>NC_045966.1:26751358-27351358 GCF_010909765.2 Amblyraja radiata
ATAAATGGCAATGTATTTTGTCAAGTCAGGATAGAATGCAACTTGGAGGCAGTGGCTTCTCATATAACGCCTACTCCCAGAGATCACTGGTTTTAGGAAGTGCCATTTGAAATGCCTTACTCACAAACACTATTGAGTATTTTTTATCTGCACTCATCCAGGCAGATAGAATGTGTTTCATTATACTGCTGATTCGTACTGTGTTATAGATTTGAGATGTTTTGAAGTGGGTCTATCACTGGAAGATACCTAGCTCTTGTGGCCACAGTATACTTGTGGTTAGTTCATTTGAGTTTCTGGTCAATGGTGACAGCCAGGATGTTTATGCTGGAGGGACTTGGGGATAGTAATGCCATTAAATTTCAAGGGTTGGTGGTTACTTTTTAAAAAAAGTATTCTCTTTTTGCGTGAATAGTTCTTGGCACTTACTAGCCCATGCTGAATGTTGTCTTGATCTTGCTGCATGCAGGTATGGACTACTTCAGTGAATGAAAAGTTGTGAATGTAATTAAACAACGGTGTCAAAACAATATGGCAATGTTCTGCTGATCTGCCTCTTAAATTAAACCTGAGCTTGCCAAGGCCACTACAGTCTATTTCCTAACTTGTCCTTAGTCCCATTCACCAAATATTTCTATGCTTGTTGACTGACAGGCTATATGACTGTTCAGATTTTAAAATTCTTGAATGTGTTATCAAATCCACCAATGACTTCTTCCCAAATGACTTCTTCTGTAACTTTTTGCAACTTTGATATCTCTTTCCCCTGCAATTCTGGTCTCTTGCACAATAACCGATTTTAATCGCCTCACTATTGGCAGTCATTGCTTCAGCTGTCCGTCCCCAAAACCCAGAACATCCTCCCTATATTTCACAGATTCTCTGCTTCTCGCACTCTCCATTTCTAAGATGTTCCTTAAAATCTGCCTCTTTGAACAAGCTCTTGGTCACCTTTTTGATATTGCCTTATGTGGTTTGGTTTTAGAGTTTGTTTACATTCCAGGCAAATGTCCTGGAACATTTTATTGAATTAGAGGTAATATAAACACAAGTTGTGGTTGAAAGCACCAAATTCTTCCCAGTTAGTGAGGGCAAAACAATATTTTACACATACCTGGTGTTGTGAATGGGAATTGCTTATTGAACTATGACTTAATTATGTTGAGTTGTTGCAGCTTTAGCAATAAATTTTTTGCAATTATTTACAAGCTTTGAAAAAAAGAATTCTTGGCTGTATTAAGGTAGTATATTGGTAGGGTCTGTGACCTCATTTCATTCTGATAGAGACTGCTTCAAATCTAAATTTACTGACATTTGCTCATTTGTATGCTATTGAGAAAGTTAGAGAGCAGAATACTTTTGCACAATGCATTAAATTGCTGAATAGATTATATGTGGGTGAGAATTCAGAATCCCAAATATTTAACGCACTTTACCATCCTGAGCCCTTCATGGTTTACAGAAACGTATTTATCAATAATTATAATGCAGATAGTAAATCAGAAACAAAGTTTATGCTTTGTATGAGTGTATAGTAAACAATTCAAACTAGGGAAAATATTAATTCCATCTGGAAAAGTGGATATTTAAAATAAAATGAATCTGCTGTTAATTTAAGAAGCAGTCTTCCACAATAACAAGTTTCATTTATATTACACTATTAATGGAGCAAATATGTCTCAAGGTGCTTGACAAATGACTGAAATAAAAATCTACTTATATATCATATATCTCAAATGTATCCTACAATCCCCTTTATGTCATTGAACCTTTTAATCTCTATTTTGAATATACTCATCAACTGAGCATCCAAAGTCCTCACATCATAGAATTTCAAAGATTTCTGACCATTTGAGTGGCTAAGAATTTCCTCACCTCAGTCCTAAATCACAGCCTCCGGATGTCGTGCTTGGTGGCTGAGGCAAACCAGACCATGATAGAGAAGGTGAGGACAGACTCTACGATGGCAGTATAGAGTTGGACCACCATTGCCTGTGACAGATTGTGTTTCCTCAGCTGTGCAGGAAGTACATCATCTGTTGGGTCTTTTTGACTGTGGAATCGATGGTGGCTCCCCATTTAAGGTCCTTGGAGATGATGGTTTCAAGGAACTTAAAGGACTCCACGGATTTGAGTGTGGTGTTGTTGATGGTGAGTGGTGGGAAGGGAGGGGGAGCTCGCCTAACGTCTACTATCAATTCCACTGTCTTAAGAGCATTGAGCTCCAGGTTGTTACAAAGGCATCAGGAAGCCAGCTGTGTCACTTCCTGTCTGTAGGCGGATTCCTCCCCATCCTGGATCAGTTCAATCTGGGTTGTGTCGTCTGCAAACTTGAAAAGCTTGACAGAGGAGTCTGTGGAGGTGCAGTCGTTGGTGTAGAGAGAATAAAGGGGAGGGGAGAGTACGCAGCCTTGCGGTGCTTCTATGCTGAGGGTCTGCGGGTCCGAGATGTGCTTTCACACGCAAATACAATGCTAGCATTCATTTTGAAGGCCCTTGAATTTAAAAGTAAGACTGTATGTAATGCTAATGCTTTATCAGATGCTGGCGAGGCCACATTTGGAATATTGTGAGTACTTTTGGGCCCCACATTTGAGGATGTGCTTGTTTTGCAGAGGTTCCAAAGGTTTAGTTTCCAAGAAGATGGATGACTGAGTTAATGTATGAGGAGCATTTGAAGGCTCTGTGCCTGTACTTGGATCTCATTGAAACCTACTGGATAATGAAAGTCTAGAACCAGGGGGCGTAGTCTCAGAATAAAAAGGGGTCAAAATGAAAGGTGTCAAATGTTTAGGGGAGAAGGCAGGAGAATGGTTTTGAGATTGAAAAATGTATCTGTCATGAGTGAATTGCGGTGTAGGCTTGTTGGGCTGAATGGCCTAATTCTGCTCCTATGTCTTAAGGTCAAACAATCAGGTCTGACATTATTGTCAGGTAAGTGAGAGTGAGTAACTATGTTTAGAACCACATGGTTGGTGCAGGCCTCTGTCCTTGGCTTCACCCAATTCCGTCTGGATACAGAATATTTGACTCCTTTGTTTGAAGAAGCTCATACAAGTCTTGTATGAAGTAACTCTATCTGCCTTCATCTCCAACCCCTTTCAGTCTTAGTCCTGCCACCACATTTTGTGAGCATGTGGCTTTTGGGAACTTTGGACTGGCAGCATGCTAACTGCTCGCTACTTTTATTGAGCAACATGACAAATTTGTTGACATGACAATTATGCCAAGAGTTCTGATGAAACGTGTGTGCATTTGAAAGCACACGAATACTTGTTGGACACACTGTGCATTGCTGTGCTGTGATTTGAAATTACTATGAAAGGGTCATTAAGCCAAATAAGAGGATACAAACTGTGGTAATCTTTTGGAAGACTGCAAGTTTCTTCCTCATCTGATTTGGTACAAGGGTGAGATGGTATTTAGTTTTCCAGCTAACTGCATCTGTCTATTCTGCTGCTGTACGTTTTTGATAACAGGTTTCTCCATGGACTTACAAAGCTGTATATTGATTTCTCAAACAGTCATGTGGCATTGTAATAAGTCTTTTGGTTGACTATGTGCATGCTGACCAGAAAATACATATCTACACTAATCCCCATTTGATTCATAACCTTCTGCACATTCCAACTCAGGGCTCTCACTTTTTTTTTCTCTGTTTCCAGCCGGGCAACCTAGGCAGCTTTTTAGGTTGCCAAATGCCAGTTTAGGTGGTCAATTAAGACAGCTTGCATGACGCGTGCAATAATGTGCTTGGACGAAGTGCGTAGTTACCAGTCGGAATTATGCTCAATGAAGCATTCACATATTATTTCTGCTTCAAATAAAGTCACAAACTAAACATATTCACCAATCAAGACATGATATATACCACAATGACATGCAACAAAATTATAATATAGTATCTCAACTCTTTTTACTCATTGCAATGAATGCAATTTCTATTATTTCTTTCCACTTCCAAACAAAAATGTGGTTGGATTATTCAGCGTATGATCAACCTCGGTGAGACCAAGTGCAGGCTTGGCGATCGCTTCGCACAACAGCTCCACTCAGTTTGCAATAACCAACCGGATCTCCCGGGTGGCTCAGCACTGCAACTTCCTCCCATTCCAAATCTGACCTCTATGTTCTGGGCCTCCTCCATGGCCAGAGTGAGGTCCACCGCAAATTGGAGGAACAGCACCTCATATTTCGCTTGGATAGTTTACACCCCAGCGGTATGAACATTGGCTTCTCCAATTTCAGGTAGTCCCTGCTTTCTCCCTCCTTCCCCTCCCATTCCTAGCTCTCCCACAGTCTACTGTCTCCGCCTCTTCCTTTCTTTTTCCCGCTCCCCACCCCCCCAACATCAGTCTGAAGAAGGGTCTCGACCCGAAACGTCGCCTATTACTTCGCTCCATAGATGCTGCCTCACCCGCTGATTTTCTCCAGCTTTTTTGTCTACCACCCATTCACACAAGTTCTGTTATCCCACTTTCCTCACCTGCTCCATACACAATAGGGGCAATTTTACAGAGACAAGTTAACCTACAAAGCCAATGCGTCTTTGGGAGAATGTGCAAATTCAACACAGACAGTGCCCGAGGACAGGATCGAACACAGATCTCTGGCGTGTGAGGCAGCAAGTCTACCAGCTGTGCCACTATATTTTGTTTTCCAACACACAAAAAATTATACGTTGATGAATTTGGTTACTAAATAAAAGAAACTATCCATTTTCAGTCTTAAATCTCTAAGTGACGCTATGTTCCCCTTTACAGCTACTGTAGGTTTTAATTCAGTTCAAGACTATGGGGCAGTACATTGGCCATAACGTTGCTGCCTAAAAGTGCCAGAGACCCGGAATTGATCCTCAATATGGGTGCTGTTTGTATGGAGTTTGCTCCTTTTCCCTTTGATCGCATGGGTTTTCTCCGGGTTCTCTTGTTTCCTTCCACATTCCAAAGGTGTGCAGGAACCTTTTTCAGACCCAACCCAAAACTTAATAGTTTCCTTTTGTCCAGAGATTCTGTCTGACCTGTTGAGTTACTCCAGCTTTTTGAGTCTATCTTCAGTTTAAACCAGCATCTGCAGTTCCTTCCTACACACAATATACTATACGATAAAACATTATTAATCCCAGGAGGGATAATATATATATAGATTTATATATATATATAGTTATATATTGTAGGTATGTTGCAAAGCCTACCTGAAGCGTCGTTGAAAATCTGCCGCTGCCCGTGTGCGCGATTTTGGCGCCGTTTAGAGGGGGCGGGTTTAAAACGCGATTTTCTCTAGGCTGTTCAAATCGAAGATGTTCAGCCTAGTTAATTATTAACGAAAAATCGCTGGAAGACCCCGTCGCAAAAGCTATTATTAGTTTTAAAGGCCTCGTATAATAGTTATAGTAGTTTAAAAATCAATCTCTAAACCCGCGACCGCCAGCAACCGCAGGGTCTCATAAAGCAAATATCTGAAGGTATGCTGCATATTTTTACATTAAAAAGGGCTTCTAAAGATCCCTTTATACAAAGTTTAATATTGCGAGCAGCTCATTTTGGGCCCATTATATCCCGCAGTATTTTTCTGGGCATTTGGGGTACAAATCTACCGCAATGTGAACGTTCTAAACCAGCGCGTTCACAGGATCCCACTAGAAAGCTGATTTAAATGGGCATTTATTTACAGCAATTGAACACTAAATTCCTTCCATTTGGCCTATAAATTAATGTAAATGAGATTTAAAAATCATGTTTTATTGTGAATTATTTGTGAATATTATTTGGACATTTAGGCTATTTAAAAATGTTAATCATTTATTAAGAAATGGATAGATGTTTAGATCTAGTAATTGAAGTCTGAAATTAGCTACAATTAGGTAACTAACTAATTATATGCTTTAATTTCAGGTCATCCAAGTAAGATTATTTTATATTTGTTTCAGAATGCTTCAATCTATGATAACTGAAAATTTCATTCAGTTCTCTTAATTTTTAAGAAAGTTATGGGCTTTTGACTGTTCACGATCACAGCTTTTTTGTTATGTCCATAGAAAATCAATAGGAAACAAGATGCTCATTTCCCAGTATGAAAATGGCCATAACTTTTTAAATACTTGAGATATGAAAGTGAATTAGGTGTCAAATTAAACTTATTTTAATGCTTTATCTGATGGGATAAATTACAGACTTGATTTTTAAAATCTCAAAATTTTGTAACATTGCTATATATTGACATATAAATATACACTGTTTGATTTTCTCGTTTATAACATTGTTTACAGAGTACTATGTTTACATATTCTGTTGTGCTGCTGCAAGTAAGGATTTCATTGTTCTAACTGGGATGTGAGAGAATAAAACACTCTTGACTTACATCGTGGGATAGAACTAGTGTACGGATGATCGGTGGTCGGCGTGGCCTCGGTGGGCCGAAGGGCCTGTTTCCACACTGTATCTTTAAATTAAACTAAAAACACTAAAACCAGAGGGAGTCTAAAGAAGGGTCTCTACGAAACGTCACCCAATTTCTTCTATCCAGAGATGCTGGCGTCACCATGGAGTTCCCCCGCACAATTAATGCATGGAATAGTCTTCACCCTACCATAGTTACCCAACCAGACGCAACTAAATTTAAGGTAGCTCTTTTTTCCCATGAACCCTTTTTTGCTTGTCCAAGTCAAGAGTCAAGAGAGTTTTATTGTCATGTGTCCCAGATAGGACAATGAAATTCTTGCTTGCTGCAGCACAACAGAATATGCAAACATAATACAGAACAGGAGATAAAAGTTCAGTGTGTCTATAGACCATATATATACACAATAAATAAATAGATAAAGTGCAATAGGCTGTTATTGTTCAGAGTTTGGAGTTTGGTGGTGGACCTTCTACCACCTCCAGTTTAAATTCCATTTGGAATATTTTTGGACGACCAGGAAACCAAGAAGCAAGAGTCACTCCAGGGAGTTACTCAAGCTCCAGGCAGTGATTCTGAGTTGGGTTTCAGCGGTCGTGGCGAGGCGGCCAGATCTCCCACAATGCAAAGGGAGGGAGAAAGTGGCAGTCGCCGACCAGTTGCCGTGGCAGTGCGCATGTGCAGGGCGGCCGATGATGTGCTGGCCGTGGTTGTGCGCATGGGCAGGGAGAGGATGTGCGGGCCCGTGGCAGTGCGCATGTGCAAGGCGGCCTGCCGTGTCGGCAGATGAGGAGCGGCCGGAGAGCGGAGAGTGGAGATACGACGGCCCGGTCATGGATGGCGGGCGGAGATGGAGAGTGACAGAGGGAGGGATAGAGAGGGGGGCCTGCTCAGAGTTGAATGGCAGGTGTTCCGGTGCTTTGCAAGCCGGGCAAAATGACACAGCTTTTAGGTTGCCCGGGCAACCATTAATTTCAAGCCCTGCAACTAGATTATTCTTAATTGTTGTGAAAATACATGCCACCTCTTCAGAAAGTGTGTTCCAGATTCAAAATCTCCTGTGGATTAAAGTGTTCATCCTTGGACCCGCTCTAAACCTCTTACCGCTAACTCTAAATCTAATCTGTCCACATTTAGATAGCTAGGATTTGGTGAACAATTTCCTACCATCTTCCTCTATTTATGCTCCTCAAAATTTGGTGTACCTTTATCAGGTTTAGTCTTCAGTTTAGTTCAGAGATAGAGCATGGAAACAGTCCCTTTGGCCCACCGAGTCTGTGCTGTCCAGCAAACAACCATACACTTGCTCCTTCCTATTCACTAGGGACAATTTACAGATACCAATTAACCTACAAACCTACATGTCTTTGGGATGTTGCAGGAAACCGGAGCACCTGGAGAAAACCCACACGGTCACAGGGAGAATGTGCAAACTCTGTATAGACCGCACCCATAGTCAGGATCAAACCCAGTTCTCTGGCACTGTAAGGAAAACTCTACCACTGCACCACTGTGCCCACAGTCTCTCCAGTCATTTTTAATGACTATATGTTTATTCCCGGACCAAATTTCTATTGTAATACTCCTCCACCACCAGTTTCTCACGTTCACTATTAGGGTATACTTTATCCATGAATAAGCAGTCTACTACTAGTGGCCAGCTCACCATTACACCCATTGGGTCTCATGTCTTCTGCAATATAATGGCAAGTTCAAATTCAAGTTCAAGTTCACATTTATTGTCACATGCACTTATTGGTACAGTGAAATTTGAGTTACCACACAGCCATACGAATAAAAAGAACACAATACACATTTGAATGAGTTAAGGGCCTGTCCTTAAGAATTAGGCCACTTCTTTTGCGAGTGCAGGCGACTGTCATAATCTTGTTGAATCGCCGAAAAAGTGAATGTATCAAACCCATCCTACGACGATGTAGAAGACATCCTACGACTATGTGGGACAAGCTACCACTATCTACGACTTAATCGCTGACGCACTCGTGACAATTGGTGACTAAATAATGGGGACTGAAGACGACCAAATTCGACTAACGGACGACTACACCTACGATCACAAAAACCAAGCTACGACGGGCTACGACTGATCACCTAAAAAATGGTTAGATTTTTCAAACATATTCTTTTAAATTCAGTGTATTGCTTGTTCGAGATGTATAAAAATAAAATCCTTTTAAATGCAGTGCATTTGAAGTGCTTGTGTCTGTTTTCTTCATCAAAATAAATGTGAAAAGTCAAACTTTAAAACTTACAGTGCATTCCTTCCTTGTGTTTGTGTGTGTTTCAATGGTCTAAATATATGAGAAATGAAATATGAGATATAAGTGATGACATGAGGGACTACTATGAAAAATAATGATATTCATACATCAATTTATGGTTAAGAGGTCAGGGATTTCCTTTATTGGTAATGAAACATACAAAAGTCTTAGAAAACAAACAAATGTTGATAACAGCCTGGTGGATGATGTTGAGGGTTGTGCCCCAGCGCTGAATCCTTCTCCTTGGAGCCATGTCGCACACCGTCTGATCCACTGAAAGAAAAATTGCGCAATGACTGCGCACTGGAATGACAGCGCATCACATGCTACTGTTTACAGACCTTTTTTTTCCACAGTGAGCCAATGAAACTGACCGATCAGCAAAGGCGATTAACTAAGACTACCTACGACTATCACGTCGACCTACGATTAACTACGATAACATGGCGACCCCACTATGACTAGACCTACGACTACAAAAGTATCGATTTTCTCCATGGCGACCAATTTTTCGGCGACCATACTGAGGCTGCGACCAGTTCCCAGAATGCGGGAACTCCTCCCGACCACGAAGGAGACCACCTGCGACCATGTGGTGACCATGTGGCGATCTTGTGACGAGTACAGAGTCTCCTAAACTCGCCAAAGATGTCGCCTAAATGGGACAGGCCCTTTAGCTTAACACATAGTCTGATGAAGATCCTTACACCTCTGCAGTGTCATGACCTCTCACCAGAATTACACTGTAATTGTCCAAATAGGCATGCATAATTGATGTGACCAGATTTGCTGTGGAAATCTAAAGCGAGCTGGAGAAAATAAATGAGGAAATTAATTTTATGCCAGATTTGTGGTGTATGCCATTGTAATATAATTTCCCTACGCAAACTAGTTTTATATGTAAGTTAATGGTCACGATTCCCTTTCCACCCCTTTAATACTTGCAAGATGCAGGTGTGAAGAGGTGAGAGCTGTATCTTTGCTGTCTTGGTGAAATCGGCTTTGTGTTTCCAATCTAGGATGCCCTGGCTTTGCATCTGTACCACATATTGTACCAGCTTACAAACAGGATGTTGGATAGGCATGCTTATTTTGAGTTTAACATGAAGCATGTTAATTCACTCAACACCTAATAAACCAGATATTGTAATGTAGTTGGCCTGCTTCTTCTGCAGGCTGGATCCCCAGGAGTTTAAATTGTCTTGCTACAGGGCAATGTTACCATCTGTTGATTTAATGGAGCCTGATAGTCCTGATTTGATATTGCTCTTTGAATTCTTCTTCATTATGAGGTCAGATCATTTAATGCTGGCGTACTGTTTGAAATGTGTCGGAAGGAACTGCAGATGCTGGTTTAAACCGAAGATAAACACAAAATGCTGGAGTAACTCAGCAGGACAGGCAGCATCTCTGGAGAGAAGGAATGGGTGACGCTTTGGGTCTAGACCATTCTTCAGACTATAAATAAGAATATAAATGTCAATTCTGCAATAAGAAGAAATATGTTAGGCATTATTGCAATAAGTATTGACTACCTCTCTGACTACTTTTCCTCCTTTAGCTTACAACTTGTTAGTTGTAGTATGTTAGTTGTTTGTTGTATGTTAGTTTCACAAGTAAATATCATCTACATTATTGTTTTTCAATTTACACTAAACATGGAATGTAAATAAATACTTGTATCGAATTGACTTCATGGAATGGTGTTTTTTTTTACTGGAAGCTTGTTATTAGTGGTGTGCCACAAGTATCGGTGCTGTTTGTGGGTTTTTATCAATGATTTGGATGAGAATGTAAAGGATTTAGTAAGTTTACAAATGACACTAAAGTAGGTGGTATCATAGACACCGAAGACGGTTGTCAAAAATAATTGAACCTTGATCAGCTGGGCATGTGGCGTAGGAATGGCTAATGGAGTTTAAGTGTGAGGTTTTGCATTTTGGGAAGCCAAACTAGGTTCGGACCTTCACAGTGAATGGTAGAGCCCTTATCTAAGGAGTACAGCTACGTAGTTGCCTGAAAATGAAGGGTTTTGGTACATTGGCTGCAATGATATCCAGTTTCTAGATCAGGATCAGATCTGTCAATAATGCTGAATCAAAGTGCAAAAAGGCTGTGTAGTACAAAAAATGAATTATCTTGCTGACTTAAAACTTGTTAATAATGCATTGGTATGCTTTTTACTTTTGATGCTGAAAATACAAAAAACAAGGAAATTAAGCTAAAGCTTTAATAAATGATTGGTTAGTCCTTAAATGGGGTGTTGTGTCTAAACCTATGTATTGCACTTTGAGGAGAACATCAAAACTTTGAAAATTGCTGTGCGTAATATTTACCAACAAAGCACCAGAGTTTTCCAATATATGGTCTGGATTGTTAACCATGTGATTGTGAAGGAGAGATTTGGTAGTTCAAACTTATTGAGAGAGTAATTTACGCCACAAATATTCTGAGAATGGCAACATTAATTAGCAAAAGAACCGGAGGAGAAAGGAGGAGTTGATTTAACGCCTTGAGTTTGGATCATGATTTGAAATTAATTGGCTCTAAATGCAGATTCAACGATAACTTTTTAAAGTAAATCAAATCTATGTTTGAAAAAAGGAAGAAAAAATAGTAAGCTATCATTTGAGACCATTAAATTTTGCGATTCTGAAAATTTGAAAGAGTCTGCCATCAAAAATCAGTTGCTTTGACCTTAATGAACTTAATTTGTCTCAGATTTTGCAGATGTTATGATTCCATGCAGGAATCATAACATAGGCTCATCACATTGTTGCTCAGTGTAACATTTGGATCACCCGGGATGTATTATTTTGTTTAAAAAACCCCACTACTTTTGCATGTTTGGCCAAGTTTTTCTTCCTATTTAAAACTATCTGTCAAGTCTTCTAATGTTTTTGTGCAGATTCCCCGCTTGAAAGGGATCTGATTCATCCACCCCGAAATGATGAACTGGATTTCACTCAATGACCAAACACTTCTTTTCCATTTTTTCCCCTCTTTTTATTTTGGCAGATTCAGCAATTAATTTACAGTTCCACTTGATTTATTGCTTCAGCCATTACTTTGAAGGCATTGGATGTTGTAGGTCTTAAGGTATTTAACAGTTTAGTCTTTTAGCAGGTGAAAAACCGGCTGCTAATCGGGTGCTGTGGATAATCAGTCCTGCATGCCTTTGCTGGCGATCGCGGCAGTTTTTAGGACAGTCTCTTAGATTATACTGTTCATGTTTTAGCCGCAAGTCAACTTCTCTCGCGGGCCTGTCTGCTTTTCTGTTCACGGTCAGGCTGACTCTGATCCCGACCGGGCTTTCTCTGTTTTCTCCCCCCACCGGGTTGACTGTTCCCGGTTGGGCTGAAGACTCAGCCTCTGTCACTGGCTCTCTGGACCTGTCCGTGGCCTACACGGTACTAGGCCCTCACCTGACGTCTGTGGCTGCTACTGGGGCTGGCCGTGGGCTACACGGTCCTCTTGTCGGTGGCTTCTCTGGACCTGTACGTGGCCTTCACGGTACTAGGCCCCCACCCGACGTCTGTGGCTGCTGCTTGGGCTTGGCTGTGGGCTGCACAGCCCTGGATACATTCCAGGTAAGCTGACACCGTGCTTGGTGACCCTTACTGCCCCTGCTTGTTTTCCTAGCTCTTCCCTGAGCTATTGCTTCCTGTTCCTACCTTTTTTCTTTTTGGCGCCAATTCAAAACCATTTGGCTTGGTGCTGTTCCACTTGTTTCCAAATACTACTTCTATTTTTAACTTTTGTTTTCGATTCTTCTTGCTGGCCTTGTTCTTATCTTCGTTCTTTTATCCTCGCCGCCAATTGTTGTGTATTCGGATGCTTTGAACAGTCTTGAATAAAGGCTCGGACACGGGAGGAATCATACAAGCTTCTTTACTGCAGGACGCAACCTCCAGTCTCCCCCTGCTCATGTGTACTTGCCCAAGACATCACAAGACACCAATTACTTATCCTAATTATCCCATACCTAACACTCCTCCCCCTTTAACTTGGAGGCAGGTAACATCACTTCTATTACATACATAACACTCCTCCCCCTTTAACTTGGAGGCAGGTAATAACATTTCTATTACATACATAATACTCCTCCCCCTTTTAAGTCCATTTCACCTGTACGGTATATGCTCTTTTCCTACTATTGTGCGCTTGTGATTTTAATTTAGCATTAATAATAATAATAATACATTTTATTTATGGGCGCCTTTCAAGAGTCTCAAGGACACCTTACAAAAATGTAGCAGGTAGAGGAAAAACATGTAAGGGGAATAAAATAAATAGTAGAGACATGACTAGTGCACAAAGTAAAGACAGAATTCAATACAAAACACAATATGAGGTAATTAATGCACAGATGAAAAGGGAGGGGGACGTGGGGCTAAGGATAGGCAGAGGTGAAGAGATGGGTCTTGAGGCGGGACTGGAAGATGGTGAGGGCCACAGAATTGCGGATCAGTTGGGGGAGGGAGTTCCAGAGCCTGGGAGCTGCCCTGGAGAAGGCTCTGTCCCCAAAACTGCGGAGGTTGGACTTGTGGATGGAGAGGAGACTGGCTGATGTGGATCTGAGGGACCGTGAGGGTTGGTAGGGGGAGAGGAGGTCAGTGAGATATGGGGGGGGCCAGATGGTGGAGGGCTTTGTAGGTGAGGATCAGGATTTTGTAGTTGATCCGGTGGGAGATGGGAAGCCAGTGAAGTTGTTTGAGGACTGGAGTGATGTGATGCCAGGATTTGGTGTGGGTAATGAGTCGGGCGGCTGCGTTCTGGACCAGTTGGAGTCGGTTGATGTAGGTGGAGCTGATGCCAAGGAGAAGTGAGTTGCAGTAGTCCAGTCGGGAGGAGATGAAGGCATGGATGAGTCTTTCAGCAGCGGGAGGTGTCAGAGAGGGTCTGAGTTTGGCGATGTTGCGGAGATGAAAGAAGGAGGTTTTAATGACATGGCGGATGTGAGGGTCAAGGGAGAGGGTGGAATCAAAGATCACGCCAAGGTTGCGGGCCTGGGGAGATGGGGAAACAGTGGTGCCGTCGATGGTGAGAGTGGGGTTATTGATTTTGCTGAGTGTGGCTTTGGAGCCTATGAGGAGGAATTCTGTCTTATCGCTGTTGAGTTTGAGGACATTAGCATTAGTCCTTTCATTACAGTTTGACTTGACACTATCTGATATAAAATAAATGTCAACATATCACTATCACTGATGTATAATTTTAAGCATGTTGTTTGGCCCAAGTCCTGAAATAAATGAAACATATTTTAATATTATGTCCTTTTTTAGATCGTGTTATTGTAGCTGAACAAGGTTTCTGCAGTGTTTCAAAATAACTCGCGTTTCACTGGAGAATTTACAGGCACGATCACATCCCAGAAATTCACGCAGTTATAAGAGATTCAGTGCTAGAAGATATTTGGCAATGCCTCTAACTGACATTTGATTCATTTATATATAATCACTAGATTAAGTGGAACCCGTTAGGTCCCAGCTTCACACGGGAGGGCTGGTCCCCCAACAGTATATATGACAGTAAATTTTCTTGAATCTACTCACATAGCTGAGCGCGGCCACTCTGCTGTGGGGCTTGCGCAGTCAGCGGCACTTCCGCAATCTGCGTGACCTCTGCACTTACTGGAAATTATGCAATCAGTGTGACCTCTGCACTCACCGGAAATTACGCAATCAGTGAGACCTGTCCACTAAGCGGAAGTCACGAAATGAGCGGGACTTTTGGATTAAATACAGTCAGACCTAAGAAAGCATTTATTCCTTCCAAACACAGTCAGACCTAATAAAGCATTGCAGTTTCAAGCACAGGCAGGGCAGCAGGCCAAACAACTCATGGCATTGTCATTAAGGGCTAACAAATAATTTATTGCAAGTACATTACAGATTCACAGCTTAGAATGACAGTCGTGGCCTCTCCCTTGCGATCTTGCAGAGTGACTGACTCATGTCTAGGCATCTGGGGTTTTATAGTCCTCCCCCCCCCCCCCCCCCAAGAAGGGGCGTTACCTTCAACGTGACGAGTGACAGGCGAGAGGACCAATCAGCTGATCTCAAGGATTTTTAAACCTTCTTAACTTTTTTTTTTATCGATGGTAAAAATCCTCAGGGCTGGCTTAGCGGAGGAGGACTGTGAGTAAGATGGCCAAAAATCCACAGTGATACAGTGTAGCGTTTTTTCTAAAATCAATATAGAGTGCTGTATAGAGTGGTCAAGATGAGACTTTTAATTATATAGATATTTTCTGTCATCAATCATATCAAAACTGTTTGTGACAGCTTTAATTACTTAGAAATTTATAATCTGTATGAAGTTTTTAATCCAATTAATTATTTATTCTAAGTTTTTCACAAATGTGAACTCTTTTTGAGATTCGATATCCTGTAATTTAAAAATGAGACTGAGTTCACAGGAAGAAAGTAAATTCTTGCTGTTTGATAAGACATATCTATGCTAGTGGAGCACATCAACCACTGATTTATAGGTTGATTCTGTGGTGAAGCACCAAATGTCTGTCCTAAATTGTTCAGCACCTCTTCATCTTTTGCATTTGTAAAATGCAAACCAAGGTCAGAAACCTGCTCAATGTCAGATCTCGGGGCTACTGCAGATGCTTTTGTGTACAAAGTTGAAGGTCAGGATGCACAGTAACCACACTTCAGTTCAAGTTACACTTCCAATAATTTAAACCCAGTTAAATGTTGTTTGAATATTTTCAAATAGTGCAAAGAGGGGTGAGCAGCCATGGGGTGTTGGGAGGTTCTGGGGTGGACCTGCTTCCTGTGATCTGGTCATCATGTATGGCACACTCCATCTTTCAAACGAATCTCAGTGCAATGGAGACCTCCAGTGCAATGAATCCTACAAATGCCACAACAGGTAAGAGTGGTCACAGAGCATTAATATGGAGGCCAAGCACATGTGGTAAATTGGATGGAGCACCACATGACCCAATATACTTGTATTTACAGTGAAGGTTGTGTGCAACCTTTGTTTGGCAATGCAACATTTAATTCAACTGACCTCCCAATGACAATGACGTAAATTTGAAATGTAAATTATGTTGTATGTAATTAATTATCAGCTATTTTATATTCAATAAGCATATTTCAATGTAGAAATATTTTAACACGATTTGCAATTTTATAATATAATGAAAACATCCCAAGATACCTCGCACAGCAAACAATCAACTAAAATCTAAACCACATTTGACATTGGGCTACGGGAAGGGAAGTCAGGACTGGTAAATGTTTGACCGAAAGTTCCAAGACATGAATTAAAGAGGAGAGATAGTTTTAGGGACAGAATTCCAGTGATTACATCAAGGCAGCTGAAAGTTAAGCCGCCAATAGTGAAGTAATTCATATTTTAATAAAAACACGAGGGTTAAAATCAGCCAGCTCTAAGAGGGCACAGAGACATAAGAATATAAGCATTCTAAGACTGAGGCATTGTTTGAGTAAGAGCCATGATAAGTAGGAAGGCTCTGGGTGATGGCACGATCAAGGGGTAGCCATGAATATGGAACTATGAGTTAAATATGCAGTGAGAGATTTGGGGAGTAAAATGTGGGGAGTAACTTTGAAGAAGAGGGTAAGCAGTTGAGTTGAGATAAAGTTAAGCTACTCAGCGCAAAGGCTGAGAGACTAAAGTAGAGAATAAATCTGAATAAACCTTGGTGCTAGATCTGCAACTATTTATTTTGTGAATATTTAAAAATCTCGTCCTATTTGCATGGTCTTTCTATTCCCGCCCCTGTATAGTGAAGTCATTGTAACATATCAAATTTTGCAATTCCACTGGCAGGTTGGTTATTAAAATATTATTATCCTCAGGAAAGGCACCACGTAAATGTTATGTTGAATACATTTTCTCACAGGTAAGGAAAATATTCTGATAGAGCAAATTTTTAAACTTCTTGTTAGGAAGCAAGAACTGGAGTGTATATAGTGCAATTTGTGTATAATTTTTAAAGCCGCAATACGTATATTCCAATATCCACATTTGAAACAATTTATCACTCATCCAAATAAATTTCCCCTTCTTGGGAAATTAGGTTAATAAACCTTTTTGCATGATCTTTCTTAAATAAATATGTCTTTTGCATTTCATTATACAAGTGACTACATTACCCATTTGGCTGATACAAGCCAAATAATGTGCATGAGGATTACAGGGGTTCTCTGTAAAAGCGGGATGCGACACTGAGTAAACATTGTACAGTGTATCATGGTTCTAGCATTACTGAAATGGAGCTTATCCAAACTGTTGATTTTAATTTTTAAGAAATAAAATACATTTATTTTATTCAGAAGGCCAGATCTCCAAGTTACTGAAAACAACATTTGCAGAAAACATTGCCTCAATTTCCTGGAATTTGAAAACATTCTTAATGTGACAGCACAAAATCATCATCATGATGATGGTGTCCACATCAAAGATCTTGGCAAATCATGTGGGTGGTGTCTTATGCCCAAATATCTTTACCTGCTTTGTCAGCAACATTCCTATCAGTCTGAAGAAGGGTCTCGACCCGAATCGACACCCATTCCTTCGCTCGATAGATGCTGCCTCACCCGCTGAGTTTCTCCAGCATTTTTGTCTACCTTCCTATCACCATAGGTGCTGAAGTGGGAATGCCTACTAACATCGCACAATGTTCAATGCCATTCGCACCTCTTCAGTAAATGAATCAATCCATGCTTGCATGTATCAAGAGGTAGTCAACAGTTAGGTTTGGGGTGATGTGGTAAATGGGTATCTTTAACAAGAGCAAGCCTAACTACCTATTCTTGATGGTACACAAAAATGCTGGAGAAACTCAGCGGATGCAGCAGCATCTATGGAGCGAAGGAAATAGGCAACGTTTTGGGCCGAAACTCTTCTTCAGACTGATGGAGGTGTTCGGCGGAGGATTGGTGATCGTTTCGCCGAACACCTCCGCTCGGTCCGCAATAAACAACCTGACCTCCAGGTGGCTCAGCACTTCAACTCCCCCTCCCATTCCCCTTCCGACCTCTCTGTCCTGGGTCTCCTCCATGGCCAGAGCGAGCAACACTGGAAATTGGAGGAACAGCACCTCATATTCCGCTTGGGGAGTCTGCATCCTGGGGGCATGAACATTGAATTCTCCCAAATTTGTTAGCCCTTGCTGTCTCCTCCCCTTCCTCAGCCCTAGGGCTGTCTCCTCCCATCCCTCAGCCCTCGGGCTCCTCCTCCTCCTTTTCCCTTTCTTCTCCCCGCCCCCACCCCCCATCAGTCTGAAGGAGGGTTTCGGCCCGAAACGTTGCCTATTTCCTTCGCTCCATAGATGCTGCTGCACCCGCTGAGTTTCTCCAGCATTTTTGTGTACCTTTGATTTTCCAGCATCTGCAGTTCCTTCTTAAATACCTATTCTTGATATTCAACAGCATTAGCACCTTATTATCAACATACTGGGGGTTGCCTTTAGCTGGAAGCTCAGTTGGACTGGCCACCAAAATGCTGCAGGAATAAGAGTAGTTCAGTTACTGAATATTTTGTGATGTGTTTCTCATGTTCTTGTGGCAAAGCATTTCAATGTGATGTTTCATTGGCCTGGATAAGTGCAACTTTCAAGAAGGTTGACATGACAAAGCAAAGTACTTGATTTGTATCTCATCCACCATGCAACCCTCTTCCCCCCTCATCCCAATATCTCTAAAATGTGGTAGTGATCCTATCCACCACTCTGTGTCACTCATCTTGATAAAGGAACTTGCGGTTAAAGAGCCATTAGGAGGTAGTGACCATAATATGGTTAGGTTTAATCTACAATTGGAGAGGGAGTAGGGTAAACCGGAGGTGTCAGTGTTACAGTTGAATAAAGGGGACTATGGAGCCATGAGGAGGAGCTGGCCAAAGTTGACTGGACAGATACCCTAGCAGGGATGACAGTGGAACAACAATAGCAAGTATTTCTGGGAATAATACAGAAGGTGCAGGATCAATTCATTCCAAAGAGGAGGAAAGATTCCAATGGGAGTAAGGGGCGACTATGGCTGACAAGGGACGTCAGGGACAATATAAAAATAAAAGGTAAGAAGTACAACGTAGCAAAGATGAACGGGAAGCAAGTGGATTGGGTAATGTTTAAAGAGCAACAGAAGATAACTAAAAAAGGCAATACGGAGAGAAAAAATGAGGTATAATGGTAAGCTAGCCAAGAATATAAAGGAGGATAGTAAAAGCTTCTTTAGGTATGTGAAGAGGAAAAAATTAGTTAAGACCAAAGGTGGACCCTTGAAGACTGAAAAAGATGAATTTATTATGGGGAACAAGGAAATGGCAGATGAGTTGAACAGGTAATTTGGATCCGTCTTCACTAAGGAGGACACAAACAATCTTCCTGATGTACTAGTGGCCAGAGGATCTGGGGTGACGGAGGAACTGAAGGAAATCCACATTAGGCAGGAAATGATGGTGGGTAGACTGATGGGACTGAAGGCTAATAAATACCCTGGGCCTGATGATCTGCATCCCAGGGTACTTAAGGAAGTGGCTCTAGAAATCGTGGACGCGTTGGTGATAATTTTCCAATGTTCTATAGATTCACGATCAGTTCCTGTGGATTGGAGGGTAGCTAATGTTATCCCACATTTTAAAGAAGGCAGGAGAGAGAAAACGGAATTATAGACCAGTTAGCCTGACATCGGTGGTGGGGAAGTTGCTGGAGTCAATCATAAAAGATGAAATAACGGCACATTTGGATAGCAGTAACAGGATCGGTCCGAGTTGGCATGGATTTACGAAGGGGAAATCATGCTTGACTAAGAATGTAACTAGGAAAATGGACAAGGGAGAGCCAGTGGATGTAGTGTACCTGAACTTTCAGAAAGCCTTTGATAAGGTCCCACATAGGAGATTAGTGGGCAAAATTAGGGCACATGGTATTGGGTGTAGAGTGCTGACATGGATAGAAAATTGGTTGGCAGACAGGAAAAAATTAGGTATTAACGGGTCCCTTTCAGAATGGCAGGCAGTGCCTAGTGGGGTATCGCAAGGCTCGGTGCTGGGACCGCAGCTATTTACAATATACATCAATGATTTAGATGAAGGGATTCAAAGCAAATTTGCAGATGACACAAAATTGGGTGGCAGTGTGAACTGTGAGGAGGATGCTATGAGAATGAACCGTGACTTGGACATGTTGGGTGAGTGGGCGGATGCTTGACAAATGCAGTTTAATGTGGATAAATGTGAGGTTATCCACTTTGGTAGCAAAAAGGAAGGCAGATTATTATCTAAATTAAAAAATTTTAATCAAAAATTAAATCCTACTAAATTTAAAAATAACTGAAAACCGCCATTTTTGTCCATCTGCTTTCTTATAGAAACCATCATGTTGCTTAGTTGGGAAAAGGGGAAGTACAATGGGATCTGGGGGTCCTTGTTCATCAGTCAGTGAAAGTAAGCATGCAGGCACAGCAGGCAGTGAAGAAAGCGAATTGGCCTTCATAACAAGAGGAGTTGAGTATAGGAGCAAAGAGGTCCTTCTGCAGTTGTACAGGGCCCTAGTGAGACCACACCTGGAGTATTGTGTGGAGTTTTGGTTCCCTAATTTGATGAAGGACATTCTTGCTAATGAGTGAGTGCAGCGTAGGTTTGCAAGGCTAATTCCCGGGATGGCAGGACTGTCATATGCTGAGAGAATGGAGCGGCTGGGCTTGTACACTCTGGAAGGATGAGAAGGAATCTTATTGAAACATATAAGATTATTAAGGGTTTGGACACTCTAGAGGCAGGAAACATGTTCCCGATGTTGGGGGAGTCCTGAACCAGGGGCCACTGTTTAAGAATAAGGGGTAAGCCATTTAGAATGGAGATGAGGTAACACTTTTTCACACAGAGAGTTGTGAGTCTGTGGAATTCTCTGCCTCAGTGGTGGTGGAGGCAGGTTCGCTGGATACTCAAGAGAGAGCTAGATAGGGCTCTTAAATATAGTGGAGTCAGGCAAGCACGGAAATCGCTATCAAATCATGGGGGGGGGGGTGGACTGGGAGACACACAATTTCTTGGCGGCCGTGCGTGCAAGCGCACACTCACACACACACATGCGAGGCTTTGGAGGCTTCAGCCATGGGCTCTGTGGAGACCCACTGTCAAAATAAACTTAAGCGAGAGAGGTGGCGGAGCATGCACTCGGTGCTGGTGCTCAGTCTGTTCAGCAGCAAGGGTGAGATCAACATCAGATAAGGAGCTTGTGGGGAGAAAAAACCTCCGTACAGACAGCGCTCGGAGTCAGGATCTAAACCTGTGTCCCTAGCGCTGTGAGGCAGCAGCAACGCGAGGGCTGAGTGGCCTCTCTCTCTGTGTACCTGCCAGCAGCCGCAGCAGATCCTCCACCTTCCAGATAGAGAACCGCATCCCTAGCGGTGACCCGGTCCCGGTTCCCTCTGTTCATCGGGCGCCGACTCCACGCTGTACCGATCACCCCCAAGTCAAGCGGCATGCTGGGCTGGAGGAGAGAGCGGGATGCATTAGAGTGAGGCTTCTGCCGTGGGTTTGAATCGGCCCGTTCACGAGGTCTTTCATCGGCCGGCGGAGGCTTCAACATCGGGAGCCTTGATCGCCTCGATGCAGCAGTTTGATTTTAAGCCGCGGCGGGCTTTGAAAGGCCCCGCGAATGGGCCGATTCAGCCCTTAGAACGCGGTTGATAAAGTCCAGATGACAAAACATGGAGGAGATTATCCCCCACCTCTCAAAGCATGGGGGGGGGGGAGGGAGGAGGACGTCCCCCCCTGTACCCCCCAGGATTCCCACCCCTGGAGTCAGGGGATATGGCGAGAAGACAGAAACGGGGTACTGATTGGGGATGATCAGCCATGATCACATTGAATGGCGGTGTTGGCTTGAAGGGCCGAATGGCCTACTCCTGCACCTATTGTCTATTGTCTATCCCAATATCCGTTAATGGTGGTGGTGATCTGCCTCTTTGATCCAAAGTAGTCCTGGTGAAGAAGCTACATTGATGTTGCTTGGTAGGGTCCCATGGTATGGGACTGTCTCATTGCTGCCTTCATTGCTTGATGCTTGCCACAACCTTAGTGGTGCTCCTGTTGCTGTTGCTTAAAATTGATAATGTTGACAGCTTTTTTAATTTCAGTTACTAAATGAAATATGATTGTGTTGATTTTTTTGTAAAGTGAAAGTATGCTGTTGTTCATTCTGAAAATGTATATGGTACTTATTATCAAAATGTTTCTCAATACCACTGATTATCCCACAGAGTCTCGGCCTAGTTTATTGCTTTTTAAAACTATTACACAAACATCAAACCTATCAGCTACTGAAGAATCTCACATTTGATAAAATCTCCTGGCAATCGCTATTTCTGTCTTTATTACTCAATAAACTGTTACCTACATTTCAAACTATTGATGCATTTGTCTATTTTGTTAACATGGCATTTATAACAATATGCATTGACAGCATAAAACAAAGTATTAGTTGTCAAAATTCTTACTTCCATTAATGTGGATTGTTTTCACTCACCCATTTAGAGAGGTAAGGAAGGTTACTGTAGGTCTTAACAGCACAGAATTTACAGTTAACTCAAAAATTCAAGAGTTGCTATTCAAGTAATGCCATTCTGTCAAAAACTGTAGCAGAACAATTCTATATATGTGAATATAGAGTTCTGTCTGGCACCCCAATTCACATGTAATGAACTGCATGGACTTCTTGAATTTCTTTTGGAGATAAGAAACAGAAAAGTAGGATGTGCCATTTCATTTGAAATACCATATTTGTAGAAACTATTATGTCAATATTGCTGAAGGACTTCTTGACCACTGTGAATTTACTTTTTCAGGAAAATAATCTCATTCCTTCAGCTTTTAACTTCTGTGCAAATTGAAAAGAGAACTTTTAAAAAATATCTTCTTTTGATAAATGCTTTTTCTTTGCTTTGCTTTTTTTTTTTAGTAAATATGACGGTTCCCTATTCAAAATTGTGCCCTTTGGATGCACTTATAGTAAATAGCCTTACAACAGCTTTTGGAAACTAAATGGGGAAGTGGCAATGTTTGCTCACCAGTTACTGTAAATTCTTACATCATCTCATGCAACATTGTCTGTCTTCATTCCTGTCTCAGTTCTCTACTGCTGACTGATTTAATGCATCTGTAGTTTCTAGGCTTTAATTGTTTCTATAATTACAAATTTATGAAATGTGAAAGGTCAACATTTATTGATTATTGTCAATATCCCTTGATGATATTGGCATTCAGTCTCCTTGAACTAGTGCAGCCCTGCTGGTTATGCAGCTGGCACAATTATATTGGGTAGAATTCTATGATTTTTGACACCTTAACAATGATGAAATGGTTTGTTTTGAAGTTGGGATGCAGTGTGGTAATGTTCCCTTGCATCTCCTGCCTTTGACCAAATTGGAGGTGGAAGTTATTGACTGGGACTGCTATCTGAGAAACCTAAGTGAGCTCTGCTATGTATTTTGTGTGTGTTGTGGATGAAAATAAGGTGCAGTGAGATAGCCGAAATGCTAATCAAGCAGCTTTCTTTATCCTGGATGGTATTAAGCTTCTTGATTGTTGGGGCTGCACTCATCCATGTAAGATGAGAGTAATCCATCACATCACTGGTCTGTGCCATGTAGCTGCTAAAATAGCTTTTGAGATGTCAGTCACTTGTGCAGTCACCCAGTAACTGATGCTGTCCTGGCCTGGATGTCTACCCTTGACCGACAACTTTAGGCTGTGCACGCCATATGCAAGACTTGTACAGCATACCGAGCCTCTGTAACCACTTTATTCATTGGTATAAGTGGATGATTCCCTGTGGAAGATCAACCCCATTAAAGATTTTGACAGACTTTGTGGTTTTCGATGAATTTGACTGGTGTTGGAAAGGAGTGCCAAAGAAATCAATACAACACATTTCATCCGTTACAATCCTTCACTTAATAACCTTTGATTCAGAAATTACCTGGATAAGAGATTAGGTCCCAGCAGGGGGGGGGGCTTGTCTGTTTCGCTAGTATGGGTGTTGCGGGCTGAAGGTACTGGTTTCCAGAGGGCTAGTATAGACATTGTGGGCCGAATGGATTCTTGGGCTCAAAGCCAACTGTTGCAACGATTTTAAAAGCCAAGGCGAGGAAAACAATTGGGCTGCATCCACCTGACATCCAAAATTAATTTTGTGAACACAAACTTTTTAAAAAAGGCGAGGCAAACAATTGGGCTGCAGCCACACCTGACAACCAAAATTCATTTTGTGAACACAAACTTTTTTTAAACGGGGAGGCAAACAATTGGGCTGCAGCCACACCTGACAACCAAAATTCATTTTGTGAACACAAACTTTTTTAAAAAGGTGAGGCAAACAATTGGGCTGCAGCCACTTTACAGCCGCATCGAGGGGACTCACCGTGGAGTAGACGTGCGTTCAGTGTTATTCGCAGCTTAGAGAGCCGTGACCCTCTCGCTTCCTGGGTCTGAGTGAAGGACCACACGTCCGGGTTTTATAGTCCCTCCCCATTGCCGCCAGCGGGGGCAGCAGAGAGAATGCGATTTTAAAAAACCCATTAATATCTCTGATTTTTCATCGATGGGGAAAATCCTCCGGTCCAGGAAGGCGGAGAGGGGCTCTGAGTGAGGTGGCCACAAATGGCGGCCGTAGGTGGCGGTGTTCTCTCGGAAATTGCAGCACAGTGGGCCAAAAGCGGTCAAGATCAGACTTTTAGTAATATAGATAACTGATATTAAGCCCTTAGAGTATTTGGGTGTCCAGGCTTTGTATAGACTTCAAAACAGAAAGAAAACCTTAACTGACAAAAGCAACAACCCAATGTATTTCCTTGGATAGGCATGGAATTGCCGATACAAAGGACCTCAAGACATCTCGTTCAGCATTAAGTAAACTGTCATGGTGGATGAGGAGACATTCGCATGTCTAGCCACCTTTCAGCTTTGATTCGCAAGCTGTTTCCTTTTGGATAACTTTCAGCTGAGTTAAGCTATAGGAATACCCATATTACCAAACCTATAAATAAATTGACAAATTAACAGATTCAGAAAGTAGATAGCAATGTAGAAAATTATCAGGAAGTACATCAAAATATCATTAACACCAAAAGGTTCAAGGCTTTTTATTTCAGATTGGAATATTCCACTTGATTCTCTAGAGGAAACCAATAAATATATACAGCGTTCAGCCTGCATGGTATTAAGGAAACCTTTTTAAACAAACAAAATGAAGGAAGCTTTGCAATCCTCTATTTTTGTCATTGTGTGTCATGATCTAAAAGAAATACTCCACGTCATCTTCCTGCTTGCCACATGAATTAAGTGACATTGCTAATTATATGAGCATTTCATGCACATAACTTGCTAAAGTTGAGTTCTTTAAATAAATGAAGCTCCAAGTGACGTTGCTAATTTATTAAAGAAAAACAATATTGAACCAATTTTTTTTTTTAAACAAAATGAAAAAATCTGACAATTTCATTGTATCGTAACACAACTAGAAAGAATCACCAATGAAAGAAGTTGTACAAACGGAATTGTTTAAAAAAAATGTCATTTCCTTACACTGTTGACTGCAGGTTTACAGAAGTTTGCAAAATTACCATATTAACTAGAACTGTGCAGTAAGATAGAAACATAGAAACATAGAAACAAGATAATGCATGTAGTAAGATAATGCACGTATTTATCAGCACTCACCATGGTGGTGGGTTACATCTGACAGCAATCTCTATTGTGTGCTCCTGCAACTAAAAGCAGACATCAAGAATATGCTGTCAGTTTCCCTGCTCCTCCGCAACACCCTCCATTGTGTATTCATAACACATTTAACTGATGTGAATTCAGTCCCTGGAAATTCTAGCATAAACTAAAGACTATGTTAGAAATGCCCTATGCATTGTAACCATCACCATTGATTGTTCTCCCAGCTTATCAAATTAATATTTAGTCACTATGATTGATGGCCAAATCCCTGGTTGCAGATAATGGATGCTATATGTTTATATGCATGGAAATGTAGCTCCAGAGGTTGAGCTTGAAAGATTAGCCACAGGGGCAGTCAGTCCTGCAATCTGAATGGCAATGGAATGTTTTTTTGGAGCACAACATGTGTTTGCAAATGGATCAGGCTGTCCATGTAGACAGTGGGAGATGCCCAATCTCAAGTCAAGAGAGTTTATTGTCATGTGGCCCAGATAGGACAATGACATTCTTGCTTGCTGCAGCACAACAGAGTATTGTAAGCATAAATACAGAACAGTTCAGTGTGTCTATATAGCATAGACCATATATATACACACATAAATAGGCAGATAAAGTGTAATAGGCTGTTATAGCTCAGAGTTTGTTTGATGGTGAGTTTAATAGCCTGATGGCTGTGGGGAAGTAGCTGTTCCTGAACCTGGATGTACCAGATATCAGGCTCCTGTACCTTCTACCTGATGGCAGCAGAGAGATGAGTGTGTGGCCAGGATGGTGTGGGTCTTTGATGATGTTGGCTGCCTTTTTGAGGCAGCGACTGTGATAGATCCCTTCGAGGGTGGGGAGGTCAGAGCCGATGATGGACTGGGCAGTGGTCACAACTTTCTGCATTCTTTTCCGCTCCTGGATGCTCAAGTTGCTGAACCAAGCCACGATGCAACCAGTCAGTATGCTCTTTACTGTGCACCTGAAGAGGTTCGAGAATGTCCTCTTTGACATACCGACTCTCCGTAATCTACTCAGGAAGTAGATGCGCTGATGTGCTTTCTTTATAATTGCATCAGTGTGCTGGGACCAGGAGAGATCTTCGGAAATATAGACGCCCAGGAATTTTAAGTTCTTGACTCTTTCCACCATCGTCCCGTTGATATAAATGGGATTGTGGGTCCCTATCCTACCCCTTCCAAAGTCCACAATCAGTTCCTTGGTTTTGCTGGTGTTGAGAGCCAGGTTATTGTGCTGGCACCATTTGGTCAATCGGTCGATCTCACTTCTATACTCTGACTCGTCACCATCAGTGATTTGTCCCACAACAGTGGTGTCATCGATGAACTTGATGATGGAGTTTGCACTATGTCCAGCTACACAGTCATGAGTGTGTAGCTGGACATATGAGTACAGTAGGGGGCTAAGCACGCAGCCTTGAGGTGCTCCCGTGCTGATTGTTATCGAGGATGACACATTTCCACCAATACAGCCAGACTGGTTTGTGGATGAGGAATTCGAGAATTCAATTGCAGAGGGATGCGCAGAGACCCAGATCTGAGAGCTTGGTAACCAGCTTGGAGGGGATGATGGTGTTAAATGCCGAGCTGTAGTCAATGAATAAAAGCCTGACATATGAGTTTTTGTTGTCCAAGTGGTCCAGAGCGGAGTGGAGGGCCAGTGAGATCGCATCCACCGTTGATCTGTTGTGGCGGTAAGCGAACTGCAGTGGGTCGAGGTTCTTGTCGAGGTAGGAGTTGATATGCGCCATAATCAACCTCTCAAAGCACTTCAGCACAAGAGACATTAGTGCCACTGGTCGATAGTCATTGAGGCACGTCACCTTGCTCTTCTTGGGCACCGGTATTATTGTTGACCTTTTAAAGCAGGTGGGAACCTCAGACCTCAGAAGTGAGAGGTTGAAAATGTCCGTAAAATATCCAGCCAGTTGGTCCGCACAGGTTTTTAGAACACGGCCGGGTATACTATCAGGTACAGGCACTTTCCGAGGGTTCACCCCCCTGAAGGATCTTCTGACGTCGGCCTCTGTGACTCTGACTGAAATACCATCACGGCGAATGGGGGCTCGGGAAGGCACTGTCAAAGCGTGAGTAAAACACATTGAGCTCGTCAGGGAGTGATGCTTTGCTGACAATTGAGCTGCCTCCTGATTTCTGCCTCATGGAGGAGGGAGGCTACTCGAATTGGTGAGTTGGGAGAAGAATGATGACCAACAATGAGGAAGGTGAGGCAGTCTATAATGAGTGTCGGGGGCCAGAAGTGGAAACACAACTGGAGAAACATTGTAGGCATAGATGAGGGATGTGCAGGAGTTTGGGACATGTGGTAATCAGTGTAGTAGGATGACAGTCAATGCTGGGGGAATACTATTCAACAAATTTCTCATCTAACTGCATCTGACACCAGGACAATGCTGTGAGAGTTAGATAATGTTTTGGGAGTGTTCTATGAAGTACATATCAGGAAATGTAGTCCAAATTCCCCTACAGTGGTCCAGAAGGGTCTCTTATGATTAGATTTGGCTGGCTAAATGTTACACTTTCTGTGATATGACCCAGAAATGGTCCCAAATGTGACTTACCCTGGATTAAATTTACTTTCAGTTCCATAGTGCTGAAAAAGCCGAGCACAATGCGAATTAATTTGTAGGCCAAAGTATTTACACGCATTTTATATAACAAATATCTCTGAAAATATTGCAGAGGTTTAGTGAAATCTTAATTGTGTGCCGTTATTAGAGCAGCTTAACAACTCTGGCATGAACAAGGCATGATATTTCCATTACAATTCCCTCTGATAAATGTTTCAAAATGTGTATTTATCCGTGTTCTCCAGAGATGCTGCCTGACCCGATGAGTTACTCCAGCACTTGGTGTCTTTTTTATGAACCACCATTTGTATTTCCTTGTGTCTGCCTATTTATTTCATTTTAAAATGTGTCATATTGAATCGAGGTTGATTCATGCCACTATAAGGATATTTATAATTCTATAAAATACTTAGATAATTAAAATATGAAAAATCATTTTTTTTTAAATTAAGTAAATAAAATGTGTTAACTAATTAACAAAAAAATAAAGTAAACATGTAAAGTATAAATAACTGTGTTTGCCGGATTGGGAATCCCCATTCAAATCAAAGGGGAATCCGATCCTATGTGAGACTATGTGCAAAATCTCGGGAAGATTCCTGAGCACAACGGTGGGGAATCCTAGCATGACTGGTTTCTGCAGCTGAGCTCCATTTGCAGCCCAACAACTGAGGGGAGTGAATTGTGCTCCTACCACTAGGCCTGTCCTGGATCTGGCACCAGGCCATATGAGTTTGGGAGTAGTTACCTGCTAGTGATTAAATGGCTGGTAGACACAAAAAGCTGGAGTAACTCAGAGGGTCAGACAGCATCTCTGGAGAAAAGGAATAGGTGACTTTTCGGGTCGAGACCCTTCTTCAGACTCTATCTTCGGTTTAAACCAGCATCTGCAGTTCCTTCCTACACATAGTAACTAAATGGCAGCATATTCTCTCTGAATCTCTGGCCACAACCAGCTCAATTCCGTCTTTAATGTTTTGGCCATTTCCTTAAACTCATGAATCTGCTTCAAACTTTATTTTCAATTTAACAATATGTTTAAAAAGTTGTCCAGATATGTGCTTCTAAGTTTGTAGTTATTTGACTAGTTATTAAGTCTGCTTGATGATATCACTTGCTGGTCAACAGAGTTCTGCTAGAAGTGACACATGACAGCCACTGTTGGAAAAGGGGAATTCTCACTCTGATCGCAGCACCTTTGTTGGGAACTTTCTTTGAGGTTATCAATGGCACGGAAGTCTGTTTATTGCTGACATCCTTAAAACACAATGAGTTCATTACATAGAGACAGTCTCGATGCTCATTTTGTGAAAACCAGCAAGTGAACTCAGAGCAGGAGGGTGCATTTTCAGCAGGAGAATTTATTTCTTGCTGGACCTCTTGTAAATCATGTAATCTGCGGTGCTCCTCTCATATGGAATAGATGTGTCTGTTTTGGTGGTTTTGGTTGTTGCAAGCACAGTGAACATTGAGCTCTGCATGATAGTTTTTAATACTGACCAGGTAAAATAATTCACATTAGAATGGTGGCAAGAGGATGCTTCTGAAAATCGCAGTGCTACCATGTTGGCGAATATAGGAATGTGTAAGTAGATGAAAGATAAAGAGTAATCATGACGGTAATTGAACTGGAGAAGGATCTTTGCATGGATTCAATTACATCTCAAAACCACTTTCCTTTGAGCCAGTCAGATAGTTTGTGTTGTGTCTACCCCATTATCTCAGATTATTTGCTTGAGGCAGATGCAAAACAGACAAAAACTATTCTATGAATGGGTACTATGCGAACTAACTCTCCAGTCCACAATCTATTTTGTGTAAGCATGCTTTATTGGATTTTATGAATGACCTTGGAAGCATTTCAATTTCAGTAATTAGCTGGGCTTTGCACAACAGTGACAGATGTGTCAACTGTTGAAGATTGCCCAATTGCTTTTCAGGTTGCGTCCATGATGGAACACGAGGGCACAAGTAGGTGTGGATGGCATACTAGGTAAAGCACTCTTAATGTAATCTCCTATTTTCTTGTTGATTTTATCCATATTCTATGATTGTATTGAATATCGCTTTTATTATCAGTCAGCCATTTCAAATGAGGCATGCGATCAAAATTGCTATTGAACTGTGCAGATAGTCAGCTGAACATTATAGCACTGCTGACACCTACTCTTTATATGTTTAAAAAACATCTGCACTGCTCTACTCCTTGCTAATCTGATCAAGAGTTACCATAAAAATTAGATTTTGGAACTGTGCAGCTAATCAAGAGAAATACTTGGAAGATTGGGTACACCTAATGTCCTATTCTGCAATACAGTTTAGGGCAGTATGTGTACTGTAAACCCTCATTTTTATGGACCTCCTTTATAGTGGATTTTGGTTATAGTGGACAGACCTCCGGAAATTTACTGCCAGGCTGGACTCCCAACGTCATCCTCTGCCGTGCCTGCTGTCTATCCCCCCCAGACACAGCCTCTTCCTCCGTCACGTCCACCCCCTGCCCACACAGCTTCTTCGGCCACAGTCTGTATTGCTGTATTCAGACCTTGGAGCTTTGTAGCTTAGGGCAGGTAAGGCATTGCTTTAATGTTTCAGCTGAAAAAATGCACCTCTGTCAGTGCAGTTCCCGCTTAGCCTCCATTTTATTGTTGGGTCTTTACATTTGAAATGCCATATATTCCGCTTGGTTATAGCGGACAATCAGCAATAATGGACACCATTCCCCCCCCGCTATGGCTCGTAATAAAGAGGGTTTACTGTACTTTATTTCTGGAAATAAATTAAATGAAGTACTTTGCAAAACAACCACAGGTTGTACTTTCCCATTAGTCAAGATCTAGTTTAGTGATAAGAGTTAAGGGCCTGTCCCACTTGGGCGACCTATTCCGCGAGTTCTGGGAGTTTGCCCTCGACTCATACTCGCAGTATGGTCGACACGAGGTCGTAGGAGATCCTCGTAACTGTCCTTCATGCTCGAGAGTGGTCTCCGCGTACTCGAGACCTCAGCTAGGTCGCGGCGTTTTTTCAATATGTTAAAAAATGCCCGCGAATAAAACAAGGTCGCCATGGAAAAAAATCGATACTTTTTTACTCGTAGGTTTAGTCATATTAGGTCGGCATGTTAGTCGTAGGTAATCGAGGGTAGTCGAAGGTAGTCGTAGATAGTCTTCATAATAGTCGAAGGGAGGTCGAAGGAGATCGAAGGAGGTCATCTTCACTCCCCACTATTCGGTGTCCAATTTTCCTGAAGTTAGTCGTGGCTAGTCGAAGCTGGTCTTCAACATAGTCGAAGAAGGTCGAAGGAGGTCTTCAACATAGTCGAAGGAGATCTTCAACATGTCATTTTCTCAAACTCGCTAAATTCGCCAATTAGGTCGCCCAAGTGGGACAGCCCCTTTACACAGCAGAAATCAGGCCGTACAGCCCACTATGTCCAGTTCAGTTCAGTTTATTGTCATGTTTACCGAGGTACAGTGAAAAGCTTTTTGTTGCGTGCTAACCAGTCAGCAGAAAGACAATACATGATTACAATCAATCCATTTACAGAGTATAGATAAATGATAGGCGAATAACGTTTAGTGCAAGGTAAAGCCAGCAAAGTCCCGTCAAGGATAGTCCAAGGGACATCAAAGATAGCAGTTCAGCACTGCTCTCTGGTTGTGGTATGATTCAGTTGCCTGATAACAGCTGGGAAGAAACTGTCCCTGAATCTGGAGGTGTGCCTTTTCACACTTCTGTACCTTTTGCCTGATGCGAGAGGGGAGAAGAGGGAGTGGCCAGGGTGTGACTCATCCTCGATTATGCTGCTGGTCTTGCCGAGGCAGCGTGAGGTATAAATGGAATCAATAGAAGAGAGTTTGGTTTATGTAATGGCCTGGTCTCCGTCCACAATTAGCTGCAATTTCATACGGTCCTGGATGGAGCTGTTCCCAAACCAAACTGTGATGCATCCTGATAAAATATTTGCTGTGGTGCATCTGTAGAAGTTGGTGAGAGTTGTAGGGGACATGCCAAACTTCCTACGCATTCTAAGGAAGAAGAGGTGTTTGTGTGCCTTCTTGGTGTGCCGTCTATGTGACTATCAGGTACCTATCTACATTAATCCTATTTACCATCTCTTGGTCTGATGCTTACTGTGCCATGATGATTCAAATACTTATCTGGATGCTTCTTCAATGCTGCGAGGCTACCTGCCACCACCACATCATGCAGCACATTCTAAATTCCAGCCACCTTCTAGGTGGACACAATTCTTCCTCATGGTCACTCTGAAACTCAAGAGTCAAGTGTGTTTTATTGTCATATGTCCCGGATGTAACAATGAAATTCTTACTTGCAGCTGCACAACAAAATATGTAAACATGATCCACTGTAAACAATATAATAAACGAGAGAGAAGAAAGACAAACTAACACAACTCAGTCCTCACCTTAGATCAATGTTTTCTGAGGTTAGGCATGTTTTTGAATGTGTGTAACAATCTATTAATGCTGCACACCTGAGCAGTTAAATATTATGAACGGTGTTACTATCTCAAGTTGTGCTTTTAAATGTGGATGGAAGTTCAGCAGGCAATGTCACGAATCATAATCCACAAATTATGTTCAGGAAGTCATGCAGCGTTTAATGTGATGACCTCTGGGTCTGTAAAGAGGTGACCATTGTTGCAGATTGGTACTTTCTAATATCCAGGATTCCGTGCTGTTGGAGGTGTCCGATGCTCAGAAGCCTCTGTGAAGAAAGGTCAGTTTAAGGCAGCATCATCATTGTACATTGAAGAGGTAAACCCCTCGGGCTGTGTACTTGAGGAATGTAGGTAAAAGAACATTGATGTCACATTACTGTAAAGGGAACAATATGGCATGTTGAGAAGGGTGACGTGAATGTACTGCATTATTTATTTGTAAATTTTATAAATAATGTGATATTCTTGCAGAGGTTTTGCAAAAATAATGGAAGAGAAAGAAGCTGGTTTGTATTCCAGGAATAGATGACGTGGAAGCAGAAGGCGCAGCATTTGTGGATTGATCAGAATTATGAAGTGATAATAAACACAAGGAAATATCCAGTATCACTGATTGAAAAACAAAATAACAAATGCAGTTGTAGGAACTCGAATAAAACCAGAAAATGCTGAACATATTTAGCAGGTCAGGTAACATTCTTTGGAGACTAAAGTAGAGTTACCTGAAACATTGATTCTGTTTCTCTCACCACAGATGCTGCCACACTGCTGAACAATATTTTCTATTTTTATTACTGGATGTTACAAGTCTGTCATCATTCTCTCCCAGGCCTTTACATAGGGTGAATGCTAGATCTTTTACCCAGGGTAGGAGAATCAAGAAGCAGAGGTCACAGGTGTAAGATGAGAGGGGAACAATTTAATGGAACCCGAGGGCAACTTTTTCACTCAGATGGTGGTGGATATATGGAATGTGCTGTCAGGGGAGGTAGTTGAGGTAGATACTACAACAGCATTTAAAACACTTGGACAGCTATGTGAATAGGAAATATTTAGAGGGATCTGAGCCAAACAAAGGGGAAATGTAACTAGCTTAGATGAGTTAGGCTGTAAGGCCAGTTTGCATGCTGTGTGACTATGCCTGCTTATGAATCTACTGTCAACAAAACTCACACATTGCCATTCCTTGTGAATGACACAAGAAATTCATGCCCTTTTTGTAACAATATTTAAAGAATATAAAACATCAATGCATCTTTACAGATCTATAATTAAATTGTTACAAAAAAACATAGAAGTGTTAGGTTGGAGGAAAATAAAAAGGAAGAGAACGGCAATGTTTAGGGAATATAAAGTCAAATTGGATTTTTTAAATCTGGTAGTTTCAGTGAATAATGGTTAACATATTCACTTCAGATCCAACTAATTTAATTCAACATTAATCACTTTAATACCAGAGGCATTATAGGGGGGTTAGATGCTGTGACAGGACTTTCATTGCATGCTGCAACTTTTTGGTGATGCTTAATTCAGATTCAATTAATAATGGATTATTAAAAACAATCAAGAGTTTCACTGTAAAAGTGCACAATAAAGTGCACAATAAACTCTTAGAAGCCACGTCCATGATTTTATTTCCTGCATGCAAGGCTTGTAAAAGTCGTGGGTCAGTCATGCAGCAGGAGGGCTAAGCAGCACATGTGGAACCTGCCTTGATATTTGTTAAAGTGTACTTCTAACTTGTCCCCGGCTGGTTCTTTTCAACCTATGCACTTCCACTTACCTGCTTGCAATGGCTAAGCCTTGAGGCCTCCTGCTCTGCACTGCCACTCACCCAAACCTACACCCTTCACCTTTTTGATAATGGTAGAGTGTGGACGATAGAATTTCCAAAACATGAAATGTGCATGATCCGTTCGATGGTGCAGGTTACCTCGGATCTGTTATCTAGTAGAATTATGCAGCAGCCAGCTTTTTAATAAACAATGGTTAGCCCATCACACACTACAAATAGGGCCAAAACATTTCTAGGACCAGAAGTTTCCTCTTGGACTCAAATCTAACCCAATCCCACGGGATGAAGTTATGCGTAAGTGAAATAAGTTTCAGCGTCTCAAACCCAATTTCTAGATGTTGTGAAAACTTGGCATAGCATAAATACCACCAAATTATCAAAGTAATTCACAGTCCACAAACAGATGGTACTGGCAATACAAGGCTCAAGGATATGGAATGTGATATGAGGGCAGAATAGAAGAGATGTCAACATGTAAGTAGAATAACTTTCCTGGGATTGTTTGCAGCATCAATTTTCAGTTTGATTGTAACAAAATTTAAAAATGATATATTTAAAAATATTACATATCAAATAGTTTTGTCTACAAAGTGATGCAGTACCACTATCTGCCAAAGGAGTCACCAATACCCTTTCACTAATGTTACTGAATTTGCAATAAATCTCCATTTAGTATTATTTTTAGTGTCATGGAAACAGGCCTTTTTGGCCTGCTAAGACTAAGCCAGCCTGCAACCATCCAATTACACTAATGCTTCATTAATCACATTTTTTATACACTTGACATATTACAGATGGAGACATGCTGTGGCTTGTAACACAAATAATGCAAGGAGGAATTAATGAGATACAAACCTGGAGTGTAAGACCTCAAGAACATTAATTGTTATGGTTTTTGTTTCTCATTCTAAATAATAACAGCCCAACATTTATTATTCATCCCTAATTGTCTTTAAACCAAGAAACGTGGTCATTTCAGTGGCCAGTCAAAAGTCAACCATCTTGCTGTGAATCTAGATTCACACGCAAGGCAGACTGGGCAAATTTATCTCATTTCCTATCGAGAAGGACATTAGTGAACCATATAGATTATTATGACAATCTCACATTTTCATGGGTTCATCACATTTAATTCATAATTGGATTTGAGTTTCTAGATCAATTCTCCAGGCTTCTTGATCCTAATCCAGTAACTGTCCTACTGTATCTGGATGTACACTTTCCATGGCTCCAATATTTCTCTATAATGAAGTGCCTCGAACTGCATACTGTCCTCTAATTGTGGCATAAGCAATGTGCAGATTTAATTACTTGATTTAATATAAACTGCCTGCAACCTTAATGCTTAGAATTCTGAAGAAGGGTTTCGGCCCGAAACGTCACCTATTTCCTTCGCTCCATAGATGCTGCTGCACCCGCTGAGTTCCCCCAGCAATTTTGTGTGCTTAGAATTCTAGTTGATTCTGTTTATTGCATTTCCTATTTGTGTTTATGCACTATTTAGTATCTGCTGGCTGAAACTCGTATTGGGTTTATCCGTTGTTCATTTCCCATGACAGAAGGGTCAGGAGCATCTGCTTTCTCATAATTATTTTAAATGGATACCTGCTAGATCACTTTTTGCATTGGATTTGTGCCAAAATGTGCCATGTGTGAAGCACATATGATTTGAAACAGTCTCTGGAGTGGATCTTGTACTAGTATGGGTTCAATGTAATATATTAATGGTTATCCTGACTTGCAAGTTTATACTGACAGGTGTGTTGATGTACACCTGCAACTGCTCAATAACTTTCAAAAAAATCTATGAAGCTTGACTGTTCCTTTATGTAATGATATCCATCATCCTTGCATTCAGGTTCTCTGTATCAAGCCTTTTATTATTTTCATGTCAAGTGTCCTTTATACTTAAAGACAGTTGCTGTGTCTAGAATGTCATGTGATCTGATTATTTTTGTGGTGGCATTGGAGCTTGATTCTGCTGGAACAGTACATATTGTAGGAAGTCCCATTTGTGGACCTATAGCTAGGCGTTTAGGTTTTTTTTCATCACCCAGTTGTCAGAAGGCATGGTTACAATGAGTGAAACAGGATATCTAGGAACCTGTGGACAACAGTATCAACAGCAAATATATGTAATCACTGAAATTCAAGGAATAAGAAATAAATAGTAGAAGTATTCAGGAGGAAAAACTAAAGTTGCTGAACTAAAGAAAATTTGAGTTAATGAGAATTGGGCAGTACTGTGGCGCAGCAGTAGAGTATCTGACTTCTCTAGACAAGAGATCCAGGTTTGATCCAGATTACAGGTGCAGTCTGTATGGAGTTTGTACATTCTCCCTGTGACTGCATGAATTTTCACCGGGTGCTCTGGTTTCCTCCCACACTTCCAAAATGTAGGTTTGTAGGTTAATTGGCTTCAGTAAAATTATCCCTGTGTGTAGGATAATGTTTGTGTACGACGTGATCACAGGTCGGCGCAGGCTCAGTAGGCCCAATGGTCTGTTTCTCTAGCTGCATTTCTAAAGTTATCACATAGTTAAGGCAAAATACTACACACCAGACAGCTTTTTGAGGCACAGGATGTCCTTTTTACATATATAGTTGGCCAATTTTCATATTAATTCATAATAATAACATCGTGCAATTCAGATGTCTTTTTTCAGCAAAGTGTGCCCCATATTTTTTCTTGTCTCCTTTTGTGCAATTGAACATGCTATGTAATAGAAATCCAATGTGAATCCAATAACCCATCCATCCATCCTGGAAAACTTTGCTCGCCACTGCTGCACCTATTGCTTCCTAATTAATTCCAGGGGTTATTCCTCTTATCAGTGCTAAAAAGGGCACTGAAAATATAGATTGCTTCCTATGTTAAGCTTATTTTTACTTTCATTAATTTGAACTTTTGCTCCTGCTTAATTTTTTTAAATCAGACCAGAGTAACCATTTCCTGACTAGTTATTATCTAATAAGTCCATTGTAAACTACCTCTCAAGCATCTGCTGAAAACTTAACTCTCCATTCATCTCTCACATTCCTGTCTATGGGGATCAAAATCTGCCTCCTGGGTTCTGTCTCCATCATTTCTGTGTTTATTTCCTCTTTTGGTGATCTTTTTAGCATCTGCCTGACCCGCTGAGTTACTCCAGCATTTTGTGTCTACCTTCGATTTAAACCAGCATCTGCAGTTCTTTCCTACACACAGTATTACAAAATTGGTCTGACTAGAGTACGGTATTGTTAATCCAGAAATTCATCTAATGTAAGGTATTTTCTGCTTTTTTCACCATAAATTTCAGAATTGTTCTGCAATACATTGTATGGACATTTTTTGATATTTAAGTCTACTGACAATTCTGGGTTCCTTCTTGGTCATTTCATCATTTTGTTGAGGAGTTTCCCATTTATCCGAGTGAAGAAATAAAATTGCATTATTTGGCAAATCAAATATTTTGTTAGCTCATCTGTGATTTGCAATTTGACTTCCAAATCCGCCTATTTGCTACCATTTATTGCTTTAGAATGGAATGAGCAGCAGTAAATGAGAAATCGTGGTGGTTTCAGCAGAAGGTATCTTAAATCCCCTCCACCCTATATGTGATTGTTATCCCAATTTCATTTGTTTTCAACACTTAACTCAATTCCTTACTCATTCCCCTGATTTCACCTGAATCCCATTATTTAATGGAATTCAGGGGAAATTGAAACATATAAGATTGTAAAGGGTTTGGACACGCTAGAGGCAGGAAACATGTTCCCGATGTTGGGGAGAGTCCAGAACCAAAGGCCACAATTTAAGAATAAGGATTTAGAATGGAGACGAGGAAACACTTTTTCTCAGAGAGTGGTGAGTCTGTGGAATTCTCTGCCTCAGAGGGCGGTGGAGGCAGGTTGACCCTCATAGTTTTGTTAGGCGGAGTCAGGGGATATGGTGAGAAGGCAGGAACGGGGTACTGATTGGGGATGATCAGCCATGATCACATTGAATGGCGGTGCTGGCTCGAAGGGCCGAATGGCCTGCTCCTGCACCTATTGTCTATTAATCTTTGCAGTGATTCCTTAATTTACGGAAATTGAGTTTATTAATTTTTGCTATGTCCTCGCTTATTTTTTAGGGTACATATCACTAACTTACAAATATATTTCGCTATCCCAAATATCACAGCAATCTTCATGCATTGGAACACACTGTGCCAAAAGATTTTCACTTAATAAGATTTTTTCCAAGAACAGAACTCTTTTATAAGTCGGGAATCCCTGTAATATTTTGCTTGGAACCTTACCAAATGCCTTTTCGTATATAGTTCATTGTATATAGTTATATAATTTGGATTTGTCTTCATTAGTTGAGCCCTTTATTATATTTTTCTTAATACATTTATTATTATTTTGATAACCTGATCACCCTACAGAATTATGATGTTTAATTAATGTAAAAATAAACAATGGTGGATAAGCCAGTAACAATCTTGTATTAATTCATGCTGTCTGTGAGCTCAGTCCTGGGGTGTGCAATCTAATTATTTCTCCCTTCTTTAAAGGAGAACGTCGAGGTTACATGAAAACTGAGAAATTTGTTTTCAGCTAATAAAATACGTTTTAAAACATCTAACATAAAAAATAACATAACATGCAAGCTATGAACTGGAAACTGATATGAACGTTATACTGATTAGTATATAATGTACCTTTTATATGAGACATTGTGACATATGGCTGACAGCAGAATGTGATGAAAACAGTCGGAAAATCAAGTTGAGGGAGATCAGCTAGCGTGACTGATGGGCCCATTCTGTTCTTATTTCCTTTGTTCTAAGCATTAAGTTTAGAACAAAGGAATGTCGCAGAAATATGAGATTATACATTCAAGCAGGCTTGGGCCGCTATATTGAAATGGGAAGGTTGAGAAGTGATCCTTGCAAACTAAAATAGTGGATCATTTCAGAGAATAGATGAAAATAAAGTACCAATGTGTGGAGAAGAAATCAAACTGCAATTTTAGATATGTGTAGGAAGGAACTGCAGTTGCAGGTTTAAGTTGAAGATAGACACGAAATGCTGGAGTAACTGGAGTAACAGGCAGCATCTCTGAGAGAAGGAATGGGTGACGATTCGGGTCGAGACCCTTCAAGAAAGGAAATGTGGAATCCAGGAGAAACCTGTGTCCAGAGGTATGTAACGATGTACCACTAGCAAGTATTGGGAATGACTGTAGGGAACAGTGTGGATGCAACTAAGGGGAAATAAGCACATGAAAGAGAAGCCTTTGGAGACCGATGATGATAAGTGTTTGATAAGAAAAGATACGAGGAGACATGAGTGGTGAATAAACACCAGTACAGACTGATTGGGCTAATTGAAAAGTTATTGCAAAGTTCTTTATGTTAGTTATACCACACTTGGAGTGTTCATACAAATTTAGCTTTGCATGTGATGATTAAAACAGGTTTCCAAGGATTGTTGCAGAAATATAAACATTCTATATAATAGCATGCAGTTTTAACATTACGACTTCTTACTGTTTATTTTTCAGGTGGTTTCTATTTACTTCTGAATAATCTGCTGATAAATATTTTACATTTAAATCTTCATGGTTCAGCATTAATTCCAGATGTGCGATTAAATTTGTTTTCTCTTAAGCTGAAATGATCTAAATTTTGCCAGCTCGGATTGCTGCAGAAATCATCACCCATAATCTTCTCACACTTGTATTTTTCTGATAATAATGGGGCGGGTGTAGATTGCTTGTCTGAAATGTCTTTGAATTTGGTGGTGTGGTCTGAGCTGCACAAAAGTCTCCAGGAATATCAAGATCAAGGAATTTGGACCCCAAAATGCATCTGAAAGCTTTGATGAAGTTTGCTGCTTCACTGCCTAACAAAACTATGAGGGTCATTTAGTAGAGACACAGGACACTGCAGATGCTGGAATCATGAACAAATCACAAGTGCTGGAGGAACTGTGGGTCAGGCAGCATCTGTGTAGAAACAGACAGAAACGTTTTGTGTGAGAACCTTTGTTTATCCATTCCTACCACTGATACTGGCTGACCCCCTGAGTTCCTCCAGCACTATGTGTTTATGTCATAAGTAATAGGAGCAGAATAAGGCCATTTGGCCCATCAGGTCCACTCTGCCATTCAATCATGGCTGATCTATCTCTCCCTCCTAACCCCATTTTCCTGCCTTCTTCCCATAATTCCTGACACCCGTACTAATCAAGTATCTATCTATCTCTGCTTTAAAATTATTTATTGACTTGGTCTCCACAGCCTTCTGTGGCAAAGGATTCCACAGATTCACCACCATCTGACTAAAGAAGTTCCTTCTCATCTTCTTCCTAAAAGAACGTCCTTTAATTCTGAGGCTATATCCTCTAGTCCTAGACTCTCCCACTAGTGTAAACATCCTCTCCACGTCCACTATCCATGCCTTTCACTATTCGGGTCATTTAGTAGCTTTTGGAGATTTTAAAAACTATTAAAAGTGAAGCAAATAAAAAAAATATATATAATACAATAAAGTTGGCTTATATACCTAGGCACTTTAAATTATTTCAGTTCAGTTTTAAATATTTACTATACCAAGTGTGGACCTGTTGGGTCCCGTTCCCCAACGCAATATTCCACCACTCACTCATAGCCCCCAAATGCACAGGTACGGCTGCTGTTTTTAAAGTTTAAAATGGCAAAAACGTGTAAAATATAAGATCAATGTGAACGCATCTCACTCTCCCTCTTCAGTCCCCATTTCCCTCTTCCATTGTCCTCCCTCTCCCCACTCTCAACTACCCTCCTCTGCTTCCTCCCCTCACCCCCTCCCTCCCCTCCTCTCTCTTCCTCCTCCATTACCTTGCCATCCCGCTTCCTACCCCTATCCTCCTCCATTCCCCCAGCATTCCCTCCCCCTCCTCTTCACCCTTCCTCTTCATTCACCTCTCCTCCTCCCCTCCCCCACTCCCTCCATCACTTCTCCCTCCCTCTCCTTTCCCCTACCCTCAGTCACTCCCCCTCCCTCCATAACCCCTCCCCCTTTCCTACCCCCTCCTCTCTATCCCCTCCTCCTCCCCCACTCTCCCTCCTCATCTCCCCTCCCCCACTTTCCCCTCCCTCTCCCTCCCTTCCCCCTCCTCTGCCTCAATCCCCCAATTCCCTCCCCAGGAACTCGATGTAAACTACCGCCGGCCCCGTTTGCTCCACCACGTCGGCGATGAAGTTGTAGTTGAGGCGGGGGCAGTTGGGGGGGATGGGCTGTGCGGTCAGGAGCCGTGGGAGGGGGAGGGAGAGGCTGCGGCGTAGTCCTTGCCCCGGGTCCCGTTCCTCTCCATCCTCGCGGGCCCGGAGGAGCAGCGCCACTACCCCCAGACCACGCCCCAGCCTCTGCACCAGACCTTGCCCCAGCCTCCCCGCACGCGCTGATACCGGGCCCACTGCGCACGCGCAGGGAGACTTTCAGTTATTTTAAGAAAGAACTGCAGATGCTGGAAAAATCGAAGGTAGACAAAAATACTGGTGAAACTCAGCGGGTGAGGCAGCATCTCTGGAGTTTCGGGTCGAGACCCTTCTTCAGACTGAAGTGGGGGTGGGGAGGGGGCAGCGGGAAGAAGAAAGGAAGAGGCGGACAGTAAGCTGTGGGAGAGCTGGGAAGGGGAGGGAAAGGAGGGAGAACGCAAGGACAACCTGAAATTGGAGAAGTCAATGTTCATACCGCTGTGGTGTAAACTACCCAAGTAAAATATGAAGTGCTGCTCCGGTGGGACTCACCCGTTCCCATAACGCAACCTGTTCCCCCAACGCAATATTCCACCACTCACCCATAGCCCCTTATCCTCTCTTTTTAAACTTTAAAAAAAATGCACGTACTTGCTGCCAGGACTAGAAAAGAACCAATTCCACTTCCCCAGCCTCCCCCAGCACTCCCTCCCCCTCCTGTTCATCCTCGCTCTTCCCCCTCCCCCTCCTGTTCAGCCTCACTCTGCCAGAACTAAGTGTTGTATGATTGCAATATTGTTGCAAATGAGATCCCATTGTGATGTCATAGCTGTAACTGCCAGCAACTGACACAGCTCAAAGTTATTAGTATCAATGTGGGATTTTGTAAAGCTAAAAATGTTAATAATTTGTAAAATATAACAACAATCTGAACGAAGCTTGTTGAAAACATGCCACAAGACAATTGTGAGTAAGGTGGTTCAAAAATGTTTGCGCTGTCGTGTACCGTTTTGGCATAATTTCAGGATCTTGCATGCAGACATCCAAACCAGATGAGAGTTTTAGTAATATACTAGAAAAAGTGTGACCCGTTGGGTCCCAGTCACACGGGAGGCCTGGTCCCCCAATGCAACCCATTACCCAACGCAATATTCCACCACTCACCCATTCCCCAACGCGAACCATTCCCCCAATGTAATATTCCACCACTCACACATAGCCGCTAACTGCGCAGGTGCAGGTCATTTCCCCTCATCCCCGAGCACTCCCTCCCCCTCCCCTTCATGTGAGGAGGGGTGTGGGGTGGGAGGGGAGGAGAGATGTGTGTGGATGGGGAGGGGCAGGGGGTGGGTGGGGGTGCGGGGGGGGGGGTGGTGGTGTTGTGGGGGGGAGATGGGTGTGTAGGCGGAGTGGAGTTGTGGGGGGAGAGAGTTGTGTGGGCGGGGGGGGGAGTTGTGGGGGGAGAGGGATGTGTGAGCGGGGGGGAGTGAGCTCAGAGAAAAGATGGGGGAAGAGCCATGGGCGAGAGTGGGTATCATGGGGGAGGGGGGAGGAGCCAGCGAGGGGGACCAGAGGGGTACTGGAATTGGCGGTGCGATGGGGACTCCCAGTTGGTGCTGGTCGTTCTCTTGGGGCGGGATCAGAGTCTCCGCTTTCCATTTGGCGACATCGGCGAAATCTCAAACTCCGAGCTGGCCTGGGTCTCCTCAGCTCCAATAATGACGCAAAGTTGCAGGAAACCGCGGACCGTCCCGATGAGTGACAGGGGAAGAGACTAATCTGTGCGGCGTTGGATGGCGGGGGGTGGCAGTGGGCGCATCCCAGAGCCAATTAATTGACTCAACGTTTGGGTCAGCGTTGGTGCTCCCTGGAGGCAATTATTCCTTCCCGCGTGGGGGGGGGGGGGGCAAAAATATAACTCTCACCTAACTCCCCTTGAAGCTGCTGATCCCATTGTCACTCTGTCACCTCTCCCTCCCTCTCCTTTTCCCTACCCTCTGTCACTCCCTCCCTTACCTCTTCTCTTTCGCACTCCCTCACTAAAGACAATGTTTTAAATAGCATTTATTCTCCTCCCATCCCCCACTCCTTGATGATGATGGATGGGATTTATATAGCGCCTTTCTAATACTCAAAGCGCTTTACATCGCATTATTCATTCACTCCTCAGTCACACTCGGTGGTGGTAAGCGACTTCTGTAGCCACAGCTGCCCTGGGGCAGACTGACGGAAGCGTGGCTGCCAATCTGCGCCTACGGCCCCTCCGACCACCACCAATCACTCACACGCATTCACACACATTCACACACAGGAAAAGGTGGGTGAAGTGTCTTGCCCAAGGACACAACGACAGTATGCACTCCAAGCTGGATTCGAACCGGCTACCTTCCGGTTGCCAGCCGAACACTTAGCCCATTGTGCCATCTGTCGTCCCACTCCTTGAACTATCATAGCTTCTGTATTGGCCGCAGAGATCACATTGTCGGTTTTGGAATGTTCACGGCAGCGTGTTGCTGAGATCGCATAGTGATGTCATTTTTGGTTTTCGGAATCTTGATGGCAGCTTGTGTAAATGAGATCACATTGTGATTGGACGACTGTGAGATGCCATTGTGACGTCATCACTGGAAACTGTTGAATTGTCTCCCACTCACAGGCAGTTATTATTATTATTATTATCTAATTTGGCTTTTTTAAACCTTTAAATATCAATAACTTGTGAAATATAACATCAAATGTGAAGAAACTTGATACAAACGACCACGGGGAAAAGCTGAGTAAGATTCTACAAAAATGTTCGCACTATTGTGTTCCGTTTTGGCGTAGCTCCTGAGATCACAGACAAACAAGTCTGACTTTTAATAGTGTATAGATAGATAGAGAGATAATATAACAAAAATATATATTTTTTCCCAACAATCCCTATTGAAATCAATGAGGGCTCAAATCCTGTGGCAAATTTGCCGTTTATAAACAGTAGGGTATTAGTAAGATAGAATGCTACTGCTGATCTCCAGCAAGCTGCTGGTAAATTTAGGACTTCTGTATTTGGCATCGCACACAGGAATTCTGGTTTTGATTCAATTTAAACAGGTAAATGTTAACCGTTCCTTCTGGGCCAACATTTGTGTAAAATATTATGGCTACCTTAAAACGAGCAATAGACAGAAAATGCAGGAGAAACTCAATGGGTGAGGCAGCATCTGTGGAGAGAAGGAATAGGTGACATTTCGGGTTGAGACCCTTCCTAATTCTTAAGAAGGGTCTCGATCCGAAACATCGCCTATTCCTTCTCTCCATAGATGCTGCCTCACCCGCTGAGTTTCTCCAGCACTTTTTGTCTACCTTCGATTGTTCCAGCATCTGCAGTTCTTTCTTAAACATTAAAATGAGCAATATTGTGGTTTGGAGATGATCACTTTTCAGTTCTTGAAATTAATGTCTCTAATCGAGACTGACAAATCTGATTGACGTGTGGACTGCAGACATTGCTGCAATGATTAAATAGTGGACTTCATATTAATGACAAACTGAAATAATGTTTCTCATCAATTTGGAACCTGATTTGCATCACATGTATATATTAACTTTGCAGTATTGCTATTTATGCAAATAATACACTTTAACTTCCACAAAGTATTCTAAAAATGTCACAATATGCCAATGCCATCTTTCCTTGCAAAATGGCTTATTCACTTCATTGTTATTTATTAAACGTTTCTGTATTTCTTTACCTGATCAGTACAAAAAAAATAAATCTTAGTATTAACTGTAGTTAAATGTATTCAAATTGCTAAGATTCTGACCCGCATCTCCTATACTCTCATTGAAAGTGAAAACTTGGGATTTTTGCCCAAAATGTTGTCCTTACTGTCTAAGCAGAACCAGTGCAGCCTTTGAAGCTTTTTACAGGACTTGGAAGCTCTTGAAAAAATATTATTCCATCTTTCTTATCGTGGTAAATGGGATCTTTAATATATGAAGGACATTTTGGAAGAATTACTTCAGCCTGAGGAATTTATGGTGAAATAACCTTCGGACTTATTGAGGGTGAGCATTTGCTCCAGAAGTGGCACAATTAGTGTTTGCATATCTCCAATCTCAAGGGACTGCCGAAGAAATACGCAGATCACAGTTAACAGTAGCATAGCCTGATCTTGCAAGCTATCCCTCTTGGACAATTTAAATTGGGAACTGGGTGACATTAAGTCTTACTTCACTGCACTTCTGCTACCTTAAGTCTTACTTCTGTGTCTCACTTTAGTACTCCTTCTGCCAGAGAAGGTGCACTAAATATTCCTTTAAGAATCATACACAAGAGTTAGGCCACTAAACATTCTACATCACCTTCATTAATCTCCAAGGTACACAAAAATGCTGGGGAAACTCAGCGGGTGCAGCAGCATCTATGGAGTGAAGGAAATAGGTAACGTTTCGGGCCAAAACCCTTCTTCAGACTGATAGGGGGTGGTGGGGAGAAGGAAGGAAAAAGGAGGAGCCCGAGGGCTGGGGGATGGGAGGAGACAGCCCAAGGGCTGAGGAAGGGGAGGAGACAGCAAGGGCTAACAAAATTGGGAGAATTCAATGTTCATGCCCGCAGGATGCAGACTCCCCAAGCGGAATATGAGGTGCTGTTCCTCCGATTTCCGGTGTTGCTCACTCTGGCTATCTCTATGCAGCTTCTATTCAAAGTTTCACTTCTCATTGCTTTTGCTGCATTTTAATAGCAATTACTTTTTTTGAAAGTGTTTCTAAAAGAAGTGCAAATGCCAGTTTACAAAATAAATGAGACAATGTGCTGGAGTAACTCAGCAAGTCAGGCAGAATCTCTGGCGAAAATGGATAGGTGACGTTTTGGGTCAGAACTGTTCTTCAGACTGATTTGGGACATCTTGTGTTTAAATGTAATTTGGGTTCCTATGTTTCATTGAAACATGGAACTGATACCAGACTCTGGTAGCTGCAATATCTGAACCACTGAATTAGCTTTTTGAACCTGGTTTGATGCTGTACTGGAATTAAGTCCAATACTGGCCCAATTAGGTTAGAAATGGGACAGCCCAGCTCAATGCAGCCTCTTGAGTTGCCTCCAAAATGGCAGATGGAAGTTGTGTACGCATCTGCCCACTTCCCACCAGACTAGGACAAATGAGCTATCCTTCAGCCATGCCAAATGCTGCCACTGGGCACCTTATACATATAGTCTGACTATGATTCAAAGTCCTTGGTGAAAGAATGCTTTGCCTGAAGCAATTGCTGGCTATTCTCAGGGAAAATAATGTTGCAGAGTGACCTCAAACAAAAGCCAATGAAACAGGAGGGAGCTCTAAGAGTCTAAACTGACTCTGTCTTTTGGCTGTTTCCATTTAGAATATTCCTCTTTATTGGCCAGCTGATCTCTTGGCTTGGGTCAGCAATGGATTGCTTCCTGCCAACCCCCACACATCTCCCTACTCCTTCTCCCAAATAATCCTGCATTTTGGAGGCTACAACTTACCTGAACAAAAAGCAGGTAAAACCTATCACTTTCTGGTATCCGCTCACAGCTTTGTTTCAATGTGACCCAGGCCGAGGTGCAAAATTCACGAATTCCTTGGATCCCAAAATTTGTGTGATCTTTAAGCATCTGGTTCATGGCTGTTGAGTTAACCTTTCACGGGAAATAAAACCGGAGATCGGACACTTTTGAACAGATAAACATCTTGCAAAAATCCAAGCTTAGATTTTGTGCATGGTTTTATAATTCTTTTTACAATCTACCAATTACACAAGGTAAAATGCTTTTGCAGTATTGAATTGTTCCTTTTTTCCTTTGCAATTTGTAAATTAAAAATATGTAGAAAGGAACTTTGCATTAGGATATTTCATATGTTCGGTGAAAGAGTGTGTATGAAAATGATTTATAGACTATAGGTGTAGAACAGCAACAATAACTGCTGTTTTTTGTTTCCTAAAAATAATCACATTTTGATTTTTTTAAATGAAATAATTTTCAGCATCAGTCTGCATATTATTTATTTTCAGTTTTATTTTTTGTTACATTTGTTCCTACACGATATGGCAAAGATACTGTATTGCCAAATGCAGGAGTTGATCGCAGATACTCGGGGTTCTTCCCATGTATGTGAGATAAATATTTGCTGTCAAAAAAGGAAAACAATAGGCTTTCCAAATAGTACCACATATCTAACACAAAAATAATGTTTATTCAAGATTAAATGGATGGATTTTCCTAATTTCCCAAGAAGAAAAGGCTGTGCCTAGTATTTTTCTTTCGTTATCTGAGCACTGCATTTTAAAAGTCGAAAACCCAGAAAGGGTGATCATAGATTTGAACAGAAGCCAAGAAGTTCCTGGCTGCTGTATTGTGCAATCTCATTGAGTGACAGCCTAACAGATATACAGGTCCCAGCTGAATGGTAGCTGCAGCTGAGGAACTTTCTCTGCAGCTTCATCAAGCAAAACCACATTGCTTTAATTATTGATCACCTCATAGAATTTCTGCTGTTATGGCAATGCCCAGTTTGAGCTTGCAGCATATGCTTTAACTTTAGAATCTACTTACTCCAAAAAAACACTTTTTAAGTTCAGGAAATCATCTAATCATCTCTTTTAATAAGAACAGTGATGAATGTTGGCAAACCTTAAGAATTTTTACTGGCACGTCCATCTTTAAAATCTCACTCTATCTTGCACTGCAGAGGTTGATAGATGTTTAGATATTAAAGGAATTGAGGTACATGAAGTGGCATTGAGGTAGAAAATCAGTTGTGAACTCACTAAATTATGCAGTAGACACAAGAGACGTAAAAGCCTACTCCTGCTTCTATTTTTATGTTCTGCTAGACTAAGTGGGACCCATTGGGTCCCAGCATCACACGGGAGGGCTGGTCCCCCCACGCAATATTCCACCTCATCACCAATTCCAATATTGGTAGCCAGTTGTGGGGCGGGGGGGGGGGGGGCTTCCTGGAGTGCTAGTATGGGTGTTGTGGGCTGAAGGGACTGGTTTCCAGAGGTATGGACATTGTGGGCCGAATGGATTATTGGGCTGGCAGCCCAGTCACTCAAGCCTGTTGTGCTGGCAGCTCACTCACGGCTGGTAGGTGACTCACGGCTATTCCTTGAAATTCCATTTCAAGCAGGGTGCAAGGCCACCAAATTCAAGTGCAGTTTCATACCATTTCAAGCAGGGTGCAAGGCCACTAAAGACAGCGAGTCGTGACCGCTCCCTCCTCCATCTTGCAGAGACTGAGCCACGCCAACACTTCTGGGTTTTATAGTCCCTCCCCCCTCCCACCAGAAGGGGCGTGGCCTTCATGGCATGATTGAAAGGAGAGAGAATCTCAACATTTTTTAAACACTAATAACTCTTTTATTTTTTATCGATGGGAAAAATCCTCTTGTCCTGCGCAGCGGAAGGGGACTCTGAGTAAGATGGCCAAAAATCACAGCGGTAAGAGGCAGCGTTTTTTTCTAAAATCAATATACAGAACAACAGGAAGTGGTCAAGATCAGACCTTTAGTAATATAGATTTACTTTGATAAGCAGAGTGTTTCCTGCAATTGCATTTGTTCAAAGCGTAAAAAATTAACCTGTATCTTTCCATTTTCTATAATCTGCTTTGGAAGCAGAATTATACATAAAATAAGCATTCCTTTTAAAGTTGTGGTCCGTGCGTGAGCTTTTATAGTCATATTAATTTGCTCCTTGATAGACCAAGAAGTTTGTGTACGAAGTCAGAATCAAAATACATGAACTAATTCAATACAATATTTACGAAATCTAATTATAATGCTTTCAAGATTTCATGCAATTTGCATTAAACTCTGCTGTATTTGACCAATGTATAAATCTAGCAAGCCATTTACATTCATTTGTCTCAAACAGAATTGCAATATAAATCCCATTTCAGAATTCAGTTGTTAAAGACAGATGATCAGATTGCCATACTGACTTTGATTAAAATCTAATTAATAATAGCTGAATTTCTAATATGTCTTGGCATTTTAATTTTACCTGAATGATGATTGTTTTTATGTTGTGCATTGTTCTATTTATGCTCTCCCCTGCACCTTATGATAACACAGTAAGGGATTCAGCATTGCACATCAGTGTTAATGAGCTGTGCAATTTGGACCACAGGACATTTGATTGCTAAGTAGAGTTAATGTGCTTAGCCACCACATAATTGAAATACAAATTCAGCAAGGCTTCACACTGTCAGCAATACCACCTTGTTTGATGACGGATTGGAACAGATGAGAAGTATCCATTGTTAGCTCAGTACTAAATTCATCGTTCTATAAACAATGCTGGAAAATTGCCAGATATTCAAATGTTTTGGAATGAATGTTTCTCTGTAGATCCAGCTCCATACATATGTTTGTGTCATTAAGGGCCCCTCATTTATCTTGAATAAAGCACCCTTATCTGTACTTTCAGAATTTATCATTTACTGGGTCATTGACTCATGATTTTACTTAATATCTGTCTTGCATGAAATTCACCTTGGGAATAATTTCACCAGTTGAATGCATTGTCCCAAAAATATTGTAGAATGTCAGAAGATTTTCAAATATTCAAGTTCTTCCTTCTTTTGTGGCATTTTATCCTGGTGACCATTCATTACTTGACTCCTAGGCATAGTAGAGTTTGGTGCAATGAAGCTACACTGGTAGATAATATTGTATCTGAGTTTAACTCCCCATTACGTGCATTACTTTAAACCTTTTTTGTGCCCTTCAGGGTACTCCGGTTCTGCGGAGTTCTTGCTGAATTATTCATTTCTGAGTGTCCACCTTAAAAATCAAAGGAATAATCTAATCTTGAAGTCCAGTGAGTTTTACCCACAACTTCAATGTGGAAATAGTAAAATTGTCCATTCTTTTAAAGCAGTGGAAAATTAATCGCAATTGATTCGGCAAGAACATTATTTTTAGTATTTCAATTGATTATGTTAAATTAATACTGTAAACATTAATATCAGAAAAGATTCATAATTTTTTTAATTTATGCTTGCATTCAGAGCAACTGCACATTAAACCCACCAGTCAGCAGCATTGCTTTATTAAGGAATCATGATTTATCGAATCGTAAGCATGACAGCCCTCACCATGATTGAAGAGGTGGTGTGCAGAATAGGTTACTGCTGCAAATAAACTACTTTTGTGAGCCAAGTGATGAAAGGAACATTGTAAGAAATTGCAGAAATTGTGAAGTGTTGAATAATCTTTTTTTTGTGTTCAGTGTAGGGATTCTTAATCAGATGTTGGGATTTGGAATGTTAAACCGTAATATAAAATAGGTTATTTGCTAAAACACTATGTAACCAACTTTGTCGTCTTGTTACTTGGCTGAACTAAGCTATATATAGTAAACTATTCATTGAGTGAAAAGGAATCCTTGCTGTATGAGTATAAAGCCTATTATCTTCTTCAGCTGCAAGATCCTGTTCATTATCAATTGTTTGTTCCTCTTGGTCCTGCTGCTCTTGATGTGCGTTACCTCGGTTCAGGTATTGCCAAAGCCATGATTGAAAATTCCAGAAATAGCAGAAAGTTGGGCATGGAGGTCAGTCCATCATACAAACAAGGCCCACCCTACCTTTCCACATTTGTCTGCATTCACGTTGCCTCAGAAGTAACCAACAAAATTAAAGACTTTAGAGATTTGTTCAGAGGATATCCCGAACATCATCATCATTCTTTATTGTCATCATGCAAAGGAACAAATTGTACAGCGCAAAATGAGAAGACGTTTCTCAGGGAATACCGGAGAATCGCACATAAAAACTTAAACATTTCACACATAAATAAAAACAATCTAGTTCCTGATAAAAACAGTACGAATAGTTTAAAAAAAAGTGCAGGTAAAAAAGCAACATTAAAATACAATTAAAAATAGATAAAATGTCCACGGCAGACCATTTGCAATCCAGTCATTCTCTCTTTTCCCCTTTCCTATTGGGCAAAAGATACATAAACCTGGCAGTACATGCCACCAGATTCACGATCGGCTTTTCAACTGTTACCAAACTTTATAACTAACCTCCCATAGTAAGGATGAATTCCTGAGCTCCCATTCTAACTCATTACGGCCCATGCAGATTTTTTCTGCACTTTCTCTGCAGCCGGAATGATATTCTAAATTCTTATCTCTTGCACTACCTGATGAACTCATGCATGGCTTGATTTGTCTGGACAGAACACAACAAAAGCTCTTCACTGTATCTTGGTACACTTGACAATAATATACCAATACTTTAGTTTGTATAGTGACTATGCAAATTGTTATGGTAGCCATAAAATTAAAAGCATGAATCGAGTTGCAGTATTCATAGAACTGGAATAATCTTTTCTACAAGAACAATTAGAGCAATTCTTTAATATTCTGGAGAAATGTATTTTGTCCAATATTCACTCAGTGTATCAGTCCTTGGATTGTGCCCTGTGGAATCGTTTTGTCAATTTGGCTATGTGGCATCTCAGCTATTTTATTTTTGAAATAATGCCAATATAATCAAACAAGTTAAGATATTATATGTATTACTTTTGAGAAGTGATACATAGTTATCTGATGCAGTTGTTAGATATGAACACAGTTGGCAAGGCAATCACTTTATTTAAAAAAAAAGCACATTAACTATGATAGTGGCAGATAAAATCTTGCAATATAAATAAGGGTGTTTCAATAGCAGGAAGGGGGAATTCTGAATGATTTCGATTGCTTTGTGGAATAACTTTTGATTGAAGGGTTCACTGCTGTACAGATGGGAATTGAAGAAGTGGCTACATTTTGTAACAGATATCTGAAGTTAAGAACAGATATCGCTCAGCCCGCCTGAACCTACCTGATCTCCCGGTTGTCGGACACTTTAATTCTCCTTCCCATTCCAACACAGACCACCTCAAACAACTCGGTCTCCTCCATTGTCAGTGAGGTTAAACGCAAATTGGAAGAACAGCATCTCGTATTTCGTTTGGGGCAACTTACAGCCCAGTGGTATGAATATTGATTTCTCTCACTTCAGGTAGCCCCGGCATTCCCTCTCTCTCTACCCCTCTCCCACCCAAGTCACACTAGCTTTTCGTACAAACTGCTAACAATGGCCTTTTTCCATTATCATCATTAATTTTTTGTATATATTTTATTCATTGTTCTTTATTTCACCACATCATCATCTATATCTCTCATTTCCCTTACCCCTAACGAATCTGAAGAAGAGTCTCGACCCAAAACATCACCTATTCCTTCTCTCCAGAGATGCTGCCTGTCCCGCTGAGTTACTCTAGCTTTTTGTGTCTATTTGAAGTTAAGATGTGTGTGAATATCTGCACAAATTAAATAAATAATCCAGGCAATGTACATAAAAGCTATAATGGTAAAGCTGAAAATAATACTATGAGCAGAGCTTCTGCACAATTGTCCATTTCTGTCATTTAACTGCTTGGCCTTTGGCAGCAGCACAGCAATTAATAAAAATAATCATGCAAAGTATTTATTTCTGAAATTATCGTAATTAAACCTATTATACTTATTGTCTCTGTTTCTCCATCAAATACCCATGTTATGTTTCATTCAGACTTACTGATAATGGGCATTAGTCTTCATTACAGATACCCTTACAACTGGTCAACATGGTCATGGTCAAGGGCACTTTATCAGACAAAAAGCACAAAAGAAATTAATAAGAAAATAGAAGGAGAAATGATTGCATTGAGTTTGGATGAATGACTCATGCAGCAATTCACAATTCTCAGTGGCATTCATGGGAACGTTTCATTATGTTGCAGAAAGAAGGTTATAATTTGTATTCTGTTTGTAGCTGTTTTCTATTTCTGTTCCATGATAATTTTACTTCCACCGGCTGAGTTTTTTTCTTCTGGTTGTATGTGAATATAATGCAACACAAGAGCCAAACAAATAAATACTTAATTTCTCTGCATTTTACAAATATATAATTCCTAATTTATCATTACTCATAATCTTCTCATTGTCATCTTTCCCAAATATATTCAGATTTTCTCCTTAAAGTATGAAGAGAGCAACATGAAATACGTGCTGCATATTTTTGTTCTAGTTTCTTCTCTTTCCACCCACCACTATACCACCCACTGTTTTCCACTTGAATAATCACACTGGAATGCTTTTGAAAAAGTGTAAACATATTCAGTGCTGTAATTTTATTTCTCTGACATTGGTTTCTCTAACCCTGGATATTACATTGACTGAGTTTAACAATGGTCGGTGCAGTTAAAGCAAGCTACGTATTTCAAAAATGGTGACAGGACATGTTACTGCACTAAACTGTGCACTGGAAAGTATGAATGGTTTCTTTTCTTGTTTCCCTCCTTTGAGTTTTGTACCTTGGATAAGATTATGAGGGAATAAGGTCTTTTCCATGTGGGGGAATATCTGAAAACATTACCAGTTGACTCCATTGGTGTTCTCATCTCCGTGTTCCTGATGTTCGGGGAGTCCAGAAACAGGGGCCACAGTTTAAGAATAAGGGGTGAGCCATTTAGAATGGAGGTGAGGAAACACTTTTTCACACAGAGAGTTGTGAGTCTGTGGAATTCTCTGCCTCCGAGGTGGAGGCCGGTTTTCTGGATACTGGATAAGAGAGAGCTAGATAGGGCTCTTAAAAATAGCGGAGTCAGGGGATATGGGGAGAAGGAACGGGGTACTGATTGTGGATGATCAGCCATGATGACATTGAACGGCGGTGCTGGCTCGAAGGGCCGAATGGCCTACTCCTGCACCTATTGTCTATTGTCTTAGTGGTTGGTTACTGTTGGTAATTGGTGGATCTGGAATGTATATTTTTTCTTGCCTCATATAGAAGTGCAGATTCAGTGATTGGTAATCTTCTTGATGGAATCAAACAATCCTAATCAACAAAGTGCCCATTGCAGACCAGGTGAAATTATGCTCCTGACAAAATATCCTACTCTTGTATTTCTAGCAAAATGAAAACTTGCGTAATATTACTGTATCACCAATCATGTCACATCGTCTTGGTTCCTTGTTAGTGTGGCGTGTTGATTTCCCCGCTTGTCATTTTGGAGACCAGAGTACAAATCACAGTTTTTTTTCCTAATGTGCCTCCATTTAAGAAGGGCTCCACAGAAAAACCTGTGAACTATAGACAAGTAAGCCAAACATCTGTGGTAATTACAGGAGAGGATTTTGTGGGATACGAAATTCATGCATTTGGATGCACAGGTGTTAATTAGGGATAGTCAGCATGGTTTTGCACATGGGGATCATGTGTCATGTATTTGAGTTTTTTTAAATGTAATCAAGATGGTTGACAGGGGCAACTTTTTCACACAGAGAATGGTGGGTATATAAAACACACTGTGCATCTTCCCATCTCCCCCAATGTCTGCCTTCCGCAAAGACCGCTCCCTCCGCAACTCCCTTGTCAATTCTTCCCTTCCCTCCCGTACCACCCCCTCCCCGGGCACTTTCCGTTGCAACCGCAAGAAATGCAACACCTGTCCCTTTACCTCCCCCCTCGACTCCATTCAAGGACCCAAGCAGTCGTTCCAGGTGCAACAGAGGTTCACCTGTATCTCCTCCAACCTCATCAACTGCATCCGCTGCTCTAGATGTCAGCTGATCTACATCGGTGAGACTAAGTGGAGGTTGGGCGATCGTTTCGCCGAACACATCTGCTCGGTCCGCAAGAACCTACCTGACCTCCCGGTGGCTCAGCACTTCAACTCCCCCTCCCATTCCCAATCCGACCTCTCTGTCCTGGGTCTCCTCCATTGCCAGAGTGAGCAACACCGGAAATTGGAGGACAGCACCTCATATTCCGCTTGGGGAGCCTGCATCCGGAGGGCATGAACATTGAATTCTCCCAATTTTGTTAGCCCTTGCTGTCTCCTCCCCTTCCTTAGCCCTCGAGCTGTCTCCTCCCATCCCCCAGCCCTCGGGCTCCTCCTCCTCCTTTTTCCTTCCTTCTCCCCGCCACCCCCTATCAGTCTGAAGAAGGGTTTCGGCCCGAAACGTTACCTATTTCCTTCGCTCCATAGATGCTGCTGCACCCGCTGAGTTTCTCCAGCATTTTTGTGTACCTGCCAGAGGAAATAGTGAAGGCAGGTACAATAACAATATTTAAAAAAATCATTTGGACAGGTACATGGATAGGAAAGGTTAAGAGGAAAGTGGGGAAAATGTGGGGAAATTTGATGGATGGGACATCTTGGTTGGCATGGCTGAGTTGGGCTGAAGGGCTTGTTTCCTTGCTGGGAACATCAGGCTATTTTGCACATCCTGTTGATTGGCTATAGATCAGTACTGGCAGAGAAGTGGGAATAGATGGCCAAACTCCTGTCTTAAGCAACACATATGCATCCGGTAGGAAGAACTTTGGGGATGGAAGAAAATAATTATCTGGCATATATTCAAAAAACACAACTAGGCTGTCATAAAGTGTATTTTCACAATAAAATGGTTTCCTGGAGGAAAGATTTCAGGCCATTCCGAAATGTTATTTGAGTGGCTGATGTTTGCAGTAGCTTTTTGTGACTGTCAAATAAGTCAAAATTATTGTCTGCCAACATATACATTTGGATGCCTAATAGTTGGCATATTTAAATCATCTTGCAGCACACGAAAGGCAGATTTCCAGCTTAAACTTAGAGGGAAACTTGGATTTGAGATGAAGCTTGTTGGCTGTTACTTGAGGACCATTAATAAAAAACTTACTTCCTCTCCACAGATCCCTAAAGTAACTGACAAATACTGAAGGTCCCAGCACTGACCCCGGAGGCAAATATATTTTATTAGAGATAAGCACAAGATGCTGGAATAACTAAATGAGCCAGCATCTCTGGAGATCTAGTGATGTTTTGGGTCAAGAGAATGGTCTCGACCCGAAAAGTCACCTATTCCTTTTCTCAAACGATGTTGCCTGACCTGCTGTTACTCCACCATTTTGTGAGTATCCTCGGTGTAAATCAGCATCTGCAGTTCCTTCCTACACATTCGTTAATAGAGCTCCAATGTGTTATTTTGCTGGATTTATTGACTGGAATTTTGTGTAATCCAGTGGTCAGGACTTGGTGACAATACACCCCTATAACTTAAGTCATCTTCACCATAGGTATAGTCAATGCCTTTGCATTGTATTGTTCAATGATGAACTCGCGTGATAAGTGATTCAGCCAGAGCCAGCTGGAGCATCCGGTTACAAGCCATTTCATTTCTCCCTCCCATTCCCATACCATCATGTGTGATCTTTGCCCCCTCCACTGTCCGTGAGATCACACAGATACTGGAAAGACTGCATATTCTGCTTGGGTAGCCTAAACCCTAAGACATGAGCACATGGAATTGTCCAATTTCAGATAACTCCGCCCTTCTCATTTACTGCTAAACCCCTCCCCCCACATACCGTTCCTCTCCACCTGCCCCCATCATCCAGTTTATTTTTCCTCGTCCACCTACTCATCAACCACCCCTCTCTACTCCATGCCCCCCAATTATCTCCACTCCTGTTCTCTTCTTACCCCCCCCCCATTGCTCCACTTGATTGTACATTTCATGCCACACCTTTTTTCCTTACCAAATTCCACTATTTGAACCCTTTTCTCATCCTCTAGCCTTGATTGCTATCTCCAACCATCTCTTCCCATCCAACTCATCTGCCAATCATACCCTCATTACCTGAATTCACCTATCACTTCCTAGAAAAAATAAAAATAAACTGGAGGAAAACTCAGTGGGTCAGGCGATTCTGTCTGACCCCCTGAGTTACTCCAGCATTCTCTGTCTCTCTTCAGTGTATACCAGCATCTTCAGTTCCTTCCTACACTTCGTGCTTTTTGTTATGTGAATCAGCATCTCAACTGCTGTCTCTACATATCCTGTGTCTACTTCCTAGCTCTTGTCCTACCCCTTCCCTTCACCTCTCTCTATCAGCTATCTCCCCTCTACTCTTATCAGTCTGAAGACGGGTCCTGACCTGAAACATTGTCTGTCCATTTCCTTCCACAGATGCTGCTTGACCTGCCGAGTTCCTCCATCAGTTTATGTGTAAGTTTCAATAAATTTGATATTAGCTGAGTTGTGATGGAAGATTGGAACTAAGTCAACTTCTCACAGAATCCAAAACCAGGAAGTTTCACATAATTTCATATGTCTGCTGGTTCACTTTCCATCAACTGCTCAACCACTATCATTAATGGAATCTGAAAGAGTAACCATGGGGTTTGGATTTTTTTTCTACTCAACTTCTGATGTTTCTAATGGACTAGGTTGGATAAGCAGCAGAAAGCATATTTGTGATTTTCCAAGGCCAACTTGAAACTATTAATCATTCGACTGCACACATTTGCAGGTCATGTCTGCACTTGTTGTCTCTGCATATTTCTACAGTGTGCATCCATCAGGAAAAAACACAGATTGTACACCACCAAACCGTGATTTATTTTTCGGCATGTTTGTTTTTTTTCAGTTGGTTGAGATGAAGACTACCAATCTGATGATTGTTTTCATTGTATGTTAGGCAAACAATTGCCTATAAATCAATGTTTCCTGCACTTTTTGATAACCTTGGAGGTCATTGCTGAATGGGCATGATAATCATTGGTACACAAACTGGGAGCTTCTCGCATATTCCTTGATACACTTCATAGATTTAACTGACTAAGTTCCTTTCTGCACTTGGGTGGCCAAACTTTGCTGCCCAACTACATATATTGCTATGAGGATTGAGAGTGAGACTTTATGGGAGATTATCATGAAGCAAAGTTCTACGCAGGTTTCAAAAGTTTACTTGGAGATACTTAATGGCAATGATCGACTAGTTTGTGTGTCAGTAACCTGATTGAATCTTATGATACTGTAAAACTAACAGATTTCATTATGTTGGCATACATTCACGATTCAATGGATTTTAGCATTCCTTCCATTTGAATAAAACTACCATTGGTGTAATTGTTATTTATCCTTAATGGAATATTTCCTGTTGCTTATTAGAAATCTAGCTCTGTAAATTTTGGGGAGGGGGTTAAAACCATACTGATATTCACATACCATACCAAACAAGGGCATCTGTAGATACATTCTTACAAAGATTAACTAAAGCTGAAATAACAGAAAACATTAGAAACACTCTGCAATTCGAGTAACATTCACAGTGAAGGGAAGCAGGCAATGAGTTTCTGGCTAATCACTTTTCATTATTTAAAAAAATATATTAGTGACCTTTTCCTTTGGTGAGGCTGTGACCTGTTAGTTACTGAAAGCATTTTATTTTCTTCATTTCAGATTTTTAGTATTGCTGAAGCATTTTGTTTTAGAATCTTAAATATGATGCACTGAATTGAAAACCAGTATTTACCTTCACTTCATTGCTCACAAAGCATAGGTTGTTCATTGAACAACGAAGTATTTGATATGAGTGGAATCTATTTACACAACTGTCATTGATGATACTTCTCAATCATCCTTTGTTTTCAAGCTCCCTATAAGCTTTTTAATATTTCAAATATTCATAGGTTTATTCAAAAATGTTTCCACGCACCTTCGACGTCATATTCAGACCAAAGAATAAATTCAGCTTTGCTTTAACATGATTGAATGACATTTGGGTTTCAATCTCATGCTAATTTGTCTTCATTGCAGGTGACAGGCAGGCATTTATCTATTGTATACTGTTTGGACAGCAACTTCATAAGTTATTAATCTGTAGGCCTATGTTGGTGATGTTAATATATTATTTATCCATCCAAAAGGAAATAGCTAGATAAATGATAACTGTAGAATAATTTATTGTAAATAAGTTGTTAAGATTTATTCAAATACTTAAATCTGACAAATTAGAAAGAGAATTCTGCTATTCAAACAGATCAGGCTGTACTCTGTAACTTTGTCTGGATTTAAGGAGGCACCAGACCACCGGTTGCTGGAAAATTGCTGGTTGGCCTGTACAAATATTCCAGAATTTTGCATAATAATTTAACAAATTCATTTTTTCACCAATTTGGAACAGATTTACCACTGATGTCTGAGTATGTTATCGAATACTTGTTTTGTGCCAATGCAAATAGTCTAATAATCTGTTTGCATAAGGCTTGTAATGTAACACATTTTGTAAACAAAAAAGAATAGCAAGGATGTTAAATCCTTTGTTGTAATTTTGGCATGTTCATTAGAAATGACCAAAATAGTTTTTTTAAATGTGAAGGGATCTGATCAAGTTTCAGAATTATTTTAGATGCATTTCAATAAGTGCTATTGAGAATGCATATGGATTTACAGCGTACAAATTTACCCATGACCTTTTTAGGTGACCTGTGTGAAGCTATTGCCTGTTCTTCATATTGCTGAGTGGAGGGCATATATGTTTATCGTTAAAGTCTTGTCCTTCACTTATTCAATTTACTATATAAACAACTTCAAATTTAGTACAAATTTGAGGAAGTGGTTTCAAATTCAAAAGGAAACCAGAAATGATTGATTGTTTCCTTGCAAAATAATCAGGCAATTATTTGCATATGATTCTGTGTCATGAACCATGCATAACCTTTTCCAATCAGTGAAGGATGGTATGAGAAATCTATTCTCAGATCCACAGGGAATTGCCTCCAGAATCTAATAATTAAATCCATTCGGTCTCGATGAGAAGAGGTTTTAGCAGTTGTGAATTTACTGGCCAGTCTCCTCAAAGGAACAGTTAAGTTTTATGTCAATTTGGAATCCGAGTTCCTGAGGCAGGAGAGCGAGGTGCCCATGGACCCCTTGTCTGCTTTCAAGGATCGCTAGGCGCTGCAGGGGGTTGAGTGCTTCTTAGATGAAAGTAACAATTTTATTGTTTGATATTTATATGTATATTCCCCATTTTAGATAGATGTCTCAGAGTTGCGTTTTCACAGTCAGTAAACGTACTTTTGTTGGGGTGGAGTGTGGTGTTGAAGGGAGTAGTGTTTGGGGGTGTCTCCTGAATGGCCTGCAGAAAGGTTTAATTACTTAAAGGCTACCTATCCAAATCTGGCCATGCAGTTTGAGCCTGGTCTGGTAGGTTTTCTTTTGCGAAGATAAAATAAACTTGAGTTGCTGAAGAACAAATATAAAAATCAGTAAGTGATGGATACATTCAGCAGGTCAAGCTACATCTGGGGTGGCACGTTAGTGTAAGGCTACTACCTTACAGCGCTAGAGTCCCGGGTTCAATCCTGACTACGGGTGCTGTCTGTATGGAGTTTGTACGATCTCCCCATGACCTGTGTGGATTTTCTCCGAGATCTTCGGTTTTCTCCCACACTCCAAAGACGTACAGATTTGTACTTTAAATTACTTGGTATAAATGTACAAATATCCCTAGTGTGTGTAGGGTAGTATTAATATGCGATGGTCGATGCAGACTCAGTGGGCTGAAGGGCCTGTTCCGCGCTATATCTCTTTACTAAACTAAACAAAATTAATCTGTGGGAAGAAAAACAGAACTGACATTTCATGTTGAAAACCCTTCATCAGAGGATGGGTTCTAAAACGTTAGCTATGTTTCTCTTCCCACAGATGTTGCCTGACACGCTGATTGTATCCGGCATTTTCTGTTTTTATTTTAGCTTTCCTTTCAAGTCTCACTGGAACAGGCTGCATATTATTATGAAGTCCTGATTCCATATAAATACCTTGTGCCAATGAGGCACATGCTTGTGTGATTTTAATTTTGTAAAAGTGGTATTCAAATTTGTGTTGTAAACCATTGTATGTCATTGCTTATGCCTGGTTGCTCTTGTACAAATGCATGGAGTCTGGAAATAATTTATTATATTTTTCATTGAAGTGCCTGATCAATATGAGTGCCTGATCAATAAAACCTTAATAATGCAATATAATTTCTGTGTTCATATTTAATAGAACTGACAATTTCCTAATTTTGTGGAACATTTCTTCCAAAACAGTGCATCTTGCTTAAAATTAAATTGCATCACTTCCAAACATTGCCTGGGGCAGTTTTATTTAGTAGTGTTAATTACAGTGCATGCATGCGTTTGGAAACTGGCATCAGCATAAAGCTTTAATCACTTGGAAATCTCCTCTTTTATATGTGACATCAAGCTGTTTTGTTGGCTTGTATTTGATTGCACTAAGAAGCAGCTTGTGCATCTATTGTTTCCACTGAAATAATGAGTGAGAGTCACAGACGTGGGCTAAAGTATATCTTTCTTATCTTTCATAATTTGCAGCGAGTAGGTTCTTGGAAGTCTAATTAAAAAGGGATTTCCAGACTTGCACACTATGCGTCTACAATGGCTACTAATGATATATTTGAATTTGACGTACTTTAAAAAGCCTGGAGTGGTTCGGAAAGTCCAAAATAATAGAGTCAGCTGGGTACACTGTCGGGCATCTTGCAGCTGACGTATACTGGGAATTGGAGAAATGGCTTGCTTCAGTGAAATGATTACAGTCTGGGTGACAAGTACCCAAAAATAACATTAGAAGTTGATTTTAAAAAGAGAACACTCTGGCAATGATTACAGTTGTGGGGATTTCATTAACAGACCATGGTAATTTGTATGAAATATTAATAGGCTCCTTATCCATCAGAGAATCAGAAAGTGTGTTTTTCCTTCATGTGAAAAAAATGTTAAAATAAATAATGTAGCAGTCTTCCTTGCTCTTTCTATTTTCAGAGTCACAATGCAAGGGGGTTGGACAATGTGACTGGATTGGCAACATATAGGTCATGAACATTATGACGAGCTGTAAAGAAGGGTTAGATTGTCGTGTTAGACTCAGCTGGTTCATTAATATCCTGTAGGATAGAGCCAACTATCTCTAACTAGTCTGGTTCATATGTAACTGCATTCTAAAATTATGTGGCTGACTTGATAACTAGAGTATTACAACAAAGTGGGCTAGGAATTAGCAATAAAAATAAACTTGTTGGTGTTGACCACACAACCGATCTCTAATCGAACTTTACTGGACTTTATCTTGCACACTGGGCGGAAATCCTGTGGGGGGGGGGGGACGGGGGCGGGGCACGTTCCTCCCATATTTTGAGAGGTGGGGGACAATCCCCCCATGATTGTGAAATTTGGTGAAAAATAAACTATTAAAATCTCCACTGTCCGCGAGACAGTGGGGGTGTCACTGTTAACGCTTGTTAAATGTCTCCATTAACATCGTATTAACACAATGTGTCACCAATTGTGTTTTGACCTTCAAGCATTACTGAAGGTATTCACGGAGAATTTCTTTAAGCTGTCTGATGCGGGTACAATTAACATTTGAACTAATTGGATGTATTGGTGGATGGGAAAGATTTAAACGGGTATCACATTTAAATGACCCAGGTCATTAAGGGCTCCGGTCGAACGGGTTTCCTGGCTGGCTTGCAGGTAAGTCCCTCATTCATGGTCACACATTATTTAGTATGTTTTTCCCATCTCTCTCTCCCCCCTCCAAGGTTGGTTCTTTTGTTTGCCTTTATTTGCTTCAGTTTTATTTGTTTAAGTGTTATTTATCACATTGTGATCCATTGTAGCTTTTGAAAGATTCAAGGGGTTATCAGACGCTTTCTAAGGGCTGATACCCATTCGCGAGGCCTTTCATCGCCCAACACGGCTTAAATTCAATCTGCTGCATCGAGGCAATCGAGGCTCACAATGTTGAAGCCCCCGCCGGCCGATTTTAAGCCGCGCCGGGCGATGAAAGGCCCTGCGAACGGGCCGATTCAAGCCCCACGAATCGGGCGGACGTAGCTGCTGTTGCTGGAGTTCAGAGTCGGTCACCAACCAGGTCAGCTCCTGATGTTACTGTCCACAGGGCCCATGGCTGAAGCCTCCGAAGCCTCGCGCGCGTGTATGTGCGCGCGTCCACCAAGAAATTGTCCCCCCCCATGTTTTGACAGAGATTTCGGCCAGTCTTACACTAAACATTATTCCCTTTATCCTGTATCTGTACACTGTGGACGGCTTAAATGTAATCATGTTTAGTCTTTCCGCCAACTGGATAGCACGCAACAAAAAGCTTCAAACTGTACCTCAGAACACGTGACTATAAACTAAACTAAATTAAATATCAACAGAAAATGATAAATAAGATATATAATCTGTGGCCATAAGAAAAATTAGCTTCTTTTTTTAATAACGTAATTTATATTTCTCTCATCTTCCAAACATTTTGCTTGCTCTACATTTACTGTAAACTTTGAATAATGCTGTACAAGCAATCATTTTAGAGGGAGTGCAATTTTCTCTCCCTTTTTGAAATTCTTGAATCAGTCAAGGATGTTGCAATATCTTGCGTTAAACATAAGTTTCAAAGTAAAATCTTTAAATGTATTCCAAGGTTATCTGAGTTTTAATTGCTAAATATCACCCATCCATATATGTTAACCGACTAAGATAATATTTATGTAATGGTATAATATTTACTAAAATGTCTTGTAATTTCAAACTGTATTCCTTCCTGGCAATTTATTTTAAAAGATAGAACGGTTGTCTGCGACAAGTATCTTCTTTTATGAAGACACAACTTTGGTTTGTGCATTAGAAACATAGAAACATAGAAAATAGGTGCAGGAGTAGGCCATTCGGCCCTTCGAGCCTGCACCGCCATTCAATATGATCATGGCTGATCATCCAACTCAGTATCCTGCACATGCCTTCTCTCCATTATGGACGCACCTAGCACTTTTACTTTTACTATTTACCTGATTGGAGAGTCAAATGCAACGAAATTTCGTTCAAGGTGCACTGTGTCTATGTGTATATCTGAATGACAATAAAGTTTTCATTCATTCCATACCCCCTGATCCCTTTAGCCACAAGGGCCACATCTAACTCCCTCTTAAATATAGCCAATAAACTGGCCTCAACTACCTTCTGTGGCAGAGAATTCCACAGATTCACCACTCTCTGTGTGAAATTTTTTTTCTTCTCATCTCGGTCCTAAAATACTTCACCCTTATCCAGTAGGGGCGCTGCATTGGTGGCAGCCTCTGCCTACAGCCTGTTCGTCTTTTAAATCTTTTAAAAAAAAATTAGTGAGTTTAATGTCTGTTTTGGGGGGAAACCTTAACTTTTCTATGTGGGGGAGGGGGGCAGGGTAAGGGGGAAACTGTTTCCCAGTCGCTTCCTGGTGGGGACGCGACTATTTCTCTGAGTCGCGTCCTCGCCCCCCACCTCACGGCCTACCAGCTGGATTGGAGCGGCCTTTCCTGCCGCGGACCGGGAACTGGACCAGAGCTGCAACAGCGGCGGCGCAGCGCTGGTTTCACCGCGGAGCGGGCGATGCCTACCTGGGTCGCTGTTAGGAGCTCTGGAGCATTGGGCCGCTGCTCCAACATCGTGGAGCTCTGGTTTGGAGAACTTCCAACGCAGGCGGCGCTGACCGTCATCGCGGAGTCCTGGGGCCCTTTGCCGAGGGCCGCCAGCATGAGTCTCCGCCCGGCGCAGCCTGCAGACTTTGGGAGCCGCGGACTCCAGTAGGAGGTGGCCGACTCTGATGTCCAGGCCGCTGAGGACGGCCCCCAGCCCCGACGTCGGACTTACATCACCCCGGCGAGCGGGCCTGAACATCGGGCCGCCCGTAGCGGCGTTTGCGAAGGGCTCGGGGAGGCCCCGACCACGGGTGAACATTGGGGAACATTAGAGGAAGAGACTGACTTTGGTGCCTTCCCTCACAGTGGGAAACTTTGATTCTGCTGTGTGGGGATGTTTTATGTTGAATTCTATTGTGTGTTGTGTTTCTTTATTTTTATTGTATGGCTGTATGGTTATCTCATTTCACTGTGCCATCTGGCACATTTAACAAATAAATTTATCTTGTATCTTGTAAACTGTGACCCCTTGTTCTGGACTTCCCTAACATCGAGAACAATCTTCCTGCATCTAGCCTGACCAACCCTTTAAGAATTTTGTAAGTTTCTATTAGATCCCCCCCTCAATCTTCTAAATTCTAGCGAGTACAAGCCGAGTCTATCCAGTCTTTCTTCATATGAAAGTCCTGCCATCCCAGGAATCAGTCTGGTGAACCCTCTCTGTACTCCCTCTATGGCAAGAATGTCTTTCCTCAGATTAGGAGACCAAAACTGTACACAATACTCCAGGTGTGGTCTCACCAATACCCTGTACAACTGCAGTAGAACCTCCCTGCTCCTATACTCAAATCCTTTTGCTATGAATGCTAACATACCATTCGCTTTCTTCACTGCCTGCTGCACCTGCATGCCTACTTTCAATGACTGGTGTACCATGACACCCAGGTCTCGTTGCATCTCCCCTTTTCCTAATCGGCCACCATTCAGATAATAGTCTACTTTCCTGTTCTTGCCACCAAAATGGATAACTTCACATTTATCCACATTATACTGCATCTGCCACGCATTTTCCCACTCACCCAACCTATCCAAGTCACCTTGCAGCCTCCTAGCATCCTCCTCACAGCTAACACTGCCCCTCAGCTCCGTGTCATCCGCAAACTTGGAAATGTTGCATTCAATTCCCTCGTCCAAATCATTAATATATTATCATTGCTTAACATTAAATCCTATTGAATCAAGTTTGCTGAAATAAACGTTATTTTAAAATTGAGAAGTGACCAAGTCCTGCGTATGGATACCTATAAACCTCTGGACAGGTTTATAGTCCTGGAATGAAGAAATGCCTTTAAAATCAAAGGAAATCTTGCTGTCATATTTGGACATTGAAATAATGGAAAAAGGAATGTATTTAGCATTTTTGTGCTTTTTTGTTGGTATATTTATATGTATATATTTTTTGATGGCAGAATCCATTTCTTAATTACTAAAAGATGTTGAGGCCTAGAAATTTTATTGCCCAGTTTGTTTGTGTTACACTAAGAATATGATCATACTTATAGCATTGAAAGTCTTTTTGACATTTTCTACTGAGACCATCATATATTTAATATAAATACATCTGGAGGTGTTGGACGTGAATGTAAATGAAGGTTACTGGGCATGCTAAGTGATATCAAATGGTATGCAAGATTGTACTGTGCTGAAAAGGGCTTGCCAAAATCGCTTGCACATCTTTCCCTGACACCTCCATACCCATATCACAGTCATCTTCTTCTTCCTCCTCCTTTTCTTGGAATTGTGCCCTTTCCCCATAATTGTGTCTGCCCTAACAATTACTTCTCCTCCTATTATCAATTTATATAGTCTCAATCATCTACCTCTGTCCATTCTCGTCATTGATCCTCTTCCAAAATGTCTATTCCATTCTAAAGCCACTTTTTCATCAAGCTCTTGTCTTGTCGTGCTCATGGTTAAGTGTGCTTTGTTTAAGGTCGCATGTACATGGCTTGTTCCATCTAGAGCCTGACCTCTTGCAAGATACAGTATGAACTACTTTGATTTAGTAAATCATAGAATGAGTTTCAGCAAGTATAATATAAGCTTTATTGGTAGTTATTTAAAAAGTGCACATTGAGTTAAATGTAAACTTTAGCCCTGAACCATATCTTTTTAAAATGGCAAAATGTTCTTTGTTAAAGGTAGATACATTTGAAGGCATGTATCTATATTGACACTGCTTCCTCAAAAACTTTCACACAAATGTGTAAAAGATCTGTTTATTTCATATTTTATTTCATCCACTTTCTGAAAGAACAATAAAATGCCTTTTATTGGATCTACTAAGCTCTGGGAATTTTGAAAACAGCAATAATGTACACCATGCAATTATGCATCTACGCAATGTCCTTGTAGATTCTTGATCACTTGAAAACTGGTTTTACAGTTTTTTGAATTAAATTAAGCACTTTGATTAGGCATTATGAATTCCCAGAGGTGATGCTTTCCTCATCATTACTACGCGAATGCTGGTAAATCCAACGTTAATTAAAATCATATTTAATTGTGTAGAAGAGAAATATAGTAAAATATTCTAAATTGAAATTTAACCACTTGCCTTGATTTAAATATTAAAAATAAACAGTACACAGAAAATGTGGTGCCAGTATTACATGATTTTCTCCCATTTGGAAGAGAATGGGTTCATTAGGGACAGTCAACATGGCAGTTGTTCATGGCAGGGTGTGTTTTATGCAACCTGATCAAGTTATTTGAAGAGTGGACGAAGGTAATCTAGATTTTAGTAAAGCATTTGATAAAATCCCACATGATAGACTCTAATCCAGAAGATTAATGTACATGGGATTGACAGTGAATTGGTTGAATGGATTTAGAACTGTTGTACTGATAGAAGCCAGAGATTTGTGGTGGAAGGACAATATTCAGACTGGTGGTCTGTGACCAGTGGTGTTCTGCAGGGATATGTGCTGGAACCTCTATTGTTCGTGTTTATATATCACTGACTTGGGTTTAAATGTAGACGGGTTGGTTAGTAAACTTGCAGATGGCTACAAGATTGTTGGAGTCACAGATTGGGAGGAAGGCTGTCAAAGTATACAGTGGGTTATTTATATGCTACAGACATGGGCAGAGAAATGGTAGGTGGAGTTTAATCTGGGCAAGTGTGAGGTGTTGCACTTTGGTAGTGGAACATAAGGGGAAAATATACAATTAATGGTAGGACGCTTAACAACATTGTTGTACAGAAGGATCTTGGGGTCTAAGTCCATAACTTCTTGGAAGTGGCAACACACAGAATGGTAAAGATGGCATATGCTATGCATGCCTTCATTGGTCTGGGCATTGAACATAAAAGTCAGGAAGTTGTGATGCAGTTTTATAGAACTTTGGTTAGGCCGTATTTGGAGTGATGCATGCAGTTCTGGTCGCCTCATTACAGGAAGGATGTGAAAGATTCGGAAAGGGTTCAGAGGACGTTTACCAGAATGATAACTGGATTAGGGGTATTAGCTACAGGGAGAGGCTGGACAGACTTGGAATATTTTCTCTGGGCCACTGGAGTTTGAGGGGAGATCTGATAGATGTATAAAATTATGTCTTATAGACAGTCAGAACCTTTTCCCCCACTTGAAATATCAAATACTAGAGGGCATAGCATTACGGTGAGAGGGGCATAGTTTAAAGGAGACTTAAAGTGGTAAGTGCTTCGAACCAGGGGTGGCGGTGGAGGCAGATACGATAGTGGTATTTAAGAGACTTTTGGATAGGCACATATACAGCAAATGGAGGGTTATGGCTTATGGGCTGTCAGATAAGAGTTAATGGTGGCATCATGTTCTGCACAGACATCATGGGCGGTGGGGCCTGTTCATGTGCTGTATTGTTCTATATTCTAATAAATATAAGATAAGACAGTAAAGAAAGAGATGGCAGCAATTTGTCCTTGTGGAGCAGACAAAGGCTTCGAAACTGGGAGTGGGACAAAGATATTGGTGGTGTACTTGACTAAGTGAACCGTGACATGGCTTTAAAAAACACTATTCCTTTGATTTGACGGCAATTAAAGTTATTTTTGTTATTTTAAAATAACAGCTGAAAACTCTCAATTACAGTATTGACCCTAATCAAAGCTAGCCATTAAAGGAAAAACTTATTGTTTGTCTAACATAAAGTGATAACGATGTACTTATACAGAAATGTTATCTGTGATCCCAGAGGAGTAAAATCAGAATTATCACACGCCATTGCATTGAAACTTCCAGCTGCACTTAAACAGGCCAAAATTATTGGTATTTTAAAAAAAACCTGAAATAAATATGACAGAAAACAGTTAGCAAGTCATAGAGTCTGGGGCAAGAACATTAAACCCATCCCACCAAACCATCAATTCACCAACTGCCCAGCTATATATGGGGTAATGGCCCTGTCTCACGGTGCGAGTCCACCCACGAGTGATCCCGAGTTTAAAACAAATCAAACTCGTGGTAATCACGTAGAATTAACGTAGCGGGAATGTCAGAACTCATAACGCTAACGGGAGGTACTCTGGAAACTTGTTAACTCGTGAAAATCTTTCAACATGATGAAAGATTTCCACGAGTCAAATTTACTCTTGAAGTAAACATTTTTAACTTTTAAACTTATTGTAAGAACGTAAGTAGCCCGTGGGTTTACCGTAGTGACTCGTGTGTCTACCGTGGGCGCTCTTTAACTCAGCGGGACAGGCAGCATCTCTGGAGAGAAGGAATGGGTGACGGGATGACGTTTCCAAAATTCTGCTGCATCTTTGTGTTACTCCAGCACTGTGTGTTCACTTTTTGTCAACCAGCATCTGCCCTTTCTTGTGTATGACATTATTTGTATCCGTGGCAGTTGATTGTCGCTCCCTTTAGTTTCCCAGGGGTCGGGACGGGACTGGAGCTGGGAGGGAAAGGTGGGGGGAGGATCAAATATATGAAATACCAAAAACGGACAGCAGAGATATCTTTGCTATACCGCTACAATAATTGCACAATTGGTACGCTGCTGTTTCCTTGACTACGGTCATGTGAAACGACTTTTGTACATTTTATGTCTGGCAGTGAATCTCACTCTCTCAAATCCGTAGAGAGACACAAAAAGCTGGAGTAACTCAGCGGGTCAGACAGCATCTCTGGAGAAATGGACTAGGCGAGTGCAGACTGCAGTCTGAAGAAGGGTCTCAACCCGAAATCTCGCCCATTCCTTTTCTCCAAAGATGCTGCCTGTCCCGCTGAGCTACCCAAGCTATTTGAGCCTATCTTCGGTTTAATCCAGCATATGCAGTTCCTTCCTGCACCTCTCAAATCTGTGCCATTATTCAGCACTCCAATTTTTGTTTTATTTTACTAATTCTGGATAATATCGCCCCGTTTGTTGGTCGTACGCCTCTACCCCACCCCTGGTGCTTTAAGTGCCTTTGTTTTTTCTTTTACCCCCGGGAGGAAAAAAAATCAAATCCAGGAGTTCATCTGGAGCAGTTCTCGGATATAACAGCAAATGAAGAGAAATTGGCGGGTTATTTAGAAATTAATCCTTAAAGAGAGCGACAATCAACTGCCACGGATACAAATAATGTCATACACAAGAAAGGGCAGATGATGGTTGACAAAAAGTGAACCCACAGTGCTGGAGTAACACAAAGACGCAGCAGAATTTTGGAAACTCCATCCCGTTACCCATTCCTTCTCTCCAGAGATGCTGCCTGGCCCGCTGAGTTAAAGAGTGCCCACGGTAGACTCACGAGTCACTACGGTAAACTCACGGGCTACTACGTTCTTACAACGAGTTTAAAAGTTAAACATTTTTACTTCAAGAGTAAATTTGACTCGTGGAAATCTTTCATCATGTTGAAAGATTTTCACGAGTTAACAAGTTTCCCGAGTACCTGCCCTTAGCGTTACGAGTTCCGACGTTCCCACTACGTTAATTCTACGTGATTACCACGAGTTTGATTTGTTTTAAACTCGGGATCACTCATGGGTGGACTCGCACCGTGAGACAGGGGTTTAACTTGCTGCAGTCAATTAACTTCCCAACCAGCAAGTCTTGGGGCTGTGGGAGCAAACTGGATATCTGGGGGAAATTGACATGGTCATAGGAAGAATGTACACATTCCATTCTGACAGCACCTGAGGTTGAGGAGGTCAAAGTTGGGTTGTTGGAATTGTGAGGCAGCTCACCACTGCACCATCATATTTTTCTATGCCATACCCATCAGTCAAGAAAAGTACCAGTTCCATAAAGTTGCCACAATGGAAGTAATTGAACTCCACAGAAATTGTGAACAGACTCTTCATGAATGAACAAATGTCCATTTAGTAATAATCCAGTGGAATGGCAAATCTTGTTAAGGTGAAGACTATAGTTTATGTACTGTAGACTGTATCTTTGCTGCACAGTTACAGCCACAGTGCATTCTGTACTTTATCTGTGCAACAGCAGCCATGAGCCAAGGAGCCCATCCATTGAAGTCAAAATCTTATCTGCAGCAGGCACAGTGGCTGCTTTGTTTGGCTAACTAGGCATGAAAGCGTAAAATAAATTGTTTTGATTTCTCTGGATTTATTTTCAATACACTTGGGACAAACAGTGTTATATCAGATTTGAAAAATGTAATAATTTGTCTAGCTGCATATTTTTAAACATGGGAAGGTACTTAACTGTTTCTCAAGAGATGCATAAGACATTGCCAAAAATCCTGTCTGGGATTTTTCATAACGTTACTTCATTTTCCCATCGTTTACTGGATGAATAGTCTCAGAAAAGTGGGAGTAATTTTGAACTTTGGCAACCTTTGGTCTTTATTTCTTCCCATAATCTGGCCCTCTGGGGATGAGTGTTTGAAACCACAAATTGCTTGGTTCTCAGGCCTGAAACTAGTCCTAAATTCAGTTAGTCGACATGGATAACCATATGGATTAAGTTGACAGGTACTCAGTCACAAACACACTAAATGACATTGTAAAAATAGTTTTAAAGCTTTGATTTAGAGCAGCAGCATAAAGCTGAATAGAAAAAAAGTTTCAGCAGATGCAAAGACAAAGGAACCTATTTGCCTCCAAAAATTATAAAAGTAACAAAAGGATTAAAAAAACCTATTGAGAGCAATGGAAAGGAAAACAAAGAGTGAAAGGGATAGGAAGGCAAACAAATAAAAGAATTATGACTATTGAAAGCGAGAACCACTAAAAAAAGGTTTCCTCATTAAAGACATTGTTTGATCTGGTAACACTATTCATTGCAGAAGGAGGGGGTTGAAATACTAAAGGCACAAAACCAAACCAAAAAGGTCAGTTTTTAAAAATTGAATGATAATGGCGAATATAACAAAACATAAAATTAATAAATTTCCAGAACATGATTGTTTTCAATCCTGGAATACAAAGCAGGCAACTTTTTTTAGAAACAAAAAACTGCAGATGCTGGTTTATTACCAAAGTTAGACACAAAGTGCTGGAGCAACTCAGCGGGTCAGGCAGCATCTCTGGAGAAAAAAGATGGGTAACGTTTTGGGTTGGGACCCTACATCAGACTGTTAGGGTCAACAACCTCAACTCCACCACTATAACACTGAACACCGGCGTGCCACAGGGCTGTGTGCTCAGCCCTCTCCTCTACTCCCTCTTCACCCACGACTGCATCCCTAAGTACGGATCCAACGCCATCATTAAGTTTGCTGACGACACCACGGTGGTAGGACTGATCAGTGACAACGATGAGTCAGCCTACCGAGAGGAGGTCCAGCACCTGACAACCTGGTGTGCCAATAATAACCTCGTCCTCAACTCCAAGAAGACGAAGGAACTTATTGTCGACTTCAGGAAGGTCAGAGGGGGCAGACATACCCCCATCCACATAAACGGGACTGAGGTGGAGCGCGTCTCCAGCTACAAATTCCTCGGGGTACACATCTCGGAGGATTTGTCCTGGTCCCTCAACACCTCCAAGCTGATCAAAAAGGCACAGCAGCGCCTTTACTTCCTGAGGAGGCTCAAGAAAGCCCACCTGTCCCCCCAGATCCTGACCAACTTCTACAGGTGTACCATCGAGAGCATACTGACCGCCTGCTTCACGGTATGGTACAGCAGCTGCACTGTTGCGGACAGGACGGCACTACAACGGGTGGTGAAAACCGCGCAGCACATCATCGGCGCCCCGCTCCCTGCCATGGATGCCCTCCACCGAAAACGGTGTCTGAAACGAGCTGGGAAGATCATTAAAGACCCCTCCCACCTCAATCATGGACTGTTTGCCCTCCTCCCATCAGGGAGGCTGTACAGGAGCCTCAGGTCTCGTACCAGTAGGATGAGGAACAGCTTCTACAATCATACCGTCGCATTGCTGAACTCGGAGTCCCGCCGATAGATTCCTCCGGTCCCTCCGTCCCCATTGTTTAATTATTCTGCACTTTTTATTGTTCTGTATCCTCTTTTTTTAAAATTTCTATATTGCACTACTACGGACTGACGCAAAACTGCATTTCGTTGTACCGATACTCAGTATTTGTGCAATGACATTAAAGTTGAATTGAATTGAATTGAATTGAAAAAGAAGGATCCCGACCCGAAACGTCACCCATTCCATCTCTCCAGAGATGCGACCTGTGTTACTGCAGCATTTTGTGTCCATATTCCACAGGAATAGAAAGATTGGAGAAGCATTTTAAATCTTGTTTTGCTATTCTTAATAATAAATCTGATATTTATTTAACTCTAAAATAACCTTCAGTTCACAAATTGGGACCTTCATTGAAACTGCTTATTCTGCCTACATAGCATTGCTAGTCTCTGCTCTCACAAAATTATGTCTGACCTTGCTCATTTTACTTGTTGAAACCTAAAAATCTTCCAAAACGTTAATGCCCTTATCCTAGTTTTCTCCAAGCCCTATTCTCCTCCCAACTCTGTGCTTTCATCTGATAAGACCCTATGGATCTGAATTCTCTCTCTAAACCTATTTATCTCTCTACCTCCCTTAACTCTTTGAAGAGGCTCCTAAGAGACTACTAGACTAAGTGGGACCTGTTGGGTCCCATGTTCGCACGGGAGGGCTGGTCCCCCAATGCAATATTCCACCTCTCCACCAATTCCAATATTGGTGGCCAGTGGGGGGGCTTTCTGGAGAGCTAGTATGGGTGTTGTGGGCTGAAGGGACTGGTTTCCAGAGAGCTAGTATGGACATTGTAGGCCGAATGGATTCTTGGGCTGGCAGCTCAGTCACTCAGGCCTGGTGGGCTGGCAGCTCAGTCACTCAGTGCTGGTGGGCTGGCAGTTCACTCACGGCTATTCCTTGAAATACCATTTCATGCAGAGTGCAGGCCACCAAATTCAAATGCAATTTCATACCATTTCAAGCAGAGTGCAGGCCACCAAATTCAATGCAATTTCATACCATTTGGGCTTTATACTCCTGGCCCCCAAGGAAGGGGCGTTACCTTCATCATGGTGATTGACAGGTGAGAGGACCAATCAGCTGATCGCAAGTTTTTTAAACATTCATAACATTTTTATTTTTCATCAATCGGAAAAATCCTCGAGGCTGTCTCAGCGGAGGAGGACTGTGAGTAAGGTGGCCAAAAATCATAGATATACTGTAAATGGTAACGTTTTTTCTAAGGTCAATATACAGCACAGACAGGAAGTGGTCAAGATGAGACTTTTAGTTATTTAGATATCTTTGTACAAGCTTTTCATCAGCTCCTCTTTTACAAATTTCCGTGTCAAATTTTATTTGAGCAGTGATCCAGGATATTTTGCTATATTAAATGCTCTTTCTATATATAAATTGTTAATCTTAATGATGCCACAAGATCCCCACCACCCCAACTCAGTTGGGTTGAGTGATGGGATGTATTGAGGTGTAACTTATTTTTCCAGTTAAAAAAATTATAAATGAAAATATACAAGGATAAACTGTTGACTTAGTTGAGAACATTCACAAGAAACTAAATACAAAGGCAGGCCTTTCAGAAATGAAACCAGGTAGCACATACGTAAATTGAGATCTGGTAAAATTCTTCCTGAGAATCCAATTTACTAATTTGGATAGGAGTCATGCATAACAACAGAGCGTATTAGAGGTACAGACTGAAAGTTTTTGACCATCCCCATAAACAAAGACTAGTTCATATATAACCAGGGCTGCCAACTCTCACACTTTGAGCGTGAGAATCACGCATTTGGACAAATTCTCACACTCTCACTCTGATCACAAATTTCTCACGCTCTGTCGTAAGAAATTCTGTGATCAACGAAAATGTCAAAACTCATATAAACTGCATGGGCCGCGGGTGTTGGAGAGCCGGGGCTTAAGCAGTGGTGGGAACAGATGCGGGGAGCCAGGGCTGGCGAGTGTTTTCTGGGCTGGCATCACTCACTGCAGCTCCGGCTATGGAGCAGCCTCAGTGCAAGAGTCCCGGGCCGTTGGAGGCGTCGGAAGCGTTACGCCGCTGCCGTGAGAGTCTATGTGGCAAATTCGCCCAGGTGACCGGCATGGATCAGGCTGTGGCTCGGTGCATCCTGGAGGACAACCAGTGGCTGCTGGAAGTAAGTACCAAGCACTGGGTAGAAACGGTGGAAGACAGTGGACTTCAAATGGGAGTGATTGGAGAAAGCATTCTGCTTACCTGCTAGATTTTCACTTACTGTAACTGCAGGAAACATTTTCCCGATGTTGGGGGAGTTCAGAACCAGGGGTCACAGTTTAAGAATCAAGGGAGGCCAGTTAGGACTGAGATGAGGACAAACTTTCTTCACGCAGAGAGTTGTGAATCTGTGGAATTCTCTGCCACAGAAGGCAGTGCTGGCCAATTCACTGGTGTTTTCAAGAGAGTTTGGTTCTTGGGGCTAACAAAATCAAGGGATATGGGGAAATAAACAGGAAAGAGGTACTGATTTTAGATGAACAGCCATGATCATATTGAAGGCAGTGCTGGCTTGAAGGGCCGAATGACTTTTTCCTGCACCTATTTTGTATGTTTCTATGCTTGAGTATATGGCAATAAAACTCGCTCACTTCATTTTGAAACATTAATGCATGGTGAAGGTATAATGTAGTCATAGAGTGATACAGTGTGAAAACAGGCCCTTCGGCACAACTTGCCCACACCCGCCAACATGTCCCAGCTACGCTACCTGCTTTTGGTCCATACCTCCAAACCTGTCCTATCCATGTATCAGTCTAACTGTTTCTTAAATGTTGGGATGGTCCCTGCCTCAAATACCTCCTCTGGTAGCTTGTTCCATACACCCACCACTCTTTGTGTGGAAAAAGTTACCCCTTAAAAAGTTACCTCTTAAAAATACTTCATACAAAAAACATTGAAATCATACTTCTACAATGCACTGAAACATGATTTTAATATATCAAATTTCAAAGTCCCTACCTTGGGAGGGGGAACATCCCCCTTCCACACCCTCTCCCCACTCGGTTGCTCCACTCCCTCATTGGGTACCCCTAAGGCCAGTGATCAGTGATCGTGCAGCCCCCCCCTCCCCCCCCCCACTTTCAAAAATGCTCCGCGGCCCCTGGTTCAGACGGAGAACACTGCCAGATTTGAGCGGTGAACTGAGGCCAGTTGTCCATGAAGTCTGGATCCCAATGCTCAGTGCTTCATGTTTCGGAGTTGGCTAATGTTATTTATTTGTAATTAGCCTGATTAGTTGAGAAAACTGTAATTATTTAGTCCAGAATATCCAGGGGGATGGGATAAGTGTAATATTAAAATGACATGCGAGGTGTCAGGCTGTCTGTCACAACATACAACCCCGATAACCCATTATTTCCTTCAGTTAAATTTTGGGAAGGTAGCACTATTGTCATTTGCCACTCAACTATTATGTTTGTTTACCTCACTGACTATTTCTACCCCCCCCAATTCCTTTGACAGGTTGAGTAGAAAAGTCCCCAATCTCGTTGTTTTATTAATTGAACACATAGATGAACATCCTCAAGTAGTGTAATCAGATGGAAACTGATTCAGATGCAATATTTAAGAGCTTGTTTAAAGAAGGGGCATATTTTAAAGGAGTGACAGAGATACTTGCAGGGGAATGTGTGAGGAGATTATTATTTGTCTTTAATTTTAGCTTGAACCAGGCCATCTGTAGATTCAAAGTTTAATACAGTAATTGTGCTGATACTGACCCCAACCAACTACGTAATGAATATCATCCATTCCGGAGATATTACTTTTATGATGCCATTTAAAATTCACTTGGATTTCAATCACTTCAATGTAAAAGTAATTGGGAATGGGGAGCATTGGAACAAAAATTTGCCCTCGGTACATATTAACTGTAATATAATAATGTATGCATGTTGGTAGGTGCAATCAAAGCAAAGATCTTTTTATCATTGTTGTGTTATGAATACCACAGAAAATATAATGTACTCTCAAGATCACATTTAATAGAATAATATTGCTTAAATATATAGTTATTGGACTTTGCATTTCGGAAAAGTCCCAGCTGAGAGGAAGACAGCAAAATACTGAAAATATTGGGGGTGAAAATGACTTCAGGACAGTTTGTTAGGAAAATGAAAGAAATGGTAACAGAATACTTATACAGCTGAGTGAGTATAATTTTATGGATGAGAAATTGTGTTCAACCAATTGATGACTTCTTTGACAAAGTAACTAGCATGTTACATAACAAGGAAGCCAATGGGTGTAGCAATTTTTTAATACATAATTTGGTCTGTGTTGCCCCATAAAAGATTGCCGCATTAGATAAGCGCCTGTGGACTTGAACGTAATAGGTTAAGTCAAGGGGATCAGATATGGGGCTTTATGTGTGGGCCAGATATATTGTCAGTGCAGAGGGGCTAGGAGCAAGGCCAAGTGTGCATCCAGAGTCAAGGTCTGGAATAGTACTAGGTGTGCAGTCAAAGGTGGGACCAGGGGAGTGTTCAGCACTGGGTACCTAAGCAGGTAAGCAGCTATGATCAGGGTAGAATAGGGGGCCAGGTGTAAGGCTGGACTCAGGGCCAGGAATGAGAAAAAGTATGCAACTGGAGTCAGGCTCAGGAGTAGTACCAGGTGTGCAGTGAGACCCAGGTTGGTCAACATGTGCCAAGTGCTTGATAGTAATCTGATTTCCATACATGAATACACTAAGATCATTCACGTGCTGCACCTGTTGATCAGAGCCTATTGTGGAATGTAATTAGGAATGTAATTTAGTATAACCTTATTCATAGCTAATGCAATTTAAAGCATATATATTGCATTCAAGTGTAAGTTAAAAGATTCGCTGCAGTATGCACCATATTGCACCATATTGCACAATTTCAAGCTGAAAAATGCAAAATACTAATACATAGATACATAGAAAATAGGTGCAGGAGTAGGCCATTCGGCCCTTCGAGCCTGCACTGCCATTCAATATGATCATGGCTGATCATCCAACTCAGTATCCCGTACCTGGCTTCTCTCCATACCCCCTGATCCCTTTAGCCACAAGAGCCACATCTAACTCCCTCTTAAATATAGCCAATTAACTGGTCTCAACTACCCTCTGTGGCAGAGAGTTCCAGAGATTCACCACTCTCTGTGTGAAAAATGTTTTTCTCATCTCGGTCTTAAAGGATTTCCCCCTTATCCTTAAGCTGTGACCCCTTGTCCTGGACTTCCCCAACATCGGGAACAATCTACCTGCATCTAGCCTGTCCAACCCCTTAAGAATTTTGTAAGTTTCTATAAGATAGATAGATAGATAGATATAATTTATTGCCACACAACCAGGGTTGGTGGAAATTTGGGTTGTCAGCAGCAGTACAATAATAAAGAACACACAATAAAACTGTAACACAAACATCCACCACAGCATTCATCACTGTGGTGGAAGGCACAAAAATTTGGCCAGTCCTCCTCCATTTCCCCCCCGTGGACAGGACCAGAGTCCAGAGTCAGTCCAGGATCGGCTCTTCCTCACCGGAGACCGCGGCTTTAGATTGTTGTAGGCCGCAGGCCGGCGGTCGAGATTTAAAGTCCCCGCCGCAGCCAGAAGCACCGTAGACTGCAGGGTCGGCGGTCGAAGCTCCCCTCCAGGGGTGATGTTAAGTCCATGCCGCACCCGCGGTAGAAGTTGGCCGCGGGCTGGCAGTGATGGCTTCTTCTTCCCCCGGGTCCCCAACGTGAGATCCCGGGCTGTAGACGCCGCACAAGCTGGAGCTCTGCAGACCGCGGCTTCAGGCTGCGGCTTCAGGCTGCCGGCTGCCCCGGGCCAGCGAAACGGAGCGCTCCCCTCCAGCGAGCCCCAGCGAGGGCTCACCCGCTCCACGCCGAGAGTCCACGCTGCGCCCGCCGCTGAAGCCCTGGGCGCGTCTCCGGGAAAGGCCGCGTCGATCCTTGATGTTAGGCCACGGGGAGGCGACCTGGAAAAAGTCGCCTCTCCATGGAGGAGGCGACCGAAGCAGTTTCCCCCTCACCCCCCCACACCACCCTCCACACAAAACACACGAAGAAACACAAAATACACACTTTAAAACATACTAAAAAATAAAAAAAAGCTGGAAAAACTGACGCGCTGCTGACATGGCTGCACACAGAGGAGCGCCCCCTACAGATCCCCCCTCAATCTCCTAAATTCTAGCGAGTACAAGCCGAGTCTATCCAGTCTTTCTTCATATGAAAGTCCTGACATCCCAGGAATCAGTCTGGTGAACCTTCTCTGCACTCCCTCTATGGCAATCTGCACTCCCTCTATGGCCTCCTCCCGCACCTCCCCTCCTCCCCTGTGCAGCAATCAGTCACATATAAGCAACATGCCGGCATCCCAGTAAATAATGCATTGATTCAGATTCAGATTCAATTTTAATTGTCATTGTCAGTGTACTGTGGATCACAGTAACAAAAGAGGAACATATAGACACCTATCCATGTTCTCCGGAGAGCTGCCTAACCCGCTGAGTTGCTCCAGCACTTTCCCCAGATAAACAGGTATCTGTGGTCATATGAGAAACAAATTTAAACATGGGTAGAGCGGATGTTTTGGGAAGACGTTAAAATTTGGCCAGTTTGTTAACCAGTTTTTGTAAACCAGTGTCTGCAGTCCCTTGCGTCACTAAGGACAGATATTTGACCAGTGACTGATTCTGAGCTTGTTCGTTAACTCCTCATCTTTTTTACAAGGCACTGTTAAGCAATAGAAAATAATCAGTGAATATGAGGGAATGTAAATGTTTACTTTCTTGAACCTTCAGACCATAATTTATTTTTGGTTATCTTTCTGTTTTTCGTCTGATGTTAGTCATGTTGATAACACAGGAAGGGGGAGCGGCTCTGCAGTTGGTAGGTCAATATGAGGAATTTAATTTTAAAACCACAGTTAACTTTAGTCTCATTCTTGATGAACCTTTGTTAGGATGTCACAGATTGCAATTCCATTTCCATTTTCACACAAGAGGCAGATGAGCTGATTTAATGTGTTCTGCGAGGAAATTGGTCAGAAAGTGTGTGGTTGTCCTAGATAAGCTGTGGTCATCTGAGAAGTGGATGTTTTTTGAAGACGTTAAACTTTTGCCAATTTGTTATTCCCTCTGGCCATTCAGAACGTCATTCAGTTCTCAGGGATCTTCAAATCTGTGGGACAGAGTAGAGATGAACAGAATATCCAGCCATTTTAAACATACAGTTTTCTGTATATTTGCTTACTATAAAATCTAATGAACCTCTACTCCCACCAAAAATGCCATGTCAACTATTAGGAAAGATGAAGGAAATACATGTGTTTTGGGAGATTGAAGCATAGACTCTGCTCTGTAACGTTTTGGGGGTCATGATAACATTGCAAGGCACTCTAAATCAATTTGTGAAAGTCACATAAAGAATAAAAGCTTATGTTCTGTGGTTCACAAAAAAATTGGGATTTGTTGTAAACCCAATGCCTGTCGATATCTTCAATTTGTTAACACGTGTGATTTCTGCAGCCAGCTTTTCAAGGAAAGTACTGCAATACAAGCAACACACAACTACTGGTTTTGTGTCCAAATGAGTCAATGTTGCAACAATACAAGGGGGAGGGCAAACATCCACCAGATGTTTTTGAGGGACCAGGACAAGATGGTGAAGAACAATGCCTCCACCGAAGCAAGTTGTCCATAGAGATGAATAGGGGTCTCAATCAGGATCGTGCAAGGAAGACCTTTGTGTGGATGTGTGCAGTCTAAGAATGCCTGTACATGTGAAGCCTGCAAGCCTGCTCCTGTGCTCTGAAGGAAAAATAGACCTTTTGCTGGGTACCCCTCAAACACAGCAGTGAGCAGCAAACTATAAGGTGTGGCAGAAATCAGCAGCAAGATCTTGGAATGAGCTTGAGACTAGGATGCTGGGAGGTTACATGATCCTGGCCTCCATGGCTGAAGCAGCCAAGGCACATGTGAGGCTGTATTTGAGATTGTAGGACATCAGGCACTAGGACGTCAGATAATGCAGTTTGAATATTGGCCCATTAAATGACATGGTTTCAAGGGAAACTGGGTTATTAAAACCTAGTTGTTCTGTGATTAAGCCCAAGCAGTCATTTTTCAGACCAGAGAGGTTGACAAATCTCTGTGGACAGGTTTTGCTCATTGCAATACTTTGAATGTCGTTTGGGGGAGATATCTGCTAGAAAAATGGTGGTAAGGAGAATGAAAATACTGCTAAAAATGAAATGATGAATCTTTGTGTAAGGGATAAGACTCCCAGAGAAATAGATAAAATTGTTCACCTCTGGCTCAAACCAATTTTCAAGAACACCGTGGTGATAATTTTTCTTTTTAAGATCTGGTCCAGATTATTTCAATGATAACCAAGGGCATATTATTGCATTTGCAAAGATGGAGGAAAAAGTTCAACTTGTGTTTATTTAAGATCTTTCATGGCCTTGAAACATCCCAACGCAAACAGGGAACTTGTAAAAAGTTGTCACCATTGTAAAACACATCGCAAGCAGCAGTGTCCAACACGTAGTAATGTAATAGTCATTTTGTTTTAACGATATTGATTGAGTATTACAGTTGGTAAAGACACTAGGAACAAAAAAAATCTAATCCTTTTCTAAAGAAATGTAATTTGATGTTTTCATAAGGAGGTTGACAGAATATGTGTTTGAAGTATCAAAACAGAGCCACTCTGAGTGAAGAGCATCCATTCTGCTGCAGGTTGTCTCCTAGTACTCAAATCTCTGGACTGAGATTTGAGCCCATTGAATTGAGAGCCAGAAGTAAGAATGAGCATCAGAGCAATGGCTGATAGAATGGCTTGTTCTTATTTTAAAAGATGGCAAGCAGAACAAGGAAATAACTGACATGGTAAACTTCAAAAGAAAATGTAATTTCCTAATACAGAGACTGGATAAAGAAAATGTTTGCATGCATGTAATTGTCTTAATGCAACATAGCTAATTAAGTTGTATGAGGTTTATTTATTGTACCATGTAAAAACAGAACTGCTAATTGTCACACAGCTTGGTCTCAGAAAGAGTGATGAAAAGTTTGACCAGGTAATCCTTTTTAATAAGATCTTGTTGATCTTCGCTGAAGGTAGTTATTAGTCAGGTATTCACCTTGGAATATAAATCAGTCCCACAATCTTTCTGCTTATGGAGCTGTGCCTTAATGCCTTATCCCAGGGGTGGGGAACCTTTTCATGTTTGAATGCCGCATTAAGTTAGCTGTAATCTTAGAAGGCCGCATCCAAGAAACTTCAATTAGATATACTTCAAAATGTACATTATATTCTTAAAATAGCCCTCATGACTTACTAATGTTTTAATTGTGGCAGTCAGTCGGGAAGGATTATTTTGTTGAATCTTCTTTTACTCTTTGGTATTTTAAATACGTTCATTTTAAGATTAAAATAAAAATAATAAAAGACGAACAAAAACATATTAATAAAAATAAAATAATTTGTTCTACAAAATTTGGATTCATTCAAAAGGCCGCACTTAATGGCCTAGAAGGCCACATGTGGCCTTAAGGCCGCAGGTTCCCCATCCCCTGCCTTATCCAAAGGTAGCATATCTATCCCCTTAGATCCACATTCCAGAGTGGAGCTCAAAACACCAATTTGATGACTCGTAGGAAAGAGAGCCATCACCAAGCCATGATTAACATTATACATTTTGTTAATATTGATAAGATTAATTTTCGACTTAGAGGCAATGAGCTGAAACCTGCAGTCTGGAGGATTATTTTCTATCTGACTTTAGAGGCAGCTTACATTCCCGACCACTGTCAAAAGTCAGGTCATTCCTGAATTTGGGGCCGTGCGGGCCCCAGAAGCCTCATGAACCAGGAACTTCACCCAGGATCATGTCTCCTCTATTAAGAGCTCAAAGTTTGTGTTAGAGAAATGATTTATCTGCTCTATGCCTGAGCTGCTATTACTCACAAAATAACAGGCACAGCAGGTGTGCTGGTTAGCGGGCACAGGCATGATGTTATTTTGAAGATAGACACAAAAAGCTGGAGTAGCTCAGCGGGACAGGCAGCATCTCTGGAGAGAAGGAATGGATGACGTTTCCGGTCAAGACCCTTCCTCGGGTTAATTTCCTCAGATGCCCAGGACTCCTGAAATTGCTTTCAGTTAACATGCTTCACTGGGAAAAATCACCATGATTATCTCCTCTCTCGGTTTACAAGTACTTGTACGAGAAGCAGTAAAATCATCCACTTAGAGCACTGGAAAAAAAAAACTGGCGCCGGTTCCTTGAACATCATCATTTTAGCATGTGGTTTGGTCTGTGGAATTTCTAGCCCTTGTGTTTTCATCTTCGTTTGTTAATTTATGCTTTGCATTGTTCGTGTGTTAGCTATGCTTTCACTCAGTACATTAATATTTTAAAGGTTGAATTCGGATTCCTTCAAGCATGGGAGATAAGCAGGAACTGGGGCTTCAACATTGATCGCTGTTTGATGGTACATTTTGCAGGCCGCGACTTCTGTTTCTTGCACAATTTTCATAAAGATTATTCATTTGTAATACATAGTTACGGTGCGTAATGTGTAATATAAAAGTGATCAGGAATTCTCGCTCCAAAACACCTTAATTACTTGGCAGATTCCACGGTAAACTAGAAATTAAATTTCTGTGGTCTTGGCCAATTTAGTAGTGGCCTCTGAAGCAGCTGTGGTATTTCTGTGGGAGTACAGTGAAATCTTGGCACCATATTTATCCAGTCTGTTGCATTAACCCATTGCTTTTCATCATGGGAAATGGACCCACAACACAATTTGCAATGCACAACTATGAAATAAATTAGAAACATTTTGATTTGATAAATAAACCACATTTTTGATATCATAAAATCTTGTCAGGTCGTACAGGGCAAAAATATTTAATGTTAACCGACTCTTAACCTAAGAAAAATATAGAATATATACAAGTAATAGACTAAGTGGGACCCGTTGGGTCCCATGTTCATACGGGAGGGCTGGTCCCCCAATGCAATATTCCACCTCTCCACCAATTCCAATATTGGTGGCCAGTGGGGGGCTTTCTGGAGAGCTAGTATGGGTGTTGTGGGCTGAAGGGACTGGGTTCCAGAGGGCTAGTATGGACATTGTGGGCTGAATGGATTATTGGGCTGGCAGCTCAGTCACTCAAGCTTGGTGTGCTGGCAGCTCACTCACTCACGGCTCATGGGCTGGCAGTTGACTCGCGGCTATTCCTTGAAATTCAATTTCAAGCAGGGTGCTAGGCCACCAAATTCAAGTGCAGTTTCATACCATTTCAAGCAGGGTGCAAGGCCACCAATTCAAGTGCAGTTTCATACCATTTCAAGCAGGGTGCAAAGCCACCAAATTCAAATGCAGTTTCATACCATTTCAAGCAGGGTGCAAGGCCACCAAATTCAAATGCAGTTTCATACAATTTCAGGCAGGGTGCAAGGCCACCAAATTCAAATGCAGTTTCATACCATTTCAAGCAGGGTGCAAGGCCACCAAAGACAGAGAGTCATGACCTCTCCCTCCCCCATCTTGTAGAGACTGAGCCACGCCCACACTTCTGGGTTTTTATACTCCCACCAGAAGGGTTGTGGCCTTCATGGCGTGATTGAAGAGAGAAAATCTCAACATTTTAAAAACATTAATATGTCTTTTATCGATGGGAAAAATCTTCTTGTCCTGCGCAGCGGAAGGGGACTCTGCGTAAGATGGCCAAAAATCACAGCCGTAAGTGGTAGCGTTTTTTCTAAAAACAATATGCAGTCCAAACAGGAAGTGGTCAAGATTTGAGTTTTAATTATATCAATATGGATTACGTATTTTATTTTATATCTGTGAAAACAATTTATAAAACAATTGCTTTAATGATTTGAGGTTGTGTAGGATGCAAAATAAAATTCCTTTGTCCATTCATTCATTTCTTTCTTTTGTACACGAACAGTTTCAGAAACAAAACAAACTCAAATAAAAAAGGGAACTAGACTACATGTAAAACCAGGCTGTTGTTTTGATATTGTTTATTACACACTACTGCCAAATTAGAATTTTACTCTGTTGTTGATTAATAATACCCACGGAGGATTGAAGAGCTTGCTGCAGAAGTGAAATCAAAATCATATGATAAAACAAATTCTAATCCAAAGTGGAAGTATCAGATTGGTAACTGTGGACGCATTAAGATGAATGGAAGACAAAATCTTGGACTGAAGGTTTACAAATTAGAACATTTGGAACAGTGACTTTTCCAGAGCTGAACACAGAAGGAATTGAGTACAGGAGAGGAAAGGTGATTTTGAGTCGAGAGCAGTACAAAGAAGCAATCAGAGATGTTGCAATTAGAGCATGGGAGTAACAAGTAGATTCACTATTGGGTTCATACACTTCAAGTAGCATATATGATGTTGCAGCTGAAGAAGCTCATGTGATCCTCATGTCAGATGACTCTTGACGTTCTTCAGCTGTTAGGCTAAGGCACTTCATTACTCTGCCTTAATGATAGTACTTGATCATGGGCAGTATTTCTAATGATCAGCAACATCACAGGATATGTTATTTGATCCTGTTTCTTTGATGATTTACAGTTTCCCCCAAGTAATTTTGGAGAGTGTAGACACTTCATGCGGCATGATGATCCGATAGGACATTTTTATGAATTCTAAATTCCAGTTGCCAATTATAAAGCTTGAGAGGATAGCATTACACAGGGCTTTGGCATATCCATCTCCAAGTACTGCAATACCAAAATGTATTTATAAGGATGACAGCGACATCAAAATGCTTTATGATTTAAAAATAATAAACAGTGCTGAATGCAATACCAGTTCAACAAACTCTCGATTTTCTCTTCATAGATTATACAATGAATTAAGTGAAGAACGTGAATATACTTCAGGACAGAAATCAAGTTAAACATTTTTTAAAATCTTCTTTCTGTAATGCTTCTTAAAAAGAAATTCCCCTGCTCCAGTTCCTTAAAACATGGTCTCACTTATCCTCCCATTATTCTGCCCAACTGGTAATTTTTAAACAACAAGGTTTGATGCAAGCTAACTACTATCCAGGACTTAACACTCACCTGTACCTCAGCAGTTTATTCACAAATGCATCTCATCATTTAGTGAGTCATTGGTCAGAATTCAATCTTTCCAATGCCAGGAACTAGCGACTGTTGAATCCTGGCGTCAGCTTTTATCAGCTAACTTAATAAGAATTGTGAACTGAACCTGATTTAATTCTCTCTCAAGAGCTCCATGACACATATCATTGTAAACTGTCATTGACGGTTTGCATTTCTTTTGTGACATTAAAATATCAGGACTGGAAATTTATATGAGTGTGGCTATGTTTCTAAATGCAAATATTATGGATCTAGGATCATTAAATCTGATTGGTTGATCAGTGCACACATTTTGAATTGTGTCTTCGATATATCAGGCCTTGGAGGTTGGCGGACGTGCATAATACCATCATTTGGTGATTTAAATTACTTTAGCAAAATTCTATCATGCTAACATAATTGATGAATGTGGTGGTGGGGGGTAGGGTGGGAGGGTTTGCATAACCATCCATCAAGACACATAATGGTTTGCCCCATCAATTATTCCAATAGGAAGGCAAATCTGCCCCAAATGTGTATGTACTTAACCAGTGCTTTCTAGTTGAAAAAAACAGCCACCACGATGAGAAAGTGATAAAATGGAACTCCTGATGCTGATTTATACCAAAGATAGATACAAAATGCTGGAATAACTCAGCAGGTCAGGCAGCATCACTGAACAAATGGATAGATGACGTTTCCTTCATCATATGTGGGAGAAACAGGTTGGACCATCCACCAAGCTTTGCTTTATACGCCTGTTGAAGTTGAAAGAATCGCTCAACATGTTTCACTAAATTGACCAAGATATGGGCTTTATGGACTTATAACACAAGATGCAGGTAACATTTATTTTGTTACAAAGTAGACCTAAAGTTTCTAAGTTCCAGGAGCAGAATTGAGCAATCTGGCTCATCATGGCTGATCAATCTTTCCCTCTCATCTCCATTCTCCTGCCTTCTCCCTGTAACCCCTGACACCCATACGAATCCTTACACATTACAGGACAAGAACAGAAAATGTTCTGTCTTGGGAAATTGAGAAGTTATTGAAGAAAATAAGCAATGAATATTGAAATTATGTGATTATTTATTGGCAGGTTTTGGAAATATGAAATGCTGTTCCTCCAATTTGGGTTGAGCCTCACTCTAATAATAATAATGGATGGGATTTATATAGCGCCTTTCTAATACTCAAGGCGCTTTACATCGCATTATTCATTCACTCCTCAGTCACACTCGGTGGTGGTGAGCTACTTCTGTAGCCACAGCTGCCCTGGGGCAGACTGACGGAAGCGTGGCTGCCAATCTGCGCCTACGGCCCCTCCGACCACCACCAATCACTCACACACATTCACACACAGGCAAAGGTGGGTGAAGTGTCTTGCCCAAGGACACAACGACAGTATGCACTCCAAGCGGGATTCGAACCGGCTATCTTCCGGTTGCCAGCCGAACACTTAGCCCATTGTGCCATCTGTCGTCCCAACTCTGACAACAGAGGAGGCCTCGGACAGAAACCCTGAACCATTTAAAATGGAAAGCCCAATAAATGGAGGTATTCGGGAACTATGGGCAGGCAATCAACATATGATGTTCCCCTGTTTCCTGCTCTTAGAAAGACACAAAATCCATTTGAAATAAATGAATTATTGCTATAAAAAAAAAGCAGGTAGTTGAACTCAGCAAGAATTTGCTGTTTGTTCAGTAATATTGTTATTGACCAGAAAAGTGTATTAAAGGCTGATTTCTATCTGTACGTCAAACAGTTTTACATTTCCTTTGAATGTTCACTGTACTAAAATGACTGATCTAAGCTGTCTGGTTTCCAAATGATAATATTGAGATCTTTATCACAAGTATGTATTGCTATTGCAATGCTCAATTATCTTGAAAAAAATCAAAATTGCTTTCAGTTAAACAAATAATCAGCAAATTATAACACAATACCAAAGTAAATTGCCAAACAAATAAGTTATACCTTTTTCCCATGTTAATATTCAATAGTAAAGTAATGGATAATGAGTCAATAGTTTTAGTTTTAGAGAAACATCGCGGAAACAGGCCCTTCGGCCCACCGAGTCCACACTGACCAGCAATCCCTGCACACTAACACTATCCTACACAAACTAGGGACAATTTACATTTATACCAAGCCAATCAACCTACAAACCTGTACGTCTTTGGAGTGTGGGAGGAAATCGGAGCACCCGGAGAAAACCCATGTGGTCATGTGGAGAACGGACAAACTCCGCACAGACAGCACCCGTAGTCAGGTTTGAACCTGGGTCGCCGGCGCTGTAAGGCAACAACTCTACCGTGGTGCCACTGTGCCACCCTCAATAGCCCTCTGTAGAATTCCAGTTAACAAATACAGAGAAATGTATAGCAACAAGAGCAACTTCATACTTCAAGAGTATACTTCTCATGCAAACATAATAAAACATACCAAGGTGCTTTAGAGGAGTCACTGATTCATTTTTTTTCTGTTATTCAAAGTTAAAAATACAAAAGTACAACCTCACAACTCCAGGTACAGGAATATTTAAGTAGAGGATGTTAATAGTCCACAAAGGTTTGTGGAATTCTCTTCAAAAGTGGCCTCTATTAGTTTTCAAATGGAAGTTTTACATGATCTGCTAATGTGAAATAGCCCAAGAATTATTTTTCTAAAGCTTTGGAACATTTTCTACTCAACCTATTTAGCCATGAGAATGCAGTAAAACTAATTGTAAATGTGACTCCTCAAAATTGTCAGGTCATTTTTAATACTTCCTGTTTCAAGTTATCCGCAGGCAAAATGGAGACATTACGACCTGATTATTTTTGATTAGTTTCTGTCCTGACACCCAACCAGTCTAGCACTGTCTTTTAATATCTGCATTTTCACTGATCAGAAGATAGATACAAAATGCTGGAGCAACTCAGCAGGACAGGCAGCATCTCTGGAGAGAAAGAAAGGGTGGCGTTTCAGGTCGAGACCCTCTTCACAAGTCAGAAAAAGGATTTAGACCCAAAACGTCACCCATTCCTCCTCTTCAGAGATGCTGCCTGTCCTGCTGAGTTACTCCAGTATTTTGTGTCTACGGTTTAAACCAGCATCTGCCGTTCCTTCCTACACATTTCCACTGATCGGATTGGTTCTGATAGTCACATTCCTGACTTCCACCAGGTTTGATAGGTTGGTGTGATACTGACAAATTTTTCCCAGCAGAATTCAGCTGGGTTTTTTTGTGCAAAAAGATGATTCACAGGTAGAAGTGCGAATGCGCGACTTGAAATTTTACTTGATAAAATAAACGTTGCTTTTAGAATAAAAAAAATAGAAGATGAACAGAGTATAAAATTGTAGTTTATTTCCGCAGAAGGTCTCGGAATGAGAAATGGAGCCTCATCGGAGCCTCAAGGGCAAAAACAGTTAGATAAATTGTTGGGATCCCTTGAAACTGTTAATCATTACTGACATTATTTACTGTAATAGTAGAGATGAGAGGGACTCGTACATTACCTAGAAAGTTCAAAAATGTTTTGCTCCAGTGATACATTTTAAATTGCCAATACCAACTTGAGGATTAATTTACTGCTCCCTTTACGTGGCTGTATAAGGAGAACATACCTCTGGTTGTAGGAAAGTAGCTGGAGAAGATATTTTTTGTGTCATCTAGCTTTGTCATATAATATCCTGAAAAATTGCACTGCATATAGTTGTATAAACACAATAAGGACAGTTGGAAATATAGACAACTACGGTTGGAGAAAATGAACCATTTCTTGATCTGGCGCATAATGCGCTAATATGGTAAGATCCACGTTGGTTAACGCTACGATACGCCGACTTAACGGGTAAGTCAATTATTAGAAGTGAAATCTGGAACTACACTGACCAAAAACACGTTGTCATGAACTATTTATGGTGCAATTAATTCCATTAAAAATATTTTACTCCCTTTCTATGTATGAAAAGATAGAGTTGAATACTGAAAATTTTGATTTAAATATAGCCCAGTTATATGGACTATTATTTGGAAACTTATATGGAAACACAAGAGGCAGCGGATGCTGGAATATTGAGCAAGAAATTAGCAGGTCAGGCAGTATCTGTGGATGGAAACGGACAGACGACTCAAGACATTGTGAATCTATTTCCTCCACTGATTCTTTGACTTGTTGAGTTCCTCCAGCAGTTTGCTTTTTGCTCCACTTCTTACATGCTGGGCTTGTCATTAGTTGAGGGACGGACAATTTTATACAACAAAATTTAAAAAATAGGCACTGACAGTTATGTTGATTATTTTCAATTTTAGTCTTGTGAGCTGGACTACAGAATAGGCAAAACGCTTAATAGCCTGGTCATATGAATGTAATGGATTTGTTTCTGTTCGTAAAATTATTGCACTCTCATAAAAACGTACATGGTTTGCTGATATCCATTGGGGGGAAAAATCTGTCTTTTCCCATCTAACCTAAATGTGATTCCAAACTCAAAACAATATGTTTGCCTTCGCTTCTTCAAATAGACTCGGAAAATATTTCATTATATAAAAATAGCTACAACTTATGTGAATACTTTTATGGCATGGACAGAACAGTTTAAGGCAACAACATGCTTTCACCATTCATGGCCCTTTTGGGCAATAAATACCAGTCATGCCAGTGATGTTGACATGACATGAGGTTGCAAACACTAACGATGTCCAAAAGTGTTAGTTGTCATTTATACTCGCCTCTTTATACCCTGTTTCATGGGTGTTGCTGCCTTTGAATGTACTAAGTTGACTGATTGGTAGCCAATGGCCATGTGTGTGTTGACTGCTAGCAAAACAAGTTAAATCTCTCCAAATTGAAATTTAGTGCTATATATTTGATAAGGAGAAGTGTTCATCACAAAAAGCATTTTGAATTCTGAAGGGTGAAATATTAACCGCACGTTGATGGAGGATAATGCAACACAACTGAGGTATGTTACAACTGGCTCCCATATGTTGCACACAGCATTCATAACCCTGAACCTGAAGGTCATGACACTACAAAAGCCAGTCAAGAACATGTCTCATTTTACCTTGTGAGGCACATTTGCACGCAAAGGTTGTGGTTAATATTTAGAATCTTAGAACGGGTTGGGGGACACTGAGAAGAAAAACCTAGCCTTCAGCTCCAATTTATTGATCCAGATGTTTGGGACCAAAATTGCCTGAAGAGGTGTTCACGATAGCTTCTTAAAAACTAATTGGTATGTGTATCTCATAATGGAATTGTGTTGCAAAACATTTACCTTCCATGGTTCCATTCAAACCCCCCCACCCCCTCCCCCAAAACCCACAAAACAAAATGTTTCCATAAGCCAGCTGCCTTACTGCAATCAGTGATTTGGTAACTATCTTTTTTTATTAATAAGAACAGGATCATAAGATAGCGCTTCAGAGATTATCTGTAGTGTGTCTGAGTTTTCCAGTTCATTCGAGTGGGAGAGGTCCCAGTTTTATTCCCCTTTCCATTCCCACATTGACCTTTCTGTCCTCGGCCTCCTCCATTGTCAGAGTGAGGCTAAACACAAATTGGAGGATCAGCATCTCATATTTCACTTGGGCCGCTTACAACCCAGAGGTATGAATATAGCTTTCTTTACCTTCAAGTATCCCCTACATTCCCTCTCTCTCCATCCCTCCCCTAACCAAGTCACACCAGCTTTTCGTTCTCACCTAGCAAACAGCTAACAACACCCTGTTTCCTTTAACATTGTTACTTTTTTTGCATATCTTTCATTCATTTGTTCTATATCTCTCTACATCATTGTCAATATCTCTTGTTTCCTTTCCCATTACTTTCCTCTGACTCTAAGATAGACACAAAAAGCTGGAGTAACTCAGCGGGACAGGCAGCATCTCCGGAGTGAAGGAATGGGTGACATTTCGAGTCGAGACCTTTCTTCAATAGATTCAGAGGAAATGCGTACGAAAGGAACTGCAGATGCTGGTTTAAACCGAAGATAGACACAGAAGATAGATAGGGTCTGTGTGGAAATGGGAAGGAGAATTAAAGTGTCCAGCAACCGGGAGATCAGGTTGGTTCAAGCAAGCTGAGCGAAGGTGTTACGCGAATGATCGCCCAGTCTGCGTTTTATCTCTCCACATCACCATCTATATCTCTGTTTTACTTTATCCCTGAAGAAGGGTCTTGACCCGAAACCTCACCCATTCCTTCCCGCCAGAGATGCTGCCTGTCCCGCTGAGTTACTCCAGCTTTTGGTGTCTATCTTCAGTTTAAACCAGTATCTGCAGTTCCTTCTTACGCATTTCCTCTGACTCTACTGAAGAAAGGTCTCGACTCGAAACGTTACCCATTCCTTCTATCCTACACAGTTTAGTTAGTTAGGGTCGAAAAAGCTTGTAGGGCAGCTATGGAACATCCTATGGATGGTATACAGTGCAGCTATATGGCCGGCAAAGTGAATTTTTAGGATGACAGATGGGTTGCCAAACAAACAAGCTGCTTTGAAAATTCTTGCAATCTGTACTATCTAGGCAAATGCAGAATATATGATCAATGCTTTTTTCCGTATCAGGACATTCCAAAAACATGTAAGTTTGTAGGTTAATTGGCTTCTGTAAAGTGTCGCTAGCATTCAGGATAGGAAAAATATACAGTGATCATTGGTTGAAGTGGACTCGATGGGCCAAAGAGCCTATTTGGCTGTATCTCGAACTAAATTAAACTAATAAATGAAACATGAATCTCTTGCACAGAATTCCTCTGTCTCTGCACTGATTGTATAATTGCATTACTTGTGTGGCCAGTCCAGGTAAATGTTTGGCCAAGAATAACACCAGGATATTGATGATGAGATATTTTCTAATAGAATTGCTATTTATTGCCACAGTGTGGTGGTCAGATTCTCTCTTATTGCTTTGTCTACCTTTGATCACATTTTAATTGGTGAGAATGTACTTCATATCATCAGCTTTAAATGACTTTTAATAATAATAATAATAATAATGCATTTTATTCATGGGCGCCTTTCAGAACACTCAAGGGCACCTTACAGTTAAAACAAGCAAATTACAATTATATCAATAAAATGAAACAATAACAACATATCCATGGATTTGATAGAAAGTGGAGTTACGTGGGATAGGCCAGTCTAAATAGGTGAGTTTTGAGGGAGGTTTTAAAGGTGGGGAGAGACTCTATGGTACTCTATGGCCAACTTTTAACTGGTTGGAATCCTTTACAATGTAGTTTGAAGTCGTTTTCCTCCTTCAGTGTTTCTGTATGGCTCTCAATTGCTTCATTTGATCTTGCAGTGCCAAGCTGTCATACTTAAGTTGTTTGACAGGAATAATCTTCTTTATTGCTCCTCTCTGAAATGCCTCCAGAGCTTGAGTGCCTACGCTCTCTCAATGATCAGAATAGGACAGATACCATAGTACAAGAGAGAGAGAGAGACATTTATTTGTCACATGTACCAATTGTCACAGTGAAATGTGTGGTCACCACACAGCCATACGAATTAAAAAAAGCAAAGAACACGATAGTGTTTAACATAGACATTCCCACACAGCGGAATCAAAGTTTCCCACTGTGAGGGAAGGCACCAAAGTTCAGTCATCCTCCTCTGTTGTTCACCCGTGGGGCTCGGGGGGCTCTCGAACTCCTCGCTGTTGCCGCTACGGGCGGCCCGATGTTCAGGCCCTCTCACCGGTATGCTGGAACTCTGACGTCAGAAGGGGAGAACAACCTCAGCGGCTTGGACATCTGAATCGGCCACTTCCCACCGGAGTCCGCGACTCCCGAAGTCCACAGGCTGCGCTGGGCGGAGATTCACGCTGGCGGCCCTTGGCAAAAGGTCCCAGGACTCCACTCAAGTCAGCGCCGCCCGCGCTGGAAGCTCTACAAACCACAACACTGCGATGTTGAAGCAGCACTCCAGAGCTTCAAACGGCGATCCAGGTAAGGCATCGCCCGCTCTGCGGTGAATCCAGTGCTGCGCCGCCGCTGAAGCTTTGGCCGGTCCCTGGCAGGAAAGGCCGCGCCAATCCAGTTGGTAGGCCGCGAGGAGGGGGGGCGAGGACGCGACTCGGAGAATAGTCGCATCCTCGCCAGGAAGTGACTGGGAAACGGTTTCCCCCTTACCCTACCCCCCTCCCCCACATAGAAAAACTAAAGAAACCTCCAAAACATACTTTTAAAACAGACTAAAAAAAAGATAGAAAAACAGACAAAGGCTGCCATCAATGCGGCGCCCTAGCACGATAGTAGGTCTACAGTTTTAGTCAAATAAAAATGTTAAATCTGCTGAAGGGACACTACAAAAGAACTAGCATTGGTTTAATTCCTTGAACTAGTATGTAGATTTTATGACAAACATTTTCAGATTTCATCAGTTGAAATAAATAGATATTTTTGTGTGCTGTGGAATACCTGTTTAACTTACCTTTGCATTATGCAAATAAATGATGACTTATTTCCCATAACCATTGTGGTTTTATATATTTCAATAATTCTGCTGGATTTCCAACAGAAATTTTACTATATAATCAGTTTTACTGAAATAAGGGTTAACATTCTAGTCCACTATATCTACAGAATATTCATGTTTTGATGCTGTTGCTTCAAGCAGTCTTTTGGAAAAATATGAAGGCAGGGAGAAAAGGCAACAAGGAAAAAGATAAATTGTGATTCTACGTATAGCAGTAGATAAAAGTAAGCCAAAGTTGAACTATTTTGATATGCCTTCTTGAGTCTTTAAAAATGTACATCAGAAAAAATACTTCCTCTCAGTGAGAAATCTATTTGTGTTATTTTAGAAAATTGAATGCGTGTCCTTTTAAGTGGTTTAGAATCAATCAACCAAACAAAATTATATCAATGTAACTGCAATAGGTGTTTTGTAGATTAGTGCTCTTGCTCATGAGCTCTGCACATGATCTAGCCCAATGTTGTAGTGGTTTATTGAGGGAGCTTGAGTTGTTGGAAAATACTGTTATGCATTTAAGAGGCTAACATCAAGGTATGCATGTTCAAATAATTTTGAAGGATGGGATGTATTAGCCAATATATTTAACAAACTAGAGTAAATGGATATTAATCTTAATATTATTAATGAGATTGTGCAGTGCACAAAGTGCCTCAGTCCTTGTTTGCATAACACCGTGGCTCTAATATGATCCTTTGTTTCTAATATGATCCTTTATTTCTTCCAATTCCCAAAAAGTTAAATATGAAAAGGTAATTTGTAAAGATGTTTATTTGAATCATTGCAGAATTAGTCCTACTTTATTAATTCTGGTTAGAACTCATCATGAAATGATTTTGTTTCAGACCTGCACTATGAACAAGTAAACACTTTTGCCTATTATGGGACTTTGTAAATTATCTACTCCAGTGCAACCTCAATTAATTGAAACCCACTGCTTGTTAACCCCCAAGGCTATAAAGCTTTGAAGGCAGAAACTGTGCGTTTCTAGGTTACCTGCTGAGTACAGGTTTCTACCTGCCTTGTGCTTCATTACTCGGGTGTGTAGGTGGCTAATTCTTGGCTTCTGCAAGCTGTTAGATAATTTATTAAATTTTTTCTTAAGCAATCATGGGTAAACCTTTTCTTTTTGCTAAAACTTAACTTGGCATATGTGTGCCATATACACAGATGCACACAGGCACAAAATACATATATACACATACTTGTCTGTAAAGGTCTTCTATTCTTTCTAAAATTCACCACTAATTAGGCATGCTTCAAGAGAATTTGAAAAGATAACCACATATACATTACATAACTGTGCTTTGTATTTTATAGTCTTTAAACTTCGATATTTTTCACTGCTGATATTCCTTTTGTGAGGTGTGGTTGTAGTCCCATCTTCTTCAGTATCAATGCTTCTTTTAGGGTTTAATGGGCCTCCAGCCAATAACATGACTGAACGAGTCCGCTTAACCATGTGTGATATGTCAAACATTGCAAAATTTGCTCAACTCTGTAGATTTTACATAAACATTCACATTTTTACCACTGTTCAAAGATCACAGATAAAATACTCTAGCCTCCTACTGGAAATGTACCACTTGCTGAATAAACTATTTTGTCTTTTAAAAAAATATTTATTTTGAAAAGTGGTTGGGCGCAGACACTTTTAAAGCACGGCCTAAAGGAAGGGTAGAAGTGTTACCACATAGAAGCAGAAAGAGCGTTCCATTACCTCACAAGCACTGTCATTTGCTGTAATTTATTAGGGGTATTTTCAAATGGAATATCTTGTGCATGACTTTTATGGTTGCCAATAAATGCAGACATGGAGAGTACAAAGACTGCTAATTCTGGCACGATTTGAATATTTTCCATATAAACATTGTCTGAACTCTTCCCTGAATATGAACAGGTGGATGTACAGTAGCAAAGGAAGCACAAAAATCATCTTAAAAGAGGCTTAAAATTTACTGGGAACTTTTGGGCCATTGTCTCGCACTGCGTAAATTACTAATTCTGAACTGTTTTTAGACCATCCACCTTAATTTCATGATCTTTCTTATTCAACAGCTAGTATTTTAATATCATGAAACATGTCAAAAACATACCAGTAATATTCCCAAGCAAAATTTGTTATTGAGGCAAATTAAGAAGAATATGGTTAATGAGCTGAAATTTGGGATGATTCATGTCTGGCATAATTAAGAGGTCTGATTGCACAGCAGCCTGCGTGTGTAGAACAGACCAGAAAACAGCGCAGCACGTCATTTTCGACTGCGCTATCCTCCGCCCCCCCTGGTGGAGGGGTAGACCTCACGGCCCTTGACAACAGCACATTGAACTGGCTACAGCGCCTGGAGGGCATTACATAACCTCTGCTGCCTCAAACGCAAGAAGATGAAGAGGTCTGAATTGGAAGTGTGCAGATAGCTCAGTTAATCGGAGGAGCTTAAGGATAAGAATTTTAAAATCATGGCATTGCTTAACTTGGACATATTAATGAACACAGGGATGACTGGAGAATGGAGTGTGGTATAAATTGGAATGCGAGCAGCAAAGTTTTGGATGAAGAAAGGTCCCGTCACGAAACGCCACCCATTCCTTCTCTCCAGCATTTTGTGTCTGTATCTTCGGTTTAAACCAGCATCTGCAGTTCCTTCCTACACAAAGTTTTGGATGACCATAGTTTGGTGCAGGTAGACAGAGGGAGGCTGGCCGGGAATGCTTTGAAATTGTCACATTTGGACAGAGCTTGGGTGAGGGCTTCAAGAAAGTGACATATGATTGGGCAGAGTTATGAGACATTGTGGAGATTGAAGTTGTAATGATAATGGAGTTAATCATGGCCCAGGTATGTGGGTAGGAAATGTATCTGACAATGATGTTTGCAAATAGCTTGATAAAAACCTTGGTCAATGGTCAAGCAGTGAAATGAAGTTTAGTGGTTATGAACTGGCTTTTTATGATAGTGATTGAATACACTATTTAGTTATAAGAGGATGCTGGTCATGTAGAAATAAAAGACAAAACAAACATTTTGGCCATTTCAGTTATCTCTTGTCAACATTTATTTTCTTTCTGATTAACTATTTTAACCTATATTCTTAATTGTTAACTTTTACCCAATGATAAAAGTATCCTTCATCATTAGAATGATTTATCCTGCTCAGTTATGTGAATTTCATTAATGAAAGCATGCAATTGTTAAATCTCCTCTTTATCTTGTGCCTTAATCCACTTAACCATGATACCCAGGGCATGTCTGCTCTGATAAATCAGGCGCCAGTTGACTGATTAAAGGTTTCCGTATGTTGAACAAACTGTACGTTGGAATACAAACTCAATATACAGTGGGTTTTCTAAACCTGCAGACACTTTCCTCTTTGGTACTATGTGAATTTCTGTAATAATGATAACGATAAATTATTTGGTCTGTATACACTGCAGTTGGAAATGTTTCCTCTTAAATATTTCTACATAACATTTAGTATTTTCAAAGAGGAAAGCTAGTTGAATGGGTATGAAATTTGTCACTGAGTCATGCACACGAGCGCAATGCTGGTCCGTTCCCAACTGTACCTTTTGATTTCAGTGGGAAATAACCTCGCTGTAATATAACGTGGGCATGGCTTCACTATGATCTAATTTATAAGTTCTGGAGGAGGCCAATTTGATCCCCAATGAATTGCCATATATTTCTTGCAAAAATAGTATGATACAAGAGTATCCAATAATTGTTATTTATCTCTCATCTGAGGATAACCTTTTTGAGTCTCATACAGATGTTTTGTTTTTCATTTATTTTATGAGATTATCCCTAGTTGTCATTCTGTAAACGATGATAGGGTCTTCATCATTATCCCATTAATCCCCTGTTGTATAACCTTCAAGCATCTTATTTATGTAGATTCACATGGTAATGATGAAGGCAAATATAAAATACAAAGCTAAGTGTAGCAACTTAACTTACTCAAATTCCTAGGCAGTTCAAATGTAAACCTTGTTTAAAGACACTGTAAATGCCTTGTACCTAAATGATGTTTGTCTTCAGCAAGCCCAAATATTAATATTTGACCAAGTTGACTCATAAAAATAATTACTTTGTGGCAATGTTGCAGCCATCTATTGCATTTAACAGCTAATCAGTTTCATATCTAATATGCTTTTAGAACATATTTTTCACAGACTATACAGGGTTTACCACTTTGGCATACAAGAACGTTAATAGCACTGTCATTTTATTATTTTGGATAAATATAGACTTATTTGGGTGCTTTGGTATATATACACATGTTGCAAACTGAGCCAGTTTCCTGGGATTCCTGACTGTAAGCTAAACTGTTGGAAAGGAATTTGGGTTACCAATGAACAACACCTAAAGCAGGAACTTCAAAGAATACAAGACCTTTCAACCATGAAACATTGGCAATGGCCCACTTCAATGCAAGTTTCTAAATATGAAAGATGCCATCGCTCTTACACTATATTCTGCTGAAGCCTTGTTTATTGGAATACCTATGCCAGGGTGCTATTCAATGACTGCAGCTCAACCTTCAACAGTATAATCAGCACGAGAGCACCTCAAGGCTGCGTGCTCAGCCCCTGATGTACTCACTCGATACTCATGCCTGCGTAGCCGGTCATAGTGCGAACTCCATCATCAAGTTCGCTGACGACACCACTGTTGTGGGACGTATCACTGATGGGGACGAGTCAGAGTATAGAAGAGAGATCGAGCAACTGTTCATATGGTGCCAGCACAATACCCTGGCACTCAACACCAGCAAAACCAAGGAACTGGTTGTGGACTTTGGAAGGAGTAGGATGGGGACCCACACTCCCGTTTATATCAAAGGGTCCGAGAACACCAATGTTAAAAAGCACATCAGCGCCTCTACTTCCTGAGAAGATTACGGAGAGTCGGTTTGCCAAGGAGGACTCTCTCTAACTTCTATATGTGCACAGTATAGAGCATGCTGACCGGTTGCATCGTGGCTTGGTTCGGCAACTTGAGCGTCCTGGAGAGGAAAATACTACAAAAAGTAGTAAACACTGCTCAGTCCATCATCGGCTCTGACCTCCCTTCCATCGAGGGAATCTATCGCAGTCGCTGCCTCAAAAAGGCTGGCAGTATCATCAAAGACCCACACCATCCTGGCCACACACTCATCCCCCTGCTACCTTCAGGTAGAAGGTACAGGAGCCTGAAGACTGCAACGACCAGATTCAGGAATAGCTACTTGAAATAATTGAAATAATTTAATTGCCACACAACCAAGGTCGGTGGTATTTGGGTTGCCAGCAGCGGTACAATAATAAAGAACACAACCACAATAAAAAATTTACACAAACATCCACCACAGCATTCATCACTGTGGTGGAAGGCACAGAGCTTGGCCAGACCTCCTCCATTTCCCCCCGTGGTCGGGACCACCACCCTCCACAGCCGTTGCTGCGGGCGTCCAGATGGTAAGGGACAAAGTCAAAGTCAAGGTGAGTCCAGGATCGGCTCTTCCCAACCAGAGACCGCGGCTTCAGGCTGGTGTAGGCCGCAGGCCGGCGGTCAAAGTTTTAAAGTACCTGCCGTGCCGCAGCCGGAAGCACCGCAGTCTGCAGGGCCGGCGGTCGAAGCTCCCCTCCGGGGGTGATGTTAAGTCCATACCGCGCCCGCGGTAGAAGACGGCCGCGGGCCGGCGGTGGAAGCTTCTTCTTCCCCCCGGGTCCTCCAAGAGGGATCCCGGGCTGTAGACGCCGCACCAGCTGGAGTTCTGCAGACTGCGGCTTCAGGCTGCCGGCTGCCGCGGGCCAGCGTAACGGAGCGCTCCCCTCCAGCGAGGTCTCACCCGCTCCGCGCCGAGAGTCCACGCTGTGCCCGCCGCTGAAGCTCCGGGCGCGTCTCCGGGAAAGTCGACCTGAAAAAGTCGCCTCTCCATGGAAGAGGCGGCCGAAACGGTTTCCCCCTTACCCCCCCACACCACCCCCCACACATAACACACAAAGAAACATTAAAAACACACTTTTAAACATGCTAAAAAAAAAAAAAAAGTTGAAAAAAGACGGACACGCTGCCGACAGGCTGCTGCCAGTGCAGCGCCCCCTACCGAAACTTCCCCACAGCCATCAGGCTATTAAACTTGGCTCGGACAAAACTCTGAACATTAATAGCCCATTATCTGTTATTTGCACTGTCCTATCAGGGACACATGACAATAAACTCACTTGAACTTGAACTTAATACGAATAAGTTCATCTCCAAATACTAGACATTGGCCTTGGGGACTCTGCAACTGGTATCTGCAGTTGGTCATTACATTCTCTCCACCCCAAACCTTAGTACTGGTCCTCAACAGCTTATGCCCTCTTTTCCCTGCCCGACTCCCTGGACACCAATGAAAGTGTAACCAAGTACAGAATTAACTTGATCTTTGTTTGCCAATTATACCATTGTTGTTGGCTGGAACAATAACAACAATGTGACGCAGTGCAGGAAAGTGATCAGAATATTTGTGTCATGGTGTGATAATAGCAACTTGGCTCTTAACATCAGTAAGATGACAGAGTTGGTTGTTGCATCACATGAATCATACAGTCTGGTAATAATAGCCAATGCAAGATAATAGTCGAATAAATATCGGAGGTCTCACCTTCTGTAGTTGGAACATCAGAGGTGCGAATGAGCCAATTAAGAGGGGTAAAATTCTGGCACAATTAAAATAATTAAATATGGATATTGCTTTCCTACAAGAGACACATTTGAAACAACAAACTCAGATCAGATTAAGGGCAAATTGGATAGGTCAAACCTATTACTCCTCATTCACCTCTAAAGCAAGAGGCACGGCCATTATAATTCGGAAGGGTATACTTTTAAATTAAAGAAATCTATATCTGATAAAGAGGGAAGATATGTTATAGTCACGGGAGAAATTTACAATACACCATTAACTATGATAAATATTTACACGCCTAACTTTGATAACCCACAATTTTTTTTGGAAAATAATAGATTTAATCGCAGAGCATAATTATCAAAATATAATAATGGGGGGAGATTTTAACTGTGTTATAGATCCATACTTAGATAAATCAATAAAGCTAGGGAAGCGTCTTGTTAAAACTAAGACCTGTGAATTTTTAAATACTTATATAAAAGATAATAACATAGCTGATGTTTGGAGAATAGCAAATCCAAGTGGTAGGGAATACTCATTTTATTCATCAGTTCACAAAACTTATTCGTGAATTGACTATTTCTTATTGGACACAAAATTAATCCCGTATATGAATAAACCATCATATCATAATAGTATTATTTCTGATCATTCACCATTGACTTTTATACTTAAAATTGAGGGAATGCCGAGTATAAAACCTTTTTGGAGATTCAATGTACACATATTAAATAACCCGCAGGGTTATGAGTATATAAAAGAACAAATAAAACTTTTTTTCGAAATAAATGACATGCCGGGTATTTCTGCACCGCTATTATGGGAAACCTTCAAGGTATATATTCGCGGTGTCATAATTTCTTACCAAAGTTTTCAAAATAAGGAAAATAAAAGAGAACTTCAGCGGATAGAACAGAAAATAAAATTACTAGAACTGGACAATGCAACTGACCCAACCATAAATAAACATAATAAGATAACTTTATTGAAATATAAAGTCAATAGAGTACTATCGGCTAGAGTAATAAGATTATTCCAAATTACAAAACAAGCACACTTCGAATTTGGGGATAAGCCACATAAACTACTAGCGAGGCAACTGAAGCAACGAGAAAAGGAAAAAACTATTACTAAAATTAAATCGGATAAGGGTGAGTTTTTAACACTGCCTAAGGATATTAATAAGAGGTTTGCCCAATTTTATCATAATTTATATACATCTAAAATAAATACAGATGTAAGTAAAATTACAAATTTTTTAGATAATTGCAAGCTCCCAAAATTGGATAGTTTAGAACAAGAGCAATTAGGAGCACGGATTACTAATGAAGAAATAAAACAAATAATAAACTCACTGAAAAATGGGAAGACCCCAGGACCAGACGGTTTTAGTAATGAATTTTATAAAAGATTTCAGGAGTCAATTGTACCAAGATTATTCAATTTATACACGCAGGCTTATACTGAAAATAAACTACCAGAAACCCTAGCTGAAGCAACAATAACACTTATACCAAAAAAAGATAAAGATTTAGATGAACCGGGTTCTTATAGAGCTATTTCACTTCTAAATACGGATCAGAAAATTTTAGCAAAGTTTCTAACTAGAAGGCTAAATAATTATATTAACAATTTAATAAATACGGATCAAACGGGATTTATATCCAAAAGACAATCATTTAATAATTTGAGAAGGCTTTTCAATATAATGTACTCTCATAATGAGGACAATGAAGATATTTCAGTTGTCACGCTGGATGCAGAGAAGGCATTTGATCAAGTAGAATGGCAGTATTTATACAAGGTACTCCAAAAATTTAATATGGGAGAGAATTTTATTAGATGGGTTAAACTACTTTACGATAGACCTACGGCAAGAATACTAACTAACAATACGCTATCTCCAAAATTTTACTTATCAAGGGGTAATAGGTAAGGGTGTGCCTTATCACCATTGCTATTTGCCCTTATGATAGAACCGTTGGCCGAAAAGATTAGAAATCACCCGAATATTCACGGATATAACACTAAGGACTCAAAGAATAAAATTTCACTATATGCTGATGATATCCTTTTATATATTACTAATACACAAACGAGTATACCTACCTTATTAACACTAATTGAGGAATTCAGCTCTTTTTCAGGATATAGAATAAATTGGAATATATTATTCAAAAACGAGGTTGAATAAATTTTATCCAAACGTCTCTCCCAGAGGCGATAAATGTTTGTTTCAAAACGCTAATATAACACATTCATTTGTAGGATGTACAAAGTTGAATACATTTTGGAGTGATATATTTGATATATTTACAAAGCTTTTCAAGTCAAGAATAGAACCCAAAATGGAATGGATTATATTTGGAATAATAGGAGAAGATACCAATTTAAATAAAGACCAAAATGTTTTTTTTAATTATGGCTTAATAATTGGAAAGAAATTGATACTTAAATTTTGGAAAAATACAACCATACCAACTGTTAAAATGTGGATTAGGAATATGATGGACATAGCACGCCTTGAAGAAATGAGACTCCGACTAATAGCTAAATATGACCAATTCTTAAGGAGTTGGTCTCCTTTCATCGACTTTTTGGAATCATGTGATGCAGCGGTACCGTAGGATTGCTGATTTCAGTTCATGACGTGGATAGATCTACATCTCCGAATACAGATTTGAAAAACTCTCTTTTAAGGGGCCTTCTCTTCTATTTCTACTTTCCATTTTTATTTTTTTTTATTTATTTTTATTTTTTATATACACACTTCACGTTTGTCTACTCTCTACCATCTATTTTTCCACTTTTTTCCCTTTCTATTGTTTTCTTTTTCTTGTCTTCCCTACTTCTTTCTCATAACATAAAACTAGAGGTTGTACATAGTATGGATTACGATATGACATAGTTGGCACCTAAAATTAGGTTCCACTGTACTGTTTTGTACTGTATTAACTTCTAATAAAATAAACAAATTTTTAAAAAAAACTAAAAAAAAAAAAAACTTGAACTTGAACTTAATACTGAATAAGTTCATCTCAAATACTAGACATTGGCCTTAAGGACTCTGCAACTGGTATCTGCAGTTGTTCATTACATTCTCTCCACCCCAAACCTTAGTACTGGTCCTCAACAGCTTATGCCCTCTTTTCCCTGCCCGACTCCCTGGACACCAATGAAAGTGTAACCAAGTACAGAGTTAACTTGATCTTTGTTTGCCAATTATACCATTGTTGTTGGCTGGAACAATAACAACAATGTGACACAGTGCAGGAAAGTGATCAGAATCTTTGTGTCATGGTGTGATAATAGCAACTTGGCTCTTAACATCAGTAAGATGACAGAGTTGGTTGTTGACCTAATGAAACTGGGTGAAGAGGGAGGGAGTTGGTGTGCTCAAATCAACTGAACTCTTGCAAAGATGGTCAGCAGATTCAGATTGATAGCTATCCATATCACCAGTAACCTAACCTGGTCCAATCGCAATGATGCAGTGATGAAGAAAGTGCAACAGCATATTTACTTTCTTGGACATCTGAGAAGATGAGGTTTCTCAAACCTCTATAGATGCATTTTAGGAAGTACTCTGACAAGATGCATCTCAGCCTGGTGTGGGAACTACTCTACTCTTGACCACGTGAACTTGAAGAGAGTGGTGAATGCAGCCCAGTCCTTCACAGGCTTGGCACTTCCTTCCTTCCAGTCCATCTTCATGGTGCAGAGCTTCAGGTAGGCTGGAAGTATCATCCATGATGCCTGCCACCTGTCTATATCCTTTTTATCTCTTCTACCTTCTGATATTTGAAAGCCTGCATGATGGGATTTTAAAAACTGCCTATTCCCCACTGCTATCAAACTCTTGAACCAAGCATTTCTTTCCTGGAGGTATTCGGTTAAAATGTTACTGTATTTAGGTTTTGTTTGCACATCTTCAGACTGCACTGCAATCTTTGCACCATTCTGAGTGTTTTGTACTCATTGTTGTATTTATAATTATATTTTTCATTACCATGTGTCTGAGTGTCGTGCGAACAATGAATTTCATTGGAAGCCAGTGTATAAGAATAAACAACTCAAAATCTCAATCAGAACCACTATATTGCAAGGTGAATGCTGTTTTTCACACAGGAAATGTGTGCAAAGACTAAATAAATGATAAATTAGTGAAATCGTGCAGAGTTGCATTCATTACTATGAGGCTTTACAACTGACTTTAAAGCTTCAAAATAGCATTTGTTGCACCTGTAATGATTTCTAGGGCGCTTTACTGTTGCCACATTGATAAAAGGTACTAGAGTGCGTGTAGAAGTAGTAGAGATAGCAGGTTATGATTTAATGCTGGTGCTGAAACTTTGGAGCCTAGTGTTCCAATTAATCGCCTTTCATTACGGCTCAACAGAAGCTCGGTGACTAAAATAGTCCCCAGCAATGTTTAAGTTAATTGTTCATTGATTATTGGTTCGTAGTTAGATGATTTCTTCTGGCTATGAATCTATGACTGTTTAATGTTTCCTACAATTGATTCAGGTTCCAAAACTCTCCAAGGGTGGTGTGGCAGGAGTTGAAAGAAACGTTGCTGACTTCAGAACTTGTATTCAAGCCAGGTGTTTTCAGAAATGAATGGGCATTTACCTTGGAATGCAGTGTAAATGCGAGAATGAACAGAGGGAACACTGTACAGGATAAGTTGCTGAAAGAAACTGGGGGTGAATGGCTGTATGCGGAAAGCCATAAGCAGCTGGATGATTCAGAGAGCAAAGCTCCCACTCGAAACACTGCAAAGAACAGTGTGTGAGATTTAATTTAGTTTAGAGATACAGCGCAGAAACAGACCCTTCAGCCTACCAAGTCCGCATTGACCAGCGATCCTCGCGTACTAACAGTATCATACACACACTAGGGACAATTTTACATTTATACCAAGCCAATTAACCTACAAACCTGTACGCCTTTGTAGAGCGGGAGGAAACCAAAGATCTCGGTGAAAACCCAAGCAGGTCACGGGGAGAATGTACAAACTCCGTACAGACAAGCACTCGTCGTCAGGATCAAAGCCGGGTCCCTGGCGCTGTAAGGCAGCAGCTCCACCGCTGTGTCGCCCTAATTTCTCCATTGTAATTAGAATATTATTACAAAATCCATAATTTGCTGCAGCCAGATCAGCAACGTGGCATCCCTAAAGGGCCAGTTGCTCATTAATGTTCATATTCAAGATCATATTGTTGGTTACCAGCAACTGGTCCTTTAGGGATGCAACGTTACTGATGTGGCTGTAAATCACAGCTTGTGCTATTTGACTCTTTCCTCCACCCGCAAGGGCACATCTTATCCCAATTAATTAATTCTTCAGACTCAATTAAGTTTTGAGCTTTGTTGCATAACGTTGTAAGGGCATCATGGGTGGAAATATGTTACGAGGTGCTCACCACAATACAGTGCACCTGAAAAGTGGTCATGTTTTTTTCCTTTTAGTTGTTGAGATGTGGAACGTTTATTTCCTTTTTATTTTCCTACAGTTGACACCAAATACAGATGATACTTGTTAACTGCTTCAAAATATCCATTACAAAATGAAGGATGTACACAGAGTAGCATGCAGGGCATTGCTATTAATTAAGTGCAGGTAAACAGACCACAGGTTGAATGCTCCACCTTCTCTAGTGTTGTGCATTTGTGCTGATTTAATTAATTGCTATATTTCGGGGGGGAAAAGGATGTTATTTTTCAGTTTTTTTCTAACTTGCATAGAACAGGAATAATTAATGGGTTTGATTTTAAATGCATCATGATATTCACCATTAAACTATGGTAGTTATTTTTTTTAATGTACATGCATTTTCCTAGTATATTTCATAAAGTATGCAATAATAATATTGTGATGTTTTATGGAATACTGGGGGGACTTTACATTTAAAGCATGTGTTAAATTAGGAGAGGGAAGATCCCATACCCTTCCCATACTGATCTTTCAGTCCTGGGACTCCTCCATTGCCAGAGTGAAGCCACACGCAAACTGGAGGAACATCATCTCATATTCTGCTTTTAACCCAATGGTATGAACAATGGCATCCGATTTTAGGTAATACCCCCCTTTTCACCCTTCTCTCTCATGTGCCCCCAACCTAGTGTGCATTCATTTTGTCCACTACTATGCCCCCATTTTTCCTCACCTCTCCACCTGTATCCCTCCTCCTGGCATTACATTTCACTCACCCCTCTTTCCATATCTGACACTATTTTGTCTCTTTTTTGTCTAGTTTCCTATTGTCACCCTTTTGTCTCCATTTCATCTCCAGCCTTTGTCCAACCATCTGCCTATCAAAACCTTCCACACCTGTGTCCACTTATTACTGACGAAGGAGGCTGAAGAAGGGTCTCAGCCCAAAACGTCACCTATTCCCTTTCTCCAGAGATGCCTCCTGACTTGCTGTTACTCCAGCATTTTGTGTCGATCTTCAGTGTAAATCGGCATCTGCAGTTCCTTCCTACATATATCCACTTATTTTTTTACTAGGCTTTGTCCGATACTGTAGGAATGACATTTTGTTCAAATCTTGTCTGTTTGAATGACAATAAAAGGCATTCTATTCTATTCTACCAGCCCCTTTTCCTGCTGTTTCCCCTCTGCTATAATCAGTTTGAGGAAGAGTACCAACCTGAAACATCATCTATCCATGTCCTCCAGAGTTATTGTCTGACCCACTGAGTTACTCCAGCACTTTATCTTCCACACAATAAGAATGGTCATTAACATTTATTAAGATTCAAATTTATCTTGGAAGTGATTGTTTCTTGGTACTAGAAAAGATTTTAGGCTACTTTTATATCTCAAGTGTCATTGCTCACTAAAAGCACAACATATTTTTCCTAATGCATGTGAATGAGTCGATACACTTGGATGGAGGGTATTATTTGGCAGACTGTTTGGAATTAAAATAATAGTTTTTGTTCGCTGTCCTTTTTTGCTCGTTATAGTTCACATCAATTTTTGGCAGAACAGCAGAAGATGACTTGCCTTTTCTCTTTTTTTCCCTCCCTTGATGCCCCCCGATCAGGTTGCAATTGTTAAGAATCAGAAATTACTGAAGAACTGAGTCAGATGTTTTTTGTACTCAGCTAGTGGTGCATTGCCAAGGGAACATCTTTATGCGAGCTTCCAAAGCAAATTACTAAGAATTGTGAGTCTTGATCTTGTTTCCCTTTCAGCCTCCTCTATCCAACTTAAACAAAACCAGAAATTGCTGGAAAGATTCAGCACGTCTATCAGCATCTGTGGAAGGGGAAACAAAGTTAATATTTAAGGCCCGAGTCTCTTTGTTGGGCACAACTTGCTCAAGTTTGAAGAGCTTTGCTGGCAAACTCCATGTTTTAGTGTTTTGTGCACACACACACACACACACACACACACACACACACACACACACACACACACACACACACACACACACACACACACACACACACACACACACACACATACACACACACACACACACACACACACACACACACACACACACACACACACACACACACATATATATATGTAAGTAAGTATGTAAGTAAGTTTATTGGCCAAGTATTCACATGTCTGGACCTCGAGTCCGTAATAAGCCTTGCGGTGCTCCTATGCTGAGTGTTTGCGGGTCCGAGATGTGCTTTCCCAGCCTCACATGCTGCTTCCTGTCTGTCAGGAAGTTGGTGATCCACTGACAGAGGGGTTCAGGCACAGTCAACTCGGAAAGTTTGGAGTGTAATAGCTCTGGCACAATGGTGTTGAATGCAGAGCTAAAATCAACAAACAGGATCCTCGCATAGGTCCCCTGGCGGTCTAGATGCTGTAGGATGAAGTGCAGGCCTCATCCACAGATCTGTTGGCCCGATATGCAAACTGCAGAGGGTCCAGCAGGGAGTTTGTGATATTTTTCAGCTTGGCCAGCACAAGCCTTTCGAGTGTCTTCATGACTACAGAGGTCAGGCCTGTAATCATTAAGACAAGTAACGCTTGCCTTTTTGGGTACAGGGACAATTGTGGAGACTTTGAAGCAGGCAGGGACTGTACATGTTTGCAGTGACTGGTTAAAAATGTATGTATAGACCGGTGCCAGCTGTTTGGCACAGAGCTTAAGAGTAGAGGAGGAAACATTGTCAGGTCCTGGAAATTTCCGGCTCTGAAAAGCCTCTTCACCTCCTCTATTTTTATTGTTGATATTGGATAAGTTATGTTTTGCAGCACAGAGGGTGTGGATGATTGGGTGAGTGGTGATTGGAGAGGGGTGGGTGTAGAAAGGCACAGTCTTTGCAGACTGAGGTCAGTCTGTGAGTGAGCAAATATGTAAGGAGATAGCAGATATTAGTAGTAAGCACAAGGTAGTGATTGTGGGAGATTTCAACTTTCCACACATAGACTGGGAAACACATTCTGTAAATGGGCTCGATGGTTTGGAGTTTGTAAAATGTGTGCAGGATAGTTTTTTGCAGCAATACATAGAGGTACCTACTAGAGAAGGGGCAGTGCTGGACCTTCTGTTAGGAAACGAGACAGGTCAGGTGGCGGAGGTATGCGTTGGGGAGCACTTCGGGTCCAGTGATCACAATACCATTAGTTTCAATATAATTATGGAGAGGTCAGAACTGGATCTAGGGTTGAGATTTTTGATTGGAGAAAGGCTAACTTTGATGAGATGCGAAAGGATTTAAAAGGAGTGAATTGGGACATTTTGTTTTATGGGAAGGATGTAGAAGAGAAATGGAGGACATTTAAAGGGGAAATTTTAAGAGTACAGAATCTTTATGTCCCTGTTCGGTTGAAAGGAAATAGTAAAAATTGGAAAGAGCCATGGTTTTCAAGGGAAATTGGACACTTGGTTCGGAAAAAGAGAGAGATCTACAATAATTATAGGCAGCATGGAGTGAATGAGGTGCTAGAGGAGTATAAAGAATGTAAAAAGAATCTTAAGAAAGAAATTAGAAAAGCTAAAAGAAGATATGAGGTTGCTTTGGCAAGTAAGGTGAAAGTAAATCCAAAGGGTTTCTACAGCTATATTAATAGCAAAAGGATAACGAAGGATAAAATTGGTCCATTAGAGAGACAGAGTGGACAGCTATCTGCAGAGTCAAAAGAGATGGGGGAGATATTGAACAATTTATTTTCTTCGGTATTCACCAAGGAGAAGGATATTGAATTATGTGAGATAAGGGAAACAAGTAGAGTAGCTATGGATACTATGAGATTCAAAGAAAAAGAAGTACTGACACTTTTGAAAAATATAAAAGTGGATAAGTCTCCAGGTCCTGACAGGATATTCCCTAGGACATTGAGGGAAGTTAGTGTCGAAATAGCAGGGGCTATGACAGAAATATTTCAAATGTCCTTAGAAACGGGAATAGTGCCCGAGGATTGGCGTACTGCGCATGTTGTTCCATTGTTTAAAAAGGGTTCTAAGAGTAAACCTAGCAATTATAGACCTGTTAGTTTGACTTCAGTGGTGGGCAAATTAATGGAAAAGATACTAAGAGATAATATATATAAGCATCTGGATAAACAGGGTCTGATTAGGAACAGTCAACATGGATTTGTGCCTGGATGGTCATGTTTGACCTTGAATTTTTTGAAGAGGTTACTAGAGAAATTGATGAGGGTAAAGCAGTGGATGTTGTCTATATGGACTTTAGTAAGGCCTTTGACAAGGTTCCTCATGGAAGGTTGGTTAAGAAGGTCAATTGTTGGGTATAAATGCAGGAGTAGCAAGATGGATTCAACAGTGGCTGAATGGGAGATGCCAGAGAGTAATGGTGGATGGCTGTTCGTCAGGTTGGAGACAGGTGACTAGTGGGGTGCCTCAGAGATCCGTGTTGGGTCCACTGTTGTTTGTCATGTACATCAATGATCTGGATGAAGGTGTGGTAAATTGGATTAGTAAGTATGCAGATGATACTAAGATAGGTGGTGTTGTGGATAATGAAGTAGATTTCCAAAGTCTACAGAGAGATTTAGGCCATTTGGGAGAATGGGCTGAAAGATGGCAGATGGAGTTTAATGCTGATAAGTGTGAGGTGCTACATCTTGGCAGGACAAATCAAAATAGGATGTACATGGTAAATGGTAGCGAATTGAGGAATGCAGTTGAACAGAGGGATCTAGGAATAACTGTGCATAGTTCCCTGAAGGTGGAACTATGTAGATAGGGTGGTAAAGAAAGCTTTTGGTATGCTAGCCTTTATAAATCAGAGCATTGAGTATAGAAGTTGGGATGTAATGTTAAAATTGTACAAGGCATTGGTGAGACCAATTCTGGAGTATAGTGTACAATTTTGGTCGCCCAATTATAGGAAGGATGTCAACAAAATAGAGAGAGTACAGAGGAGATTTACTAGAATGTTGCCTGAGTTTCAGCAACTAAGTTACAGAGAAAGGTTGAATAAGTTAGGTCTTTATTCTCTGGAGCGCATAAGGTTAAGGGGGGACTTGATAGAGGTCTTTAAAATGATGAGAGGGATAGTCAGAGTTGACGTGGACAAGCCTTTCCCATTGAGAGTAGGGAAGATTCACACAAGAGGACATGACTTCAGAATTAAGGGACAGAAGTTTAGGGGTAACATGAGGGGGAACTTCTTTACTCAGAGAGTGGTAGCTGTGTGGAATGAGATTCCAGTGGAAGTGGTGGAGGCAGGTTCGATTTTATCATTTAAAAATAAATTGGATAGGTATATGGATGGGAAAGGAATGGAGGGTTATGGTCTGAGTGCAGGTAGATGGGACTAGATGAAAATAATTGTTCGGCACGGACTTGTAGGGCCGAGATGGCCTGTTTCCGTGCTGTAATTGTTATATGGTTATATGGTGTGAAGTGTTGGTTGGGGTGGTAAATGGTCCAGTCTTTTCATACTGGAGTCTTGCCTTAAGTAGGTGTGAAGTGGTGAATGGGAAGGTGAGGGTGCAGGGTCCATTCTCTGTAGACTGGGGTCTGACTCTGTTGGTTGGGGAGGGGCAGAGGGGGTACCAGGGTTACGTTTCTGATTTTCAAACCTGCAGTAAAACTCATTCAGGTCGTTGGTCAGCTGACGATTGTCCAAAGAGCGGGGGGCTTTCCTCTTGTAGCTGGTAATTTCTTGCAAGCCCTTTCAAACTGAAGAAGAGTCACTAGCTGAGAACTTGCTCCTCAACTTCTCAGAGTACCTTTCCTTGGCAGCTCTGATTCCTCTTCTCAGCTTGTACTTGGCCTGCCTGTAGAGGTCTGCATCCCCGCTCCTGTAGGCCTCCTCTTTAGACCGTCGGAGCTGTCTGAGTTCTGCAATGAACCAGGGCTGTTGTTGTTGAACCATGTCCGGGTCTTAGTTGGAATGCAACTGTCCTCGCAAAAGCTGACACATGATGATACAGTGTCCGTATACTCATCGAGGCTTGTGGTTGCTTCCCTGAACACATTCCAATCCGTGCAGTCAAAGCAGGATTGTAGGTTCTCAATGCCCTCGCTTGTCCACCTTTTCGTTGTTCTGACCACAGGCCTAGCAGCTTTTAGTTTCTGCCTGTGGGTCGGAATAAGGTGAACTATGCAATGATCAGAGAGACCCCGACCCGCCCGGGGAACAGAGCGATATGCGTTCTTGATTGCCGTATAACAGTGATCGAGTGTTCTCTCCCCTCTAGTAGGGGCAGGTAACATGGAGTCTGTATTTTGGAAGGTCACAGCTGAGATTAACTTTGTTAAAGACCCCCAAAACAATGACGATGGAGTCCGGGAAGTCACTCTCTACCCTCATTACCTGGTCAGCGAGTACGCAGGCTTGGGCGGGAATATATGTGTGTGTATATGTATATGTATATATATATATATATATACAAACAATCAGAGATCAGGAGTTAAATAGGTAATTATCACACCAGTACAGTAATACATTTAGTGTCTGTCCAGCTGGAATCACATTAGCAACTTTAATGTTTAAAAATGTTAGTGAATCATTATCAAAGGCAACCTGGAGTTTTGCTGGCCTATGTGGAAGAATAAACTGAGGAAGACACCATGGATCGCTGGGCATAGCTTTGGTTTAAAATCCTAGGGAAGATAGTAGGAGTGCAAAGTAAAGGGCCTGTCCCACTTACGTGTCCTTGACACGCGTTGAGGCGCGACAGTCCCGCGCGACTTCATTCGACCGCACAGCCGTCTGGAGCGCGTGACATCATTTGAAGATGGACGCAAAATGCTGGAGTAACTCAGCGGGACCGGCAGCATCTCTGGAGAGACGGAATGGGTGATGTTTTGTGTCGAGACTCTTCTTCAGTCTGAAAGAAGAGTCTTGACCCGAAACGTCACCCATTGCTTCTCTCCAGAGATGCTGCCGGTCCCGCTGAGTTACTCCAGCATTTTGTGTCTATCTTCAATTTTCTTTGCCCCGCTCTGGGAATAGAAGTGGGGGCGGATCCGGACCGCAACAGCCGTGAGCCCCAGGCCGAGTCCGGGGATCGTTCGCCTGCTTCTGTTGCTGTTGAAGGTGAGACGTGGGCTTGTCCCACTTTGGCCGTCAGTTCTGCGACAGGCCGTTGGCGTGCGAAGATTTTGTTCGCTACAAAAATTTCAGAGCACTGCGCGATGTAGCCCACAACTACATATCCCTCCGTGCTTCTCAGTGGGACCAGCCCCTCGCGGCCATACGATGCCCGTGCACTTCAACGCGACCACGAGGCCGTGTAATTTGCGTGCCAAGGACACGTAAGTGGGACAGGCCCTTAAATTTTTTTTTCCTTCCACAAATGTGTCTTTAACTGGTAATCTAGTTAGCTTTGTAAAATGTGGATTGAGCAAACTAAAACTTGGTTTTCATATGTAAATTATTTAAATTATAAAGTTCAAGTGTATTACTTTAGATGAAGCATTCCACTCTCTTTGAACTGCAGAGGAAACATCCTCCGTAATCACCATCTCAGTGCAGGCACTGACTGCCATTAGTACAGGCTAACGTAGAAGTAAAGTACTTCTGCAGCAATGACAGTCCCTGATGGTATGGAGAATCAAAGCCATTAGGCTTCTTTGCAACAGATAAGCCAGTCTGCAGGTCATATGTGTGCATAATGCTTAATGGCATTTCTGTTGGGGAACAGGAAGCACATTAATCTCTACCCCAATTGGAAGGACATACCAACTGAGGGGATTTAGAGCTTTTACCTGATAGCAAGCATCCCAGAAGTCAAGCATGTTGTGTATGTAAGCGCATCCATTAGCGTTCAATACATTAACCCCATGTACATGTGAGAAAGACCAGATGTTATTTCAAAACTGTTCTCAATATCAAGTGTTTGATCCTGTATCTTAAAGTGTTTCATTTAAAGAGCACTGTGAGATAGATTATAATGCAATAGTCTGATTTTAGTTTCAATTATTATTTAATATTTCTGTAAAGTGAACAGACAGAGAGGTAAAGATTCCCCTTTGCAATTATAGGCTGTGATCCTGTTGATAAATCCCACAGAGCTGCAGAATTTGACTGTGATAAGACTGAATCACTGTCTGAATCATTATCAAGTACATTATAAGGTAAGGGTTCTATTATTAGGAAGCTGACCCATCACATTTTTAAATATATTCAAGTGATGGGGGCTTCGCAGGTTGAGCCGGCATTGAATGGCCTTGAGAAAGTGGTGGTGAGCTGCCTTCTTGAACTGCTGCAGTTTGGGTTAGGGTGATGGTGAATTGGCAGTCAATTTTCCAAATTTATCTAAGGTAGCATCCAATACGATGTTAGACAACTGCATGAAATCAAAATAACACTCTAAAATGAAGAAGGGGATCGTTGAAGAGAGAAAAATTAAAAAAGTCTGAAACATTGTTATGGAAGATTATTGACAGTCCCAGGGTTATAGAAGGATTCCTTTGCTGATGACTGTCCATAACCACTCTATCTGCACTTGCTAGAATTTGATTTAATTGAATAATCACCCTAACACTAACAATAATTAAAATAGTAGTAAAGATACTGCATGCAGCCATGAATGAATACCATGAAACATTTTATTACTGTTACTACCAGCTTGAAAAATGCTTTAAAATTGTATTGGCCATTTTGCATAAAGTCAGGATTAGCTTTATTTTGCATGATGGCCAATCAGATCAGTTAATACTATACATAAATACAATCGTCAAACTCAAGTACAATAGGTAGAACAGAGGGGAAGATACAAAGTGCAGAAATATAGTTGTCAGCATTGTAGTGCTTGGGCGGTTCGGTGGCGCAGTGGTAGAGTTATTGCCATCAAAGCGCCAGAGACCCGGGTTCGATCCTGACTATGTGCGCTCTCTGTACGGGCTTTGTATGTTTAGTTTGGTTTAGAGATACAGTGCAGAAACAGGCCCTTTGACTCACCAAGGACATGCTGACCAGCGATTCCCGCATGTTAACACTATCCTACACACACTGTGGACGATTTTTACATTTTTACATTTACCTAGCAAATCTACCCACATAACTGTACGTCTTTGGAGTGTGGGGAGAAACCGATCTCGGAGAAAACCCATGTGTTCACGGCGAGAACGTAAAACTCCGTACAGACGGCACCCGTAGTCGGGATTGAGTCAATGGAGACATGTCGAATCTCCTCAGTCTCCCAAGGAAGTGGAGATACTGGTGTGCCTTCTTGGCATTAATGTGATTGGGTCACAATGGTTCTTTGGTTATATTAATGCCAAGGAACTTGAAACTCTCGATCATTTCTATTTTGGCAATAATTGATGCTGATTGGGACAATACTCCATCATCTTGCTGACATTGAGAGAGAGGTTGTTGTCCTGACGCTCAACTAAGTTCTCCATCTCTTTCCTGTATGGGACTGAGAACGCATCCTTGCGGGGCACCAATGCTGAGAGTTATTGTGGAAGAGATGTTGTCAACTATCCTCACTGATTGAGGTCTGTGGGTCAGAAAGTCGAGGATCCAGTTGTAGATGGAAGAGCTGATTCCTACATCCTGGAGTTTGGAGATTAATTTGGATGGGATTATGGCGTTGAAGGCTGAACTATAATTGATATGTAGAACTGATGTAGCAGTGCTAACATCAAACATTGATTGTTATTCCAGCTTTTGATGGCATAGGGCCTGCAATACAACTTCTTTCCTCATTTCAAGAGAGATTCAAGATTCAAGAGAGTTTATTGTCATGTGTCACAGATAGGACAATGAATTTCTTGCTTTGCTTCAGCACAACAGAATATAGTAGGCATGAATACAGAACAGATCAGTGTGGCCATATACCATTACATAAATATATACACACATAAATAAATAAACCGATAAAGTGCAAATAAACAGATACTGGGCTATTAATGTTCAGAGTTTTGTTTGAGTTGAGTTTAATAGCCTGATGGCTATGGGGAAGTAGCTATTCCTGAACCTGGAGTTTGCAGTCTTCAGGCTCCTGTACCTTCTACCTGAAGGTAGCGGGGGGGATGAGTGTGTGGCCAGGATGGTGTGGGTCCTTGATGATGCTGCCAGCCTTTTTGAGGCAGCGACTGTGATAGATCCCCTTGATGGTAGGGAGGTCAGAGCCGATGATGGACTGGGCAGTGTTCACTACTTTTTGTAGTTTTTTTCCGCTCTTGGGCGCTTAACAAATTTCACTTAACAAATGACACCTGGATTGCTAACAAAGTACATAAACTAAATACAGAACTTGTTTTTCTCATAAGGTTTGTGCTGATGTGCTTTATTGAGGCTGAGCAGAGGGAGCTTTATTTTGTATCTATATCTGGTGGCGCAATCCTGGCATCATTTAATTTTGAAATAGAAGATGCTCTATTCTGAGCTCCAACATTCTTCACCTTGATGGGTGAAAGAAGATAAAAGCAATACAAATATTTTGTTATGGCCATAAAGCAGTAACATCTCTAAAAACAGTTAACAATCGATATTGTGATGTCTTTGCCAAGAGCCATGGGTTTTGCCTTCCACTTGACTAAATCCCCCCTTTATTGTTGTGACCTTGACTGCAATAACTTGATCTCGCAGATCACGTTCCTCCACACTAAATTGTTGTCTGTGTCCCAGTAACCAGTACCCTCAGCATGATGCCATTGTTCTTTAAATGCAGCCATCCTTCTCTAAAATGGAGTTTGGTAAAGACTCAGATTCCAGGTCAGTCTAGCCAAAAACCTCCATATTTTGTTGGCTATTTTCCATGCAAACCATTTGGAGCACAATCTAAACGTGTAACTCACTTTAATGGGAAACTATACCAAAACACTGAATGCTTCATAATCCTCTAAATGTACAGTTTCAAAACTAGTGTACTTTATTAATTTTTTTATGTAGATATTTGAAATAAATATCTGCAATAAAATTCTATCTGATTTATTAGGTAAAGACAAAATATTTAAATAATATTTACCGCATTTCCTGGCAATGAAGACGTTATTTTTTACCCAAAAATAAGGCACAAACATTTACCTGTATCTTGGAGGCCGAAGTTTAGGTTGTTAGCCAAGAAAGATAGACTTGGTTATCCCTCAGTACAGCAACATCAAGAATGATATTGCTGTACTGAGGTTTAAGAAGGAACTGCAGATGCTGGAAAATCGAAGGTGGACAAAAATGCTGGAGAAACTCAGCGGATGAGGCAGCATCTATGGAGTGAAGGAAATAGGCAATGTTTCAGGTCGAGACCCTTCTTCAGACTGATGTGAGGGTTGAGGAGGCGGGAAGAAGAAAGGAAGAGGCGGAGACAGTGGGCTGGGGGAGAGCTGAGAAGGGGAGGAGAAAGCAGGGACTACCTGAAATTAGAGAAATTAGAGAAGTCAATGTTCATACCGTTGAGGTGTAAACTGCCCAAGCGAAATATGAGGTGCTGCTCCTCCAATTTACGGTCGTCCTCATATTTCTCTCCTGGAGGCCCAGGCAGAAAGGTCGGATTCGGAATGGGAGGGGGAGTTCAAGTGCTGTGTCACCGGGAGATCAGGTTGTTAAATGCGAACCGAGCGGAGGTGTTGTTCCCCGATTCTTCCTCGATTGCAGAACCACCCAATCCCCATCTACTGATACTCTCCTCCGCCTAGCGGAGCTGGTCCTTACCCTTAACAACTTTCCGTTTGACCTCCCATTTCCTCCAAATTCAAGGCGTAGCTATGGGCACGCGCATGGGCCGTAGCTATGCCTGCCTCTTGGTAGGGTACGTCGAACAATCTTTTACCCTTCGACATAAAATTTGAAATAGAATCATTACTTTAGCAACAAAATAAAACAAAGTCAGCGACAACCGACGTCACCTGGCGACAACCTACGTTAACCTGGCGAAAACCTACGTTAACGTAGCGACAACCTACGTTAACCTGGCGACAACTATGACAGCACCTACGTCAGGAGAAGTCAAGCTACACTCATTGGCGTCAAACCCACTGTCGCCGACCTTCTCCGAAATGTTTTCAACATGTTGAATATCCAGCGGCGGCCAGAAAGACGCTACGACTCTTTGGGCGACTTTGGAGACTACTCATGACCATACAGGCGATACCCCGGTGACCATGTGGCGACAGCCTAGTCGCCTGTAGTCGCCTAAAAAATAGCCTAAGTGGGACAGGCGCTTTATGCTTCGATTATTAGAGAGCATTGATGAGATCACAACTATAGTACTGTGTACAGGAATAATCTACTCATTTAAGGAAGGATGTAAATGTATTGGAAGCTGTTCAGATGAGATTCACCAGGTGAATACCCAGCAGAGCCAACTTGTCTCATGAGCAAAAGTTGAACTCACTACACTTGTATTTTCTGGAGTTTAAAAGAGTGAGAGACCAGTTTATTGGAACATTTAAGATCATTAGTAGTCTCAATTCATTAGATGTGGAGGGAACATTCCTCACTTGAGATCACTTCTTGAGACTAAGGGCACATCCATTTCAGATAGAAATGAAAATAAAAATTATCTCGGTGGATCATGACTCTTTGGAAGACATTTCCCCATATTTTAAGTCTTAAAATAATTTAAAGTTAGAGTAGTTAAGGACTTGATAACACAATGTTGAAGATTACAAGGAATAGACATGAACACATAGTTATTGTTCCTTCCATTATAAATTATTTTTTGATGTAGCCAATTGAGGAAAGCGGTGTAATTTTCTCCACTTTTTTCCATTTACAGCAAAATTCAGTGAGTGATCGTCACACAGTAATTTAAATTATGTGCACCAATTTACATTCATTAGCTAGTAGCAGAATGATTGACAGGAAATAATACAATTATTTCCACCCTAGCTTTCTATAGCCCCAACACCTAGTTGTGATGTCTTTTATTAATATTGCTCGTTATAGATTTGTTCCCAAAAATATGTATTTCCATTGTGCTTGATCCTTCATATGATTTAAAGTCACTGAAAATGACTTTTAAATCCTTTGCTCAACCATTCATTAGTGTACACTAGTCTGTTTCTAATTAAATGCTCACTGATTTGGAAAAATATTTAAGATTGTGCCTCCTGGTCCTGCCAAACTTAAGAAAAAACACAATTTGAAGAACCTAATGAGTCTGTGCAGTCAATAAAGTTTTGCAATCCTGACCTAAGGTGTAAACAAGTTTGTGATTAAGGCTTGATTCAGGAAAATTGAATCTTGAACCAAAAGTCACACTAAACAGAAAAATACATAATTTGGTTGTAACATACTTACCTCTATAATTCTTCTTATCTAGCTTTAGTTTAGCTAACATGCAAAAACTCTGTATCCAGGAGTTTAAGTACATCCGCTTCATGTTCAGAGGAAGGTAATGATTCTTTTTTTTTGCTCAGAAGTATAAATTAGCTTGCGTTGTACAAACATTAGGCAGTACCAATAAATAGAACAGGAACAGAGTGTGAATGCTGAATTAAAAAAAAAATCTCTGTACAGAAGCAGAAGCTGTAATATCTTAAAGACTTTGCTGATTTGTATTTAACCTTTGTAATACAAAATGCATGAAAGCTAAAACTGGACAGAGGGGAACTATCAAATAATTAGCCAGCAGATTGCAACCAACCAAAGAAAATGGCAGTGACAGAAGGTACAGACCCATCTGGCAATGCCTGAATAGCACACTGCAAATATGAAAGTGGAGATTGTTGAACATAAATTCATAATTCCTGTGATCATTGCTGGGGAGTAGGTAGGATACAGTTTCAGATACCACTCGGGTTTCAAGATTCACATACTTGGAATAGACTTTAAAAAATACATTGATTTCTCGATGCATACCGGGACGTAACTTTATTCGTCAAATTTCAGCAAGTATATAGTTAATGACAAGACCTTTAATACCATTGCTGTACAGAGAGATCTCGTGGTACGCGTTCACAGCTCCCCAAAAGTGGCAACACAAGTAGACAGAATGATAAAGAAGAAATTTGATGTGCTTTCCTTCAATGATTAGGGTATTGAGTATAGAGTCATGAATTTATATTGCAGTTTTATCAGACTTTAGTTCGGCCGCATTTGGAGCATTTTCTACAATTCTGGCTGCCCCATTACTGGAAGGATGTCAAGTCATATGCCCCAGATAGAACAATGAAATTCTTATTTGCTGCAGAGGCGTTGGAAAGGATACAGAAGAGGTTTACCAGAATGCCATCTGGATTACAGAGTATAATCTATAAGGAGAGTTTGGACAAACTTGGTTTGTTTTCTTTGAAGCTGAGGGGAGACCTGATAAAGGTATATAAAGTTATGTATAGAAAGGAAATACAGTCAGAACCTTTTTTTCCAGGGTGGAAATGTCAAAGTTTAGAAGGCACAGCTTTATGGCAAGGGGAAATATTTAAAGGAGATGTGCGGGGTAGGTTTTTGATACAGGGAATGGCAGGTACCTGTAGTGCGCTTCCAGGGATGGTAGTGGAAGTAGATGCGATAATGGCATTAAAGAGTCTTTTGGATAGGCACCTGAGTATAGAGGCAATCAATGGATATTCTTGGCATCATGTTTTATGCTGAAATAGTGGGCAAAAGAGGCTGTCCTGTACTGTACTTTATTCTAAACCATTTTTGCTGGCTTTGCAGCAGCTCGTCCAGTGATCGATTGGAATGCAGATCAAAAAATAGGTGCTGAAGTGCAGAGATCCTGTTATCAATTCACTCTTCAAATGAGCTTTCAGACACCGAGGCCCATTTTCAGAATGGGTGCAGCAGATTATTGAATTGATCCATATACTAATCACGTGTCGCATGGGAGTGGAATAATCGAGACCACATTGGCATGGGAATGACCGGCTTTTAAGATCATTACCAGAAAGAAGGGATTGTATCAAAACTGCATTCTTGAAGTGCAAAATATGGATTAATTCACTATCTGCAGTATTCATTTGAATTAAAATGTTGTGGCTACTGCTTCCACATTATGAAAAGGAATTCAGGAGTATATTTTGCAGATTTTGACACAATTTCTGCATTCCGGACTGATGTTAAGATTTGGTCACATTCCTATGCAGATGTGTTATGATCCCATTCATTCTCTTAGTCGCCTCTCACTGTCTCCGATAATAATAAAATATTGCTAACATTATGCCTTCTTGAGATCCTGGATTTCCCTCAAAATCTCTTGAGAATAGTGGGAAGCAAAATGTATTTCAGATGTCATTTCAAAATGGGCCTTGGTATCAAATCATCTTAAACTCAAGACTTTGAAAACAGAAAAAAATGCCATGCCTAAAAGTATGACAGAATTTCATGCGCTTACCTCCAGTTCAATATTGCAAATAGACATTTGATAGTATTGCTCTCCCTCCTAACTCCAGAAGTATGTATGTGTCTGTTCCTGTGCAATTATCTTAAAATATTCATCTTATTACAAATTAATTCACAAGCAATAATATTTAAATGGTTATATGCAGTGATACCCTCACATTCAGTACAATAATGGATTGATCAATTTGGCTGTGAATCTATACATTGCTCTTTGACTGGCAATTAACCAAAGCTGCCTCCAGCATGATGGATTGATCTTAAATGCTGTCATATGAAAAATATGTATACATTAAAAAATGGATTATTCACAATACCATAGCCTTTGCACTTGTTAAAGTTATTTTCTTCAAATCTGTCAACACCAGTTAGGCCTCCCAAGGTCAAACTGTCTGAATATGTTTTTATGCCTGGCACAACAGTCCAATAATCAGATTATGCGGCTGTGCCAAGGCCATATTCATCTGCATGTCTGTGAAGAACAGTACAGTAATAGTCAGCAAAGTTCATTTTAGAATCTTATCGACTTTCCAATGTGTGCTGTGAAATAAAATGTAGTCAAATCTCAGGAAACCATTTTGCTCGCATTACAGCAGTCTTAGTGATTAAATAGAATGCAGATCAAGGCATGAGTGCTAAAGTGCAGGAAATCCATCACCAATTTATGGTTCAACTAAGCACTAATTCAAAACGTAAATGACAGATTGGTGAATGAATCCATATTTTTGCAATGCGGGAATGCAATGTTGACGCAATCTATCGTCTCTGGCAATAATTTAAAAAATTTTTCACATTCGCTTGCTGATGTGGTAATGCAATAATCCATGTACAGTCTCCCTTCCCTACAGTCTCCCTTCTCCTTGCAATAAAAACCCAACATCCTGTCATTGTAATTACTTATTCCACCTGCATATTAACTTTATACTTTCTAGACTTCTGAACAACGGCACTATGTAGTCTCTCTCTACTTATACGATATCTTGCTTAATACCTGCCATTTACCCCCACTAATTTAGCCTCTATATCTACTTGAAGACTTGGTCAAATTCTAACAACTCTTACTTATCAAAAATATAGGGAGTACCAGAGAGCAGGAAAAGTGGCTTGAGATAGTTACCAAAAAGGTTGTTTATTGTGGTGAGTACCTGTTAAATTCACGGGATGTTAAAACACATAGATAAAAGACAAAATGAGAGCATAAAACACTGGCAGCAAATATCATTGGCAAATGTGGGACGGCACAGTGCCGTAGTGGTAGAGTCACTGCCTTACAGTGCCAGAGACCCGGGTTCGATCCCGACTGGGTGTTTGTCTGTACGGAATGTTTGTACGTTCTCCCTGTGACTGCGTGGGTTTTCTCAGAGATCTTCGGTTTCCTCCCACACTCCAAACACGTAAAGATTTGTAGGTTAATTGGCTTGGTATAAGTATAAATTGTCCCTTGTGTGTGTAAGGTAATGTTCGTGTGCGGGGATCGCTAGTCGGTGGGGACTCGGTAGGCCGAAGGGCCTGTTTCCGCACTGTATCTTTAAACAAAAATAAAAACAATGTGACCACTGTGGGTTTGAACCCTTCGTTTAAGTCTTGGGTTGAAGCTCTAGCACACATTCATATGGCTTCCCACTGAATACATATTGCCAGCTTGAACATGACTCTGTCTTTCAGTAGTGGCAATCCCATATTTTCTCTAATGCCATGAGCTTTTATTTCATACATTCACCCTCATCAAATGTGTTTTGACATAAATGGCATAACTTGCTCCACCACAAAACTGTTGAAAATATCCTTGGCAGCCAGCCATGGGTCAGGTCTGGTTTAGGCAGCTGTCAAGAATTTGGAATATCTCTAATATTCTGAAAATTCAAAAACACTTAAGACATTTTGAAAACAGTGAAACAATTATAACTTAAAAAAATCTATTGAAAACAGCAACAGTTCAAAGCATTTAAATAAACTCAAACAATTAAACAAGAGTCAATCTCTGTCCTTTACACTCACATTTTCCTGTTAGTGGAAAAGAATTCCCTGTATCAGGTCTAACCTACTGCATGTTGCTCAAGCTGTTTCCCCATTGTAAGTGGGAAGATATTTTTGCTACTTGTGGTTCCATGTAGAAAGATTCCGGCAATGGAATCTAGAAATGCGCAGCTGTCAACAATTTTGGGATTTCTGTATTCACACATGCATAAGCATACCAAACAAGCTGGCACGCAAGCGGGGAATCGTATGGAGCTATGCTGGAAATTGCCTGCATATCTTCTCAAACTGTTTCCAGCATTCATGCACCAATTTGCCAACATCGGGAACATGTTTCCTGCGTCTAGCTTGTCCATACCCTTAATAATCTTATATGTTTCAATAAGATATCCTCTCATCCTTCTAAATTCTAGAGTATACAAGCCCAGCCGCTCCATTCTCTCAGCATATGACAATCCCGTCATCCCGGGAAGTAACCTTGTAAACCTACGCTGCACTCCCTCAATAGAAGGAATATCCTTCCTCAAATTAGGGGACCAAAACTGCACACAATACTTTAGGTGTGGTCTCACTGGGGCCCTGTACAACTGCAGAAGGACATCTTTGCTCCTATACTCAACTCCTCTTGTTATAAAGGCCAACATGCCATTCGCTTCTTCAATGCCTGCTGTACCTGCATACTTGGAGAGATATTCTTGGAGAGATATTCAATTCCATCTCTGTTCTTTTCCCATAAAACAGCATTTTTTCACTTTTTTTCTTTACAATTATCAATTTCTCTTGAAGGTTGATTCTAAATTTTGTTCATTTGCTTAACAGAACAACTAGATGTCATAATTGCATGTCCCTGCATGCCACTTTTGAGTTATTTTGCCAATCAGTTTATATCTGGGTGCCGTAGCTACTTGCCCTTTTGCAACCTTTCCTCTTTATTTACTCTAAAAAATATTCAAAATTTAAATTATGGAAATCCTGTTCAGAGTGAATAGGAAATACTTTTTCCTTAACAAGGAGTCAATAGGTAAGGCGCATAGAATTGATGTAGCATAGGAGAACATTTTCCCCCTAACAAGTAGAACAAAAAGCTGGAGTAACTCAGCAGGACAGGCAGCATCTCTGCAGAGAAGGAATAGATGATTTCGTTTCGAGACCCTTCTTCAGACTTTTGGACCGAATGCTTCAACAATATAGGGATAGATTTTCATATCGTTCCAAGGATTCCTCCTTTAGTCACTATGATTGAAGACGGGTTCAGGAGATAATCAAAATGCACTCACGAGCTCACCACGAGCCATTCAATGCCGTCAAAAGATAAATCTTCCAAACACACTTCTCTTAATTAATAGTTTCTTTACTGTAGTAGTAAAAACAGTAAGATATTCATCCAAACTTCTTCTTGTATAAGTACATTTTGATCTTACTTGTAGTCAAACACATGCATGGTCGAAAGTTGTGACCTCTCTCCCATGGTTCTTCAAATTAAACTAAACTAATAGGGCTTCTGCGCGAGAATCCCAGCCGCAAACACGCCTCAGACTACGTATAAATCTCACCCACATAATTACAGGCATAATTAAGAAGTTGCCCCAGATTAGACCCTACTGTCGTCACGTTCTCATCTGATTCCATTAGTTCATTCTGGAATTCAAATAACTGGACCAACTTCTTCCATAACTTGTCTCTATCCTTCTGGCATTTCTCCAAAAATGCAACTCGGGCCTTTTCGGTGGGCTTCTTTGTTTGTTGGCTAGATCGTCTCTGTTCCGACTCTTCTTCACCTGGCTTACTTGTTGAAGATTCCATGGCTCCCTCTGTTGGCGCTCCTTTGCCTGCCTTATCTGCTTCATCTGGCTCCATGAATTAAACAGGTCTTGGCAGAATGCCAAATCTGCTAATTGGACAAACAGGACCTCTTCAGTTTGCTTCTGTCGTTATTGATAAACATTCTGGTGAGTGTTCCATAAACACCCGAAAGAAACCAAAACAAAACTGGACTTTCAGAAAACATCCAATTATTTTCGAAGTAGAGAAGTGACTGAGGCCAGTGGGCAGGTGCTTTAGACTTGCACGGGAAGGTAGACGCTCCCGCTCTCATGAGTCTCGGGCAGATGGGGCTCGTCAACCTGGGAAGGCAGTCCATCTAGGAGAAGGAAAACTCTGATTTAGAACCTCCACTGCTTTGTGGTCATATCCAGTCATGGAAAAGGCTTCTGGAGTAAACCTCAAGAAAATCCGGAGTCGGAGCCCCTAAGGCAGTTTGTCTTATGTCAGACTACATATAAATCCCAGCCACATAATTACAGGCAGATAACATTTAAAGATAACTGGTTATAGTTATAACATACTGAGTTACGCTAAATGGCTACTACAAATACATATAAGAAATACCTGGATAAATACTTCCTCAAAACTTGCTGTGCTACAGACTGAGATTTCAAACCAACAATGGTCTTATTGACCTTTTTCCTTTGGGTGATATAGACATAATGAACCAAATTGTGTACCTTTCGCCATTCTGTGATTCTATTCTACAGTGGAAATCCATTAACCTTCTCTCTTATAAAAATGACAACTCATTGGCTATACGTTCTGCAATACAGATCTCTTTCATCCATTGTGCCTATAAAATGAAGCATCCGCTCTAAGACCTTGACATATATTCTAAATTTATTTTTTGCAGATACAAATTGTTGAAAAATGGTTGGGTAAATTTGGATAAGTGGGCACATCTGGTCATAAGTGGGCATTTAGTTCACTTGTTTTGCTGAAATAATTGCTGCATTGACCAACGTCAAGAATCCCGATACGTTTACGGTTATTGCCGTAATACCTGAACTCACTGGCCACCTGGGACACATCTTTAACAAGCTGTCATGTGGAAACAACAAATAAATTTGATAAGTATTCAACAAATTTGGTTTATTCTTTCCAGTATCTTGGACAGTGAGCAAATGTGTTTATGCGTGCAGTGACACATGCAGCCTGACATACAATGATGACTGAAGATTAGGTGCTCACACATAAGGAAATGGTAAATTGTGAATAATTATTGAGGTTTTATAATGGGAAAATAAAGCATTTTTATAGCATCTTTCAAAGCATCTGATCAACCTACATGCCTTCATTACTGCAATGAAGTGTCACCCAAGGTTTTCATGCTAAAGTCTATGAAAGGGAATTTCACCTCATAACTCGAATCACAACTGGAATTAAAGAAAAAGCTCCTGCCAATTATGGTCATTGTGTAACTCCTGGATTGCCAAAAATATCTAGTTAGTTTACTGAATTATATTTCCGTGAGACAAATCTGCATTGCATGGTATCTGGATCATTGCAGAATGATTGAGCCTTGACTACCCTCTGAAATGGCCTGGCAACCACTCATGCAACAGACTGCTATATAAGTGAATAAATTGCATTGGAGAACTCAGCGATGATCAGAGCATCAGATTTAGACAAAACCAAGTCAATCCCAGCCCAGTTAATCCTGCACCATCCTTATTGAGAATATCGATGAGCATGTCCAAATTTGGAGAGCTAGCCTATCAACTTGTCAACCAACATGAGGATTAATCATATTCCCAGATTAAATCATTCAGACAACATCCCAGACACCTCCATAATGACCTTGGGTATCAAATAGGCAGGACAGGTTGCCTAGAGTTGGCGGCACAATGTTGATACAGTCAGGAAGGACTGGTCCTCAATATTGGCTTCGTCTTCCATAATGAGATCTTCTATTAATGGGCACCTTCACCTGGGTTCAGATCAACAATCAGTTAGTTTACTGAATTATCTTTCCGTGAGGCAAATCTCTAGATAGAACTTTATTTATCCCAGGAGGGAAATTGAACTGCCAACAGTCATAAAACACAAGATACATGAAACATGAAATTAAAGTGAGTGGAAAGGATTGGGGAGGGGGGGATTGAAGTCAGTCTACCACATGACAGAAGGGAGAGGAGTTGTACAGTTTGATAGCCACAGGGAAAAAGGATCTCCTTTACTGTACTATACTGTACTTCACTGTAATCATGTTGAATGCTTGCAAGTAACATTCTGAGTAATAGTGTACACAGTGTACATTGTATGTACTATATATACTACTTGCTGGTACTTCAAATGTGTGGGCGTGCCCTGGCTACATGGAATGCCAGGATTCACGGCGGCATTTTTCCACCACTTCCTCAAGAGCAATTAATCATGATTAATGTTAGCATCTATAAATCATAACATCATAGCATCATAAACGTACAGCAATCAGATTATTGCTCACTTATGACAATTTCCAGTTGTACAAATTGCAATATATTATCATTAAATGTTTGAAAATACTGAATAATTAAGTCACATACATTCCTATGCAATCCATGACCAGCCCTCCTAACATACGCTATATATAAATACCATCCATTATACTCTCACAGCACAATAAATCTCAATAACTATCAGTCTATGCTACAAGGAAGAATTTAAAGTGAAACGCCAAGATAGATACATACCTTGCCCACTTGTGCTAATTTTGCAGCAAAATAGTTGCTGTATGATGAGGTCCTGTTTTTAAAATGCAGTCCAACTTACATCTATGAAATGGAATCATCTAACCTTGTGGTTTCAGACCTCAGTCAGCACCTCATAAGTAGATTCTCTGCAGGCACAGCTGCCAGCCTGCTTCCTTTCCTTTTTTACTGCTTGATGACAAAGAACATTTACCAAGTTACCAACAGGAAGTGGATATGGGTAAAGGCACCACATTCGATATAATCTCAATGTGTAGGAAGGAACTGCAGATGCTGGTTTACACCAAAGTTAAACACAAAATGCTGGAGTAACTCAGCGGAACAGGGCCATTCAAAGAGAGCAGCCCTGTTGCAACACAACCAGATATTATGAACAGATGAGAAGATCGGAATGTTTCCTTCACGTAAACCATAGGCCAACAGGATTATTCAATTAACAGCAGATTGGTAGTAATCTCATTTTGGACCATATTGTAATGAGCTATTATATTTTGCTCTTTCATTGAGAGCCAAGTATAAAAACCTCTCCCCATTCCTCCCACAAAATGCTCAATCTCTATCAGTATGTGTTGGTTGTCAGTTTGAACTCTAGAACTTTAATCTACAGATGGTTCTACTCATAGAGAGAACACTACTCATATTGGGACACGCACATTCATAGAAACATCGAAAAATAGGTGCATGAGTAGGCCATCTGGCCCTTCGAGTCAGCACCGCCATTCAATATAATCATGGCTGATCATCTAAAATCAGTACCCCGTTCCTGCTTTTTCTCTATCTCCCTTGATTCCTTTAACCCTAAGAGCTAAATCGAACTCCCTCTTGACAACATCCAGTGAATTGTCTTCCACTGCCTTTTGTGGCAGAGAATTCCACAGATTCACAACTCCCTGGGTGAAAACGTTTTTCCGAGAAGTGGCACCCTGGACGACAGAGTATCCCATTACTGCTATCAGTGTTGACCATGATGATAAGTGGAAGTCTTGAGCATAGTTTGAGATGAGAATATAACTCAATGATCTGAACTGGCACTAGATTGTGTATCTCTTTATTGTTTTATAACCATTCACTCCAAAGCTGTAGGGTAGAAGTTAAATTTTGGGGATTGATTGTCCTTAAAACAAAGTTGTAAATGATGGCATTGGCACAGATGGGATTAAAGTCTTATCTGTGAAAGTAACAGAACATGCTGAGAGGTCAATAGTGACAAACACAGTGTCACACTTTTGGAAACCAGCATCTGCAGTTCTTTGTTTCTACAAGTTACAAGTTTACCTTCTGTGGATCAGCCAATGTGAACTTGCACTGGGGCACGGTGTAATACTGTACTCCATGCAGATAAATGGCTGAAAAAGACTTTAGATTATATCTCCAGTAACTGATTTTGTTTTTCCTCATCTCAGTCATAAATTGCCTACCCCTTTTTCTTAAACTGTGACCCCTGGTTCAGGACTCCCCCAACATTGGAACATTTTTCCTGCATATTCATGTTCTGCAGTCAAAACTGGTCTTATAATTAGGACAGCTACTATAACGCAAATTAACACAAATCCCACTCAGGACATAGCCATCATCCTCAAACCTAAGTGTAGACACAAAGAACTGCAGATGCTGGTTAATACGCAAAAGGAGTGCAGGAGTAACTCAGCAATCCAGGCAGCGTAGGTACACAAAAATGCTGGAGAAACTCAGCGGGTGCAGCAGCATCTATGGAGCGAAGAAGATATGCAATGTTTCGGGCAGAAACCCTTCTTCAGACTTTTCGGGCCTGAAACGTTGCCTATCTCCTTCGCTCCATAGATGCTGCTGCACCCGCTGAGTTTCTCCAGCATTTTTGTGTACCTTCGATTTTCCAGCATCTGCAGTTCCTTCTTTAACAATTCAGGCAGCGTCTCTGGAGAACATGGATTGATTAAAAAGAAGGCTCTTCAGAGTGAAGAAGGGTGTCGACTCGAAGCACCACTTGCCCATGTTCTCCAGAGATGCTGCATGAACTATTGAGTTACTCCAGCACTTTGTGTCCTTTTAAAAAAATCCTCAAACCAAAGTCAGGTTTTATACAAACAATGGCTGCCCAGCTGTGATGCAGGTTTGTATACATAAACCAAATTGGGGCTACTTTAAAAGTTACTCAATGATATTTAAAGGTCTACATCATTTGATCTTTGCTTCTATTCTATGATCAACTAGGAATTTTTTTAAAGACTATAATTAATCTATTTATTGTAAATGAATTCTAAATTGTAGAGTGCACTGAGTCCCAAGTAACTGTTGATGTTGTCTTTCTTGAATAACATTTTCAAAGCAATTCCATCAATAAAATTAAATTAATTTTGCAATTTTCTCTTTGTCCCTTTGCACCTTCAAATTTGGTCCAAGCTCGTTACCAGATGGAACCAATTACATAGCTAAACACAATTATTTACTGTTAAGTTCCAGAGATTTATCCATGGTTTTAACCATAGGATACATGAAAAGAAGTAAATGAAAAGGAATAGTCTGAAATCAACTATCAATAGGTGAAGAGAGAGTAACTGAACTAACATTTAAAAACAGCGACCTTTCATCACAAGCAAAGTTTGAAATACCTCCACAAAATGCATCAAATTAGGGTACATATGATAAATTACAGAGTTCGATCATTTTAGTTACTTGGCTCACCATGGCGCAAGTATTTTCTACAGTATGGATTTTATTATGGTAATAAGATGAAGGACTAGTTAGCTTGTTTCATTATTTCCTGATGAAGATTAATATTTGCCAATGCATCAATATGCATGAGATATTATTCAATTAATTAACTTATCCCATTAAGATCTTATCTGGGAATTAAGATATTAGATCTTATCCGAGAAGCAACACCTTGGACAACAGAGTATCCCATTACTGCTATCAGTGTTGACCATGATGATAAGTGGAAGTCTTGAGAGTATAGTTTGAGATGAGATATAACTCAATGATCTGAACTGGTACTAGACTGTGTACCTCATTGGTGTTTTATAGCCATTCACTCCAAAGCTGTAGGGTAGGGGTTACATTTTGAGGATTGATTGTCCTTAAAAGAAAGTTGTAAATGATGGCATTGGCACAGATGGGATTAAAGTCTTATCTATGAAAGCTAATGCGACAGAACATGCTGAGAGGTCAACAGCTTAAGACACAAAGTGCTGGTGTAACTCAGTTGGTCAGGCAGCATCCCGAGAGAACATACTGTAGATAGATGACGTTTCGGGTCGGGACCCTTCTTCAGACCTGATCTACAACGTCACTGTTTTGGAAACCAGCATCTGCAGTTCTTTGTTTCTGCAAGTTGCAAGTTTACCTTCTGTGGATCAACCAACATGAACTTGCGCTGGCGCATGTTGTGATAATGTGTGCCACGCATTCTGGTTTTGAAATGGCTGATAAAGACTTTTAATTATATTTCGTTAATTTTGGATGAAACTATTAAAAAGTGGATTAAAAAGCAGAAAAACCAATGAACATGTTTAAAGAAATAAAATCATTTAGGTGAACCCAAGTAATTCAACACTTTGAATTAACCTAATCCTTATCAAATAATTGAGCTTTCGACCCGGTGCAGGTTTGTGATCAGATTCCCCACAGAAACCGCTGGGAAACTCTGGTAAGTGTGTGGGGAGTTCATTAGAGGAGCTCACCCAGGAAATCATCTGGTGGATTTAGGCAGTAAACTTGGGCCTTAGGCAGTTGCACAGGGATTTGCAAACTTTCTGCCAGTTGTAGCACAAAACACCTTTCCCAACATGTCCTGGCTCAGTCTGTTGTATTTGCAGCCTGTTGCAATTGTGAAGCGTAATTGTGACATAGATCCTTGCTGAATGCCAGTGGGGCTCTAACGTTGTAAACCCAAGTCTGCTTCCCACAATCTGGACTACTTGGCTCCATTCCAGGAAAATAACCCTTTCATTCTGCCTGTGGACTGGAAACCTAACTTATTGTAAGAGCTATCGGGTTGGTTCAGTTCTCAGATTCCTTCACCAAAGTCCTGTAATTTTTATTCTTTTACATATTTTATGAATGGAACAAATGAATCTACTTTCTCCACCTTTTAAAGTTATGAAATTCAGTAAAATGTTTGCCATCTGTCTTTTTTAATCAAGCACCCTAATCGGTGTTCTCTTAAACAGCATGTATTCCACACCTGTTATGTTTAACCAGCATAAATAACAGAAATCATGAAAATGTTAACCAATTTATCAAGGATATTATTCATGTGGTACACTCAGTTGAGGTTGACCTTGAATGAGGTTTGGACTACATTCAGCATGGCACTGTGCCTACAATGGACTCGTTTGGTGTGGTCATGTGGGCACTGCAACACTCTGGCAATGGGGAAGTATCCACCGCAGACCTAGACTTGTAAAAACATTTCATCATGCAAGTATTAAAGGAAATAATGGACCACTGGATGTCCCAAACGTGTCCCAAAGGCATATTACTAGGCATGGGACATGTGGCACATTTATTCTTGTTTATTCTGTTCTTCACTATGGAGTCAGATTTTGAAAGGAATGTCAAATAATACCACTGAATTATTGTTGCTCTTTGCAGTGGTTCTTCACAGATAAGTGAAGTACTGGGAACAATTCAGAGAACAATTGAGAATCAAGTATTTTGTATAGGACTCGAGGACCAGAGGACATAGGCTTAAGGTGAAGGGGAAAAGATTTTATAGGAATCTGTGGGGTGATGTTATCACACAAAGGGTGGTGGGTGTATGGAACAAGCTGCCAGAGGAGGTAGCTGAGGCAGGGGCTATCCCAGCGTTTAAGAAACAGTTAAACAGGTGTGGACAAGGACAATTTCTTTATTATCCTCCTCTTGTATATTTTTGTACTGATTTGGTATGCCTCATAGAGAGAAAATAAAACCCTGGAACTTGTCCCATGAGAGTAAAATAAACTGGTGAGTAGATTGAGTGAGTGAGTGAGGGAGCCAGCAACATGTGTTCAGGAAAGGGCCTAAATGCTATTGGTGCTTCTTTCGTACATTTGTGCTATTCTCTTTGGTTTTTCATCACAATTTCTTCAACAGTGTAATAGAAGACTGGAAGTGGCCTCTCTTCAAACTCTTGGATTTGCAATCCCTCCTCACCACACACACATTCACACGCCACATTTGATATTACTTTTTTTACCAGCCTTTTGAAGGAATACGCAAGGAAGGGTAAAGTGTTAGGGTCAGAGTTTTGAAGAGTTAGTGACCAGCCTCCTCTCGTGAAAGAGAGAATGAGGCATTGGTCAACAACAGAAGGGCTAGGTGGAAACAATAACTCAACCAGCTAGCAGCATTTAAGGCAATGGAGAGTTATAAAAACACAAATGAGACTGGGGCGGCACGGTGGCCCAGTGGTTGAGTTGCTGCCTTAAAGTGCTTGCAGTATTGGAGACCCCATTTCGATCCCGACTATGGGTGCTGTCTGTACGGAGTTTGCACGTTCTCCCCGTAACCGCGTGGGTTTTCTTCGAGATCTTCGGTTTCCTACAACACTCCAAAGTCATGCAGGTTTGAGGTTAATTGGCTTTGTATAAGTGTAAATTGTCCGTAGTGTGTGTGGGGTAGCGTTAATGCGTGGGGATCGCTGGTCGCCGTGGACTCGAGGGCCAAAGGGTGTGTTTCCGCGCTGTATCTCTAAACTAAACTAAACTAAACTGATAGAATTAAGGCATGAAGATAAGGAGACAACGATGCTTGCAATGAATGCAGGAATCAAAATACAGGACACATGCTTTCTGTTCATGCATTTTGGATTAACAAATTTAGTCTATGCCATGGAGGCAAGCTTGCAATAAAGTATTGACAGAGTTAATGAAGATATGAATTAGAGTTTTGACAATGAAGGAGGAGATTTGAGTGCAGAGCAAATTTCTGAACGCAGAAGATGGTTTTAGTGTAACATCTAAGGGGTAAGCAGTCACTACAACCTTGTGCAGTCTGAGTGACAGGCAGGATATGCAATGGAAGGCATTTAAAGACTGCATGAATGAACTACAACAATTGTTCATCTCAGTTTGGGAAAAGAATAAATTAGGGAAGGTAGTGCATCCGTGGATAACAAGGAAAATCAGGGATAGTATCAAAACAAAAGATGAAGCGTACAAATTAGCCAGAAAAAGCATCCTACCAGAGGACTAGGAGAAATTCAGAGTCCAGCAGAGGAGGACAAAGGGCTTAATTAGGAAAGGGAAAATAGATTATGAAAGAAAACTGGCAGGGAACATAAAAACTGACTGCAAAGGTTTTTATAGATATGTGAAGGGAAAGAGATTAGTTAAAACAAATGTTGGTCCCTTGCAGTCAGAAACAGGTGAATTGATCATGGGGAACAAGGACATGGCAGACCAATTGAATAACTACTTTGGTTCCGTCTTCACTAAGGAAGACATAAACAATCTGCTGGAAATAGCAGGGGACCGCGGGTCAAATGAGATGGAGGAACTGAGTGAAATCCAGGTTAGCCGGGAAGTGGTGTTGGGTAAATTGAATGGATTAAAGGCCGATAAATCCCCAGGGCCGGATAGGCTGCATCCCAGAGTACTTAAGGAAGTAGCCCCAGAAATAGTGGATGCATTAGTGATAATTTTTCAAAACTCGTTTGATTCTGGAGTAGTTCCTGAGGATTGGAGGGTAGCTAATGTAACCCCACTTTTTAAAAAGGGAGGGAGAGAGAAAACGGGGAATTACAGACCATTAGTCTAACATCGGTAGTGGGGAAACTGCTAGAGTCAGTTATTAAAGATGGGATAGCAGCACATTTGGAAAGTGGTGAAATCATTGGACAAAGTCAGCATAGATTTACGAAAGGTAAATCATTTCTGACGAATCTTATAGAATTTTTCGAGGATGTAACTAGTAGAGTGGATAAGGGAGAACCAGTGGATGTGTTATATCTGGACTTTCAGAAGGCTTTCGACAAGGTCCCACATAAGAGATTAGTATAAAAACTTAAAGCACACGGTATTGGGGGTTCAGTATTGATGTGGATAGAGAACTGGCTAGCAAACAGGAAGCAAAGAGTAGGAGTAAACGGGTCCATTTCAGAATGGCAGGGAGTGACTAGTGGGGTGCCGCAAGGCTCAGTGCTGGGACCCCAGCTATTTACAATATATATTAATGATTTGGACGAGGGAATTGAATGCAACATCTCCAAGTTTGCGGATGACACGAAGCTGGGGGGCAGTGTTAGCTGTGAGGAGGATGCTAGGAGGCTGCAAGGTGGCTTGGATAGGCTGGGTGAGCGGACAAATGCATGGCAGATGCAGTATAATGTGGATAAATGTGAGGTTATCCACTGGCGGCAAAAACAGGAAAGTAGACTATTATCTAAATGGTGATCGATTAGGAAAAGGGGAGATGCAACGAGACCTGGGTGTCATGGTACACCAGTCATTGAAAGTAGGCATGCAGGTGCAGCAGGCAGTGAAACAAGCGAATGGTTTGTTAGCATTCATAGCAAAAGGATTTGAGTATAGGAGCAGAGAGGTTCTACTGCAGTTGTACAGGGTATTGGTGAGACCACACCTGGAGTATTGTGTACAGTTTTGGTCTCCAAATCTGAGGAAAGACATTCTTGCCTTAGAGGGAGTACAGAGAAGGTTCACCAGACTGATTCCTGGGATGTCAGGACTTTCATATGAAGAAAGACTGGATAGACTTGGCTTGTACTCGCTCGAATTTAGAAGATTGAGGGGGGATCTTATAGAAACTTACAAAATTCTTAGAGGGTTGGACAGGCTAGATGCAGGAAGATTGTTCCCGATGTTGGGGAAGTCCAGGACAAGGGGTCACAGTTTAAGGATAAAGGGAAAATCCTTAAGGACAGAGATGAGAAAAATATTTTTCACACAGAGAATGGTGAGTCTCTGGAACTCTCTGCCACAGAAGGTAGTTGAGGCCAGTTAATTGGCTATATTTAAGAGGGAGTTAGATGTGGCCCTTGTGGCTAAAGGGAGAGAAGGCAGGTACAGGATACTGAGTTGGATGATCAGCCATGATCATATTGAATGGCGGTGCAGGCTCGAAGGGCCGAATGGCCTACTCCTGCACCTATTTTCTATGTTTCTATGTTCCTATGATGTGTAGGAAGTAACTGCAGATGCTGGTTTAAACTGAAGATAGACACAAAATGCTGGAGTAACTCAGTGGGACAGGCAGTATCTTTTGAGAGAAGGAATGGGTGACATTTCGTGTCAAGACCCATCTTCAGTCTGAAGACAATGATTCTGAGGGAAACTGCAAATGTTGGATTTTGCTTCCTTCGTCTCCTGGCACAATCATTCTTATCTGGCACAATCATTTGTTGCCTTTTCACAAGTTCATTAAAAGCAGAGGTGCAGGGAATAAACGTGGCTTTTATAAAACTGCTTACATTCTGAAAACATTATTTTAAAAAAAATGTCTAGGTCCTTTTTGTTCTTGATGTAGGTTATTGCTCCATTAGTTTAAGATCTGCGGAAAAATCCTGCTGTAAGACATTTGAAACATCAAAGTATCTAATCCTTAAACCTTCTTTAACAAATAAATCGACTGAGATTTTCCTTCCGTGTGTGGGTGTACAGTTATTTTGATGTAAAATAATGAGATGGAAGCACTGTTTTGTAGAACAGCTGACTGCTGTTGCTATTCCAGCTTTTTTTTCTATGCATGATCCATAGATTTCCTGTCTCCAACAAATTAGTTAAAGGAGAATGTAGGTAAATAGAATGTAAAAATGAAACATAGAAACATAGAAAATAGAAACAATTCTCTTTACATTACTGATTGTTCCAAAAATAAATTTCTACATAGTGTTGTCCATTACAATTATGCTAATTTTTATACCTTATGTAAAATCTACCCTGTTGAGAATAAATTTGATCTCTTTCGAGGGAATATTAAATATTCTAGTAAATAATTCCTGGTCTTGAAGATTTCTGTAGATACTCTTTAACTGTTTGAAGAGCCACTCTGCTCTATTCCTTACTTACACACTGCACAATTTCCCCTGTAGATACGATCTCCAGTAATCCTGAAATGTCATTGAGAAAGCAAGAAATCTCGGGACATTTCCCACTCATTGCCTGCACAATCCATCCAAAGATTTTGCTGTTACTCTACGGACATAAGATTTATATCATCAAATTACCTCTGCAAAGACTATTTGCTTATGAATGTTAATGTCAAATTTTGCAGGCGTGTTGGCAGTAGATTGTACTTGCCTTTTGCACATTCCGTTCTAAAGAATTGGCCAATACTCTCCATAAACAAAGATAAATCCCAGCAACCCCTCCCACCTTCATCTCTTCCCACAGTCCTAACTACCTGCTGGCTACGAGTCTAATTCTGCAATCTCGTCTATATCAGTCGCAATGCCAATTAATTCTTCTAAATAAACCCAACAATAGAAAATTAGCTTAATTTGCAGAAGACTCCCAGACTAAAGCTGCAATTGCTTTCCACACCAGCTAAATTGCAGCCTATTTGATTGCAATTTAAATTTTGCACCGAGTTAGAATAATTTAAAACTTGTGGGGTAATCCCAATTCTCCATTTATACACTAGAATTATTTGTAATTATACTGGCTTGAATTTGCAGAACTCCTGTAATGAAGCAATTTAATGAAGCAAACTAAAACAGCGTGGAGCTTCTTTGAGTGGAAACTGATGAGAGGCACTTTTCTTGGCCGTTCTAGAACATTTGTTGGTATAATAGCCAAGAAAGGATAAAAATGTCTTTCCAGATTAATAGGAGGGATAGGAGTTTTTACAGTTACTCAGAGTTTACTCTTAATGTGAAGTGAGGTAGATATGAATTAAAAAAAATAATAATATTAAGTAGGAATGTGAATACTTATAGTTAGAAAAATGTGACCATGCTGCATGTAATTCCTTAATGAGGAAACCTAAACACTTAAGTGAAATATTTTGACAAAATCTCAAGTTACTTCATTTTACAATCCATGATTTATGATTTTTAGATTGATAACAATTGGAAACAGTCCCTAAAAACATGTTCATATTCAGTGAAGGAGTTTTAAAATCTTAAAATCAAAAATTGTGAATAAAATTGATTGTTTTCTGAGATCAAGTGCAAGTATGACGTATGATGCTCAGATAGAACAAAATTCTTATTTGTGCATAAATATTTATCACTCAGCACTTTAATTTAGACTAAAGGGGATTTATAGTAATATGATAAAAGTACTGTTTTATGAGGTTAATATACAGCTTTTAAACAATGTGATTTATAATTTTGGAATCAATAATGAAGCGAGGGAAGATCACAAGTGCTTCCTTCGTGTCCATTAAAGTCTCAACCAGATTTCTTAGATTAATAGTTTCTCGGATATACGGATTGAATCTTTTCCAATCCCATCCATAATATTAAAGCGGAATCACAGCAGTTCTTCCTTTACCATCTCTCCTATGAACTGCCAAATGTTTTTCACACTATCAGGTACATGGCAGGAATCTACATGGTGGAAGCTCCATTATAGAAAGTTATTGAAGAAACGGAGGGAGAATTCTTACCTCATGTTGCTGCATCGGCAAATCTTTTTTTGTGGGTCCCAGGTCAATGCGGAAATATGGAATTTATTATTGACATCAGCAGAATCACCATTTCATCTCCAGACAATTGATGCTGCTTTGGTTCCCGAAAATTCCAAGAATGACTGAATGCCAGGTTTAAGATGAATGAGTTTTTTTCTTTTATTTCTTTCGGGTTAAGGAAATTGCTGTTGCAGAATTTTCTGAAAGAGTGTAACAAAGTAGGTTACAGAACAATAGCATATTTTCCTTTGTATAACAAGTATAAATTAATTGGCTAGATCACTCTACATATGCCAGGTGAAATGGGTGCTTAGGTACATCACAAGTCAAAGCTTTTTTTTGACGTTCATAGATATTCTAATTATTGTGATCCGTTAAATGACCCCGTTAACAGTTGTTCTTTGACAAATCTTTAAATAAATGCTGTTTCAATTATTTTTTTGCATCTGAAGATTTGGAACACTACCACAGTTAGTTGTAGCAGGTTAAAGGAGTCATCATTTTGTTGCTATGCAAGTAGCACCAGTCACTGTTATGTTCCCATGATTTCATTTAGATTCAGTCATGAATAATTCCAGTATTTAAACATCATGACCAAAGATGGATTTAAGACAAAAACTGGACCCGTAAACCCCCTAGAAGACAATTGCTGTGCAGGTACATGTTCTGTGTCAGGTGCTTTTTTAGCTATGCTTTAGGAGACAAACAAAATGAGATATCCAAAGCCTATACCTAAAATAAGCATTTGCAAATAAAGGTTGTTATGCCTGTTAAAAAATAATTTTACAAAATGTTCTCCCTTATGACAGTACAGCTACAAGGTCCAAATGTAATTTAATGAATATTTAAGCTTCCGCTGAATGCCAACACATAAAGGTGTACTTTTTAAATATCTGGAAATGGAGCCAAGATGAACTTCCCTGTTTTGGGATCAGCAGCAAGCTGTGTTGAAGACCTTCGACAACCACTGACGGGCCTGTGCTCAATTACCGCCGCTTTTCTCCACCATTGAATCCTTTCTTGGACTTCTCTGGCAGCACACAATTCCCTCCCACTGTGGGTGCCCGGCAAACATTTGCCTGATGTAATGAGGCTTGTGGTGCATTACTAGCTGTGCATCGGTTGTGTGCCTGAATGCAGGTTGCTGTTCAATGTGGGAGTATACACAGAGATGTATGCCTTGCCGTGATAATGGCAGGAGTACCAAATTCAACAAGGGAACATAACAAGACTTGACAAGTAAAAGCTTTTGGAGAGATTTAATTCCATCCAGGCCACAGCACTTTCAGCTGACAGTTCATGCTATCTAGTTGGTGCATGTGTGTGCAAGCCCTTGAAATTTCATGTAAGAATCTTTTCTTTAACCGCCCACCTGCTGATCCTCAGGGGCAGCCGTCTAGAAAGGCCGTCCTCGCTAGTTTCCTCAGCATGTCATCAGTTCCGGCTTGGAAAAGTCAAGCAGAAACATTCATGATTTCAACACTGAAGGAAGGTAAAGATGTCAACCTAAAGATAAGAACAGCAATAAATCTTTAAAATAATATGTAAAGTATAGTACAGAAAGCATTTTTAGTGTTTATGCAGCTCGTGGAGTTATTTTTATCTGGGTTTTTTTGCCTGCTTTTAAAGCTATACTTTCATTTTTGCATATGTTCCAATTTTCATTTTTCCTTACTTGCTATTTCCTTGATATGCCTGTAGCTCTTTTGTAGTTTTTGGAACTAATGACTGCTGGAGACTTAAATGGTCTATTGATTGCAGTGGGTTTATTTCTACCATATGTACCATAATAATTACACATTGAGGACATGTAACATATCATATTATGGGTGTGAAAATCTAATTAGTAGTGGTGACACAACACGATCCAGAACAACACTTCAGTAGTGAGAAATATTTCTTAATGCGTAGACTTCTGTGCTACAATTAATTGAAATAGCAGAAAAAAGAAATGCTTGCATTTATGGGACACTGTTTTAAGTCCTCAAAATGTATCAATAATGCTTCATATGCATTGATGTACCTTTTGGTGTAGTTGCTGTTATACTGTAGACACACACAGTGGCAATCTTGTATCTTGCAGCATCTTATAAATAACTATGAATCAAATATACTTCTGGTCTGATTCTGGTTGAAAGCAATTAGAGCTCTGTTGCTCTACACTAATGCTGTGAGTATCATTTGCAAACATAAGAGCAGAGGTATATTGCCTCATTGATTGATCAGTAGAGCCAGGATGTTTAGGCACTAAAAAACTGAAATGGGCAGGCAAAAAGGCATAATAAAATTATTAAAAAAGGCACGCAAAAGGCATTTATTGACATAAAAAGGCATGTACTTTCACCACCAAAATATGGTTAAAAATGATAATATAAAGGCAAACTACATTAAATGACCAAAGGTGCCTGGTTACACATAATTAATAGCATTTTTTTCAAATGATCTGCTGTCTGTCAGACAAAATATGCTTCAGTTGTGAAAAAATGTTCTACCTGAGGTCACTGGTGCATACACGAAACAAGCTACAGACTATATTCATGTCGATATCTTGTGCATTACACCTACCTTTGAGAACATTGGCTATGGTTTGTATTTCTTCAAGATCTTTGTATGTCTCTACCTCTCTAAAATTGCCCAATTAAATTCTCGAATGGACTAGAGTATTCACAGCCAATCTACACTCTGACCACCGAGTCCAGTACCTTTATGAGATTCCTCGTCCGTCACTCCAGGGAAGGAATCAGATATCTTCACGCAGACACTACTCGCTGCTGGGCAGTGAGGGTTCAGCACCTAGCCTCTTTGCACTGGCAGTTGTTGATGCCGAGTTTCAGACCGCACCTTTTCAATTCGCGCTCCCGGCAAAGATAGATCAAAACGTAGGTCTGATCTGTATTTCAATACCCCACCAATTGGATAACAAATCTAACCTTGGGCCACCCCTCACTCAATGAAGTGCGTCAGGCTCTCATTAAAGCAGCTGCAGTCTGCCAACTACGACCAAGTTTTGGGCCACTCCACGCCCTGTTTTATGGGCCCCCAACCCAAAGGAGTGCGAAACAACCCCCCCCCCCCGCTTGCTAGACTCTATTATAATGATCTCGATTAGACCCTTTACCAAGCCCGCGATCGATCCCCTCTCACTAGTGGAGTGGCGAAAATCAATGCGAAAACCGCACAGTGGGCCCGATTTCTGCACTCGCGATCGAAACAGCTCAACACCCTTGATCGCAAGGTTGTGTTTGGGGGTCTGTTGAGTTCCCGGACGAGCCCCCAATGTAAATTGCTCGTTCTAAGCTCCCCCCCCCAAGTCTAGTTTCAGTCAAAAACCACTGAATCAAGCACTTGCGCAACTAAACTTTATTTTGGCAAAACACAATTACAGTTTCAACTACTGTACCTAACCAGTGCGGGTTTAATCCTCGTATCTGTCTGATTAAGCCCTCTAGGCCTCCCTCAAACAGAGACACCCCAGAAGGTCACGCAGTCCCAAGCGCTCTCCCAGAAGATCAATGCAGGACCTCGTGGCAGTGGACTTTTATAGGTTCCCGGACCTCAAGGGGCCGAACCACATGGGGGTGGTCTCTTTACAATCCAGTTACAGATATCGATTAACCCCATACATAACATACATTTCCCTAAACCAATAATACAGTGGCTAATACATTATATTCAAAAAGTGTTTCTCGGACCAAGCAAACATTTACCCTGATGTGCAAGAAAACCAGACAAGGCTCAATACCTCATCCAATCAACATTCAGCAAAGTAAAGCTTTGCAACATTATTTACAATTATTTACAAAGTGTGTGTCTGGTTTGCATTCATCCAATCCGTTCTATGCATTTTGCACCTAATTGTCAGGGTCTGCAGATGTTCCCATTCTCTTCCTGCAGCTCAGATCAAGGCTCTAGACAAACTGGCACCATTCTGCAGCGTGTCTCATTTCTACAGAGAGCACTTTTAAATTAACCAAATGGCCTAGCAGCCCTGAAGCCTTTACTCAATTTTAGAGTCCTAGCCACTCCAATCTGGCTAGGATTAACAATACTACCATTATTGCATTAAGCAAATTTTTCATTCACCTCCTGGCGTTGGCCCTGTATTTAATAGAAACTGATCTCAGCATTTGCGTACTTTTTTGTAGGATTTTTTTATATACATGTTGTTGTGCGGTCATTTAAAATGTTATCTTTATTAAATTCAATATATGTACAATGGTTCTGCAGTAATGTATGAAAGCAATTAAAATTAGTGATATAGATTAGGCTGTGAGATGTACTAATCAACAGGGTCAAATGGTTGGATTAAAGTCGAGATCTGTTATACCAATCTTTAAACAATTATTAATTCATGTCAACAAAGTATGCAAATCAACTGCAAAGTAGAAACAGATTGAATTGGTAGTAAACTCATACAGTAGATTAAATTGTGACAATCATTAATTAGTGCAGTGTGGGAATCTATTTAAATCATCACCAACTTTCTGTGTCTTAACTGTTGGAAAGTGATTATTTTCTCTTCAAACCACGTTAGAATTTGTTAATATGGCCAGCAGAGATGCAGCCAATTAACATTACTCCTGTAATTAAAACAAGCATAATTTAAGTTCAGAAACTGTGTTAATTTGGCAGCATCACTATTTTTAGACCAAAAGATTAATGTCTCCAAACATTCTCCAAATATATATGTACAGTGTTGATGGTTATATCTTATAACAGTGAGTATTTAAATAAGCCCGAGGACTTCCCAATGCAAAGTGGTGTTTACTTATTTATTTTATTTGTGTTTACTTATCTATGTTAATTGTTAAATTATTTGACCATGCAAATTACATACATACAGATTTTATCAAAATAGAAGATGCTGTTAACTTTTGGTAAAGTTGCATTGATTATGACTAGCTGTATACGATCGTAGCTGTTATCTTTGTCACAGTCAACTTGGAGGGAAGAAATCAAAGATTCCCAGCCAATGCATCATTCTTTTCTGTATCCTTTAAAGCTGCTTGCTGGCAGTCCTCCCAGTCATTTCAATCAAAGATCCGCTATAAGATCTTTGGTTTCAATCTTTAGAGCTGAATAGTCTTCCAATCTAATTATGAGAAAGAAGAGGCATTCAAAGCCAGATGCAGAGTTGAGAGGTACTCACAGCTCACATACTGTGCTTCAAGATGCAATAATTTACATGTAAATGATGAGGAAGTGCTGGAAAGTGCATCTCATCTCAATGCCAGGAGAATTGTCAAGGTTAAACAGAGTTGTTCAGTGAAGATTGAGGAAAAGGGGACATGACTTGAGAATTAAGGGACAGAAGTTTAGGGGTAACATGAGGGGGAACTTCTTTACTCAAAGAGTGGTGGCTGTGTGGAATGAGCTTCCAGTGAAGGTGGTGGAGGCAGGTTTGTTTTTATCATTTAAAAATAAATTGGATAGTTATATGGACGGGAAAGGAATGGAGGGTTATGGTCTGAGCGCAGGTATATGGGACTAGGGGAGAATACGTGTTCGGCACGGACTGGAAGGGTCGAGATGGCCTGTTTCCGTGCTGTAATTGTTATATGGTTATATGGAAATATACTCAACAAAGCCCAGTTCCTTGTGCTAGTTCCACACAGAGTTAATTGCTTTGAAGACTGTTTGAAAGATGCAGAGCTGGTTCTCTTGAAGCTGAAGCTGTACTGAAAGGGGACCTCCACCTGTTCCTGCTTATGCTAGGTGGCTTGCATTCACTAGCCACTACTGCAGACGCCAGATGATTGAGGGTACCTACATGAGTTGCACCTTTATCCCCTGGGACAGGATTGTTATATCTTCTGCTGCCCAGTGCAAGAAGCAACTCGTCAGGCCAGGGCTAGACCACAATAGCTGCAATTAGTTTAACATAACAGTTGCTGGGTCTGACGTGGTTGCCTTCGTGGAATGTAGAGATTAAATATCAAATTAATGAGTACCTGTACACTCATTCCAAAAATCATATATTACAATGCAGCAAGAGTTTATTTGCCTCTCCGCAGCGGAACTGATCTGCACTGAACTCACGGAATCAGTCACACACTGCACTTACAGTCATCCACGTAACCTGTTCCTTTGTCTGTTTCCTCATCAACGTTTTTTTAATACTTTTCAAATGTTTATTCATTTTCATATTAAATCATGTCGGGCATTACATGCTCTGGCAATTAAATCTCCTAAAATCTCTTCTTTTTTTGATCGCAAATTCATGCCTGCTGGTTATCGACACTTTGGATGTTTCAAGTATGATTCATACACTTGGTTTAGTGGTTTGGCTATGGGGAAAATGATGTAATTGATATTATATACTGATGTTTTGCTTTTATTGCGCTTGAATTGCAAGATGTTAATGGAGGTGTCAATATGGCACCAATATGGATGATTCTGCAGTCGGTTTACATACATACATAGATACATAGAAAATAGGTGCAGGAGTAGGCCATTCGGCCCTTCGAGCCTGCACCGCCATTCAATATGATCATAGTTGGCTGATCATCCAACTCAGTATCCCGTACCTGCCTTCTCTCCATACCCCCTGATCCACAAGGGCCACATCTAACTCCCTCTTAAATATAGCCAAATGAACTGGCCTCAACTACCCTCTGTGGCAGAGAGTTCCAGAGATTCACCACTCTCTGTGTGAAAAATGTTTTTCTCATCTTGGTCTTAAAGGATTTCTCACTTATCCCTAAGCTGTGACCCCTTGTCCTGGACTTCCCCAACATCGGGAACAATCTTCCTGCATCTAGCCTGTCCAACCCCTTAAGAATTTTGTAAGAATTGAGTGTCCAGAATGTATGAATATCCTAATCAATGCTGCAATACTGTATTTCTTTCATCTTGGTAATAATACAAAGTAATGTGTGCTTTCAGCCATTTTTTTTCTGGTTAAAGATTCCTCTAGTCATTTACAAAATTCATTGTGTATTGGTGACTTTTTTTTGTAATTATAACTGTTCGGAAATTACATACAATCTAAAAAATCATAATGAAATCTCTATATAATTAAAGGTCTTGCATCTGGCACAATGTTTGATGTGCCTGAAAGTTTCCAAGTGTTTGGAGGATGAGAAACCTGTTAATTTGCAGGCAACTAATCAAAAACACTGAAATATGTGCAAGCACCTACCACATGTTCAATAGTCTCTTCAAAATCCTATTCACACAAAGACACCAAATCCATCTTTGGAAACAGGCTGAGAATTTTTAAATCTTCCTTTTGCAAATGCCTCATTTTTCTCTTCATCTTCAGGACTCCCAGTTGGGAATGTTAATTAATTCAATGCCTTCATTATCTTCCTTTGCCTGCTTCATAACTTTCACTAGTAATACTACCGATTCCCTATCATTGGCCTCCCCTATTCAACCAGCCTTAACTTTGCATTTTTCTCTCAATCTAGATTTAGACTTTCCATCTGGGATCATTGCATTTTCCCTCTGGGTTCATTGCCCCCCCCCCCCCCCCCCACCTCCATTCAACATGACACAACACTCCCATGGCTCTCGACAATGCTCCCAAATGTCTGAGCACTTTCTGTGAGTCCAACCCATTAATCACAAGCCTAATGCTTCAGAGCCCAGATCACTAAATCAATGGCTTTTGCACGCACAGGTCCAACTTCTGGCCTATTAATCACTTTCCCTGACCTTGCACAGAATTCCTGTTGCTCTACATTCTTGGGGTCGTACTTTGCTGGTTTACTGCTCCAATTTTCAAAGTCTCGTTTAGCTAATCTAGTTCAAGTAATAGAGATTCTCCCAATCCACCCATTGGTGAGTTCATACCTAGTTTAGTTTAGAGATATGGTGCGGAAACAGGCCCTTCGGCCCACCGAATCAATGCCAACCAACCATGCCCGCACACTAACCCTATCCTACACACACTAGGGACAATTTTTACATTTACACCAAGTCAATTAACCTACAATCCTGTAGGTCTTTGGAGTGTTGGAGGAAACCGAAGATCTCAGAGAAAACCCACGCAGTCACAGGGAGAACATACAAACTCCAAACAGACAGCACCCATAGTCGGGATCAAACCCGTGTCTTGGCTCTGTAAGACAGCAACTCTACCGCTGCGCCACTGTGCCGCCCTATTCTAGCCAATGTTCCCCAAATCCTAGTTAAGGATGTCTACATTCTCACACTCTACTGCAAGCTAGTCTGAATTTACCTGTACCAATCTACTGCTGTGAGTTCCCAACTCCAGTTACTCCTGGTTTTTCGCCTTCCCAAACATATGAATTATACCAGTTTCTGGAAAACTGTCCTCACCCAAATCCAGAGCCGATCTCTCCCCTACTATGTAAAAGAGAAAATGGTAGAAACATTCAATAGGTCAGGCTACATTTGTGGAAAGAAAATAAATGACATTAACATTTCAAGTCAAAGATAGTTTGTAAGTGACCAGAGTTAGTTATCATTGAACGGAGTGCTGCATATTAAGAAAGGAGTAGATAAGTGTGTGTGAGTGGAAACAGGAAAAATCAAGATGGTGAACGTCTCTTTGGTAGTTAGCAAGGAATATGTGTGGAGAAGGTCAAAAGCTAGAGGGAGGTGTCTAGGAGGATTATAAATTCTGGTGATGGGAGAAAGTGTTTACAATCTGGAGTAAAGACTCATGGCCAAAGCTATGGGCATGGAGCCAGATACCAATGTCATGTTGGGCTCAGAATTCATCGAGATAGAGACATGGGGAACAACGCTTATGTGTTTTGCTGAGACTGATTATTTGGAAGCAGGGAGGGGAAGATCAAAAGTGATGGTAAAAACACAGCAGGAAATGAAGCTAGAGGGAGAGATAGGTCAGAGGATATTGAAGGAGAAAAAAATCCAGAGGATTATTGGAGTTCAAGAGGTAATGATGTTTGCTACTCTGACATTCAAAAATAAAAGATTGTTTGTTGTAGCACCAAATGTGCCAAAGAATAAATTGAACCTGCATTGAGATCGGATGAGTGTGTGATTGGTAGGGCGGGGCAAGAGCATGCCTGTGTTGACACGTGAAAGAGCCCTAGGGAGTGGTGTAGAGCAGAGGGATCTAGGAGTAAATGTATGTCTTCCTTGAAAGTGGCATCACAGGTAGATAAGGCCAGTCTGAAGAAGGGTTTCGGCACGAAACGTCGCCTATTTCCTTTGCTCCATAGATGCTGCTGCACCCACTGAGTTTCTCCAGCATTTTTGTGTACCTTCACAGGTAGATAAGGTGTTGAAGTAGGCTTTTGGTGCATTAACCTAGAGTAATGAGTCTGGAAGTTGGGACGTTATATTACAGTTGTATTAAACTTTGATGAGACTGCATTTGGAGTACTGTGTTCAGTTTTGGTCATCCTGCTATAGGAACAATGTCATTAAGCTGGAAAGAGTACAAAGACGATTTACGAGGATGTTGCCAGGACTTGTGGGATTGAGTTACAGGGAGAGATTGGGCAGGCTAAGAGTTTATTCCTTGGAGCACAAGAGGCGAAGGGGTGATCCTATAGAGGTGTATAAAATAATGAGAGGAATATGTAAGGAGATTTCACAGATTCTTTTGCCTGGGGAAGGGGTCCAGAAAGTAATATATTGACATGGGTAGATGATTAGTCGGCTGGCTGACATAAAGATGAGAGTAGACAAAAAAGGGTATTTATTTCTGGCTGATCAGGTGTAATCATTGGTGTTCCATGGAGATTTATGACAGATCCTTGACATTTTACAATTTACTTAAATTACATGGATGAAGGCAGTGACGACTTATTTACTAAATTTGCTAATGCTACAAAGTAGGAAATTAAGACACTAAGAGAATATGCAGAGCAGAAGGTTGAATTGGGAGAGATCTGGAAAATGGAATATGGTGGGAAATTTTGAAATTGTCCACTTTGAAGGTAAAAATATACATCCAGTGAACTGCATTCGCCTGTCAAGGAAGAATGATAATGCATTGGAAGATTCAAAGAAAGATTAGAAGACTAATACCTGGGATGGCTGGAAGTCTGAAGAGGATAGAGTGAAATTACTACATTTAGATTTAAGAAAGGAGACTTCACTAGAACATATGAGCTTCTGACAGATCTTGTCAGAACAGGTATGGAGAAGCTGATTCCTCTTACGGAGAATGTAGAAATAACTCAGTTTAAAAAGAGAGGATTGCCCATTTATGTTAGAGGTAATAGGATTTTTGTTTTCTCAGTGTCAAAGATAGTAAGTATTTTAAATGTAGAATTAGATAGATACTTGATAACATGAGGTGAAAGGGTTTTCAGTGTTCAATGGAACATGGAGGTTTTGTGTTCTTGTTTTATGTCTACATGAAACTTGAGAGTCTTCAAGGTATAACAGAAGTCTTTAATATATTACTCAGTGCTGGCAGCAAGACAACTCAAAATGGCTGCACACTCACTGTCTACAGACAGGAAAAAACTATATACAAAACATATCCCTTTGTCCTGTGCAGAGCCACCTGCAACGGGCCCTCCCACCCCACAGAGTCCACCAAACATCACACTCCCCCGTTCCGGTTTGAACGTCTCCATTTAGCTGGACCTCGCTTCACGCCTGTTGGACAGCCTTTTTTGCGTTTCACAAATTCTACCAGCATGTTAAATGTGCTACAAGAGGAGCTAACACACTGGACAAGGTCTACTCCAACATCAAGCTGGGCTACAGGGCTAGACCACTACCACACCTGGGTCAGTCGGACCATATGTCCCTGTTTTTAATTCCTGCATATGCCCCCCTCAGGAAAACCGCTCCTACCATTACAAAGACCATCACAACCTGGCCTGATGGTGCATCTCAGCAGCTGCAGGACTGCTTCGATAGGACCAACTGGGATGTGTTTGAACACCGGGACCTGGAGGTGTTCACAGACAGTGTACTGTGTTACATTAAAAACTGCATGGACACGGTCACAGTGGACAAACGCATCCGGGTCTACCCCAACCAGAAGCCCTGGATGACCCGGGAGGTCCAGCAGCTGTTAAAAGAGAGGAACACCGCTTTTAGGTCTGGCGATAGGGCTTTATACAGCACGGCCCGAGCTAACCTGAAGAGAGGCATCAGAGAGGCCAAATCAGACTACAGGAGGAAGATAGAGGACCACCTGGACAGTAACAACAGCAGGCAGGTGTGGCAGGGGATCCAGTATCTCACCAACTACAAGACCAACCTTGGAGCTGCTGAAGGTGACGCCTCGTTGGCAGAGGAGCTGAACCTCTTCTTTGCTCGCTTTGAAGTGGAGCCACCCGAGACAGCCACATCACACCACATGGTCCACAGCAGCCTAACCCTCAAGATAGAGGAGCATGAGGTGAGGCGCACGCTGCGGGCCATCAATCCAAGGAAGGCTACTGGACCCGACGGCGTCTCTGGACGCGTGCTGAAGGACTGCGCTGACCAGCTGGCTGGAGTCTGTACGAGGATTTTCAACCAGTCTCTGGCCCAGTCCACTGTTCCACCCTGCCTGAAGTCCGCAACCATAGTCCCCTTGCCCAAAAAAACCCACATTTCCAGCCTCAACGACTACCGGCCAGTCGCACTCACACCAGTGGTGATGAAGTGTTTTGAAAAACTGGTCCAGGGTCACATCACATCACTCCTGCCCCGAAGCTTTGACCCCCACCAGTTTGCGTACAGAGCGAATAGATCTACAGAGGACGCTGTAGCCACAGCTCTCCATGCTGCACTGTCCCACCTGGAGCAGCGGGGGAGCTACGTGCGGATGCTCTTTGTGGACTACAGCTCTGCCTTTAATACCATCCTTCCCCACAAACTGGTGGACAAACTGGGGGACTTGGGACTTCCACACTCCACCTGCATGTGGATAAATAGCTTCCTGTCGGGTCGCAGCCAGAGAGTCAGAGTGGGCCATCACACATCCACGGCCCTCAGCCTCAGTACCGGCTCTCCACAGGGCTGCGTGCTGAGCCCCCTGCTCTACACCATCTACACACATGACTGCACCCCCGCCCACCACAGCAACACCATTGTCAAATTTGCGGATGACACTACGGTGGTGGGACTCATCTCCGGGGGGGACGAGTACGCCTACCGGGATGAGGTGGAGCAGCTGACAGTGTGGTGTGGAGAAAATAACCTGCTCCTCAACACCTTAAAGACAAAGGAAATAATAATAGACTTCAGAAAGAATAAAACGGACATGGTACCATTAATTATCAGAGGGGACTGTGTGGGGAGGGTGGCGGATTTCCGCTTCCTGGGAATCCATATTGAGGAGGACCTGACGTGGAGCGTGAACACCTCTGCGCTGCTGAAAAAGGTCCAGCAGAGACTGCACTTCCTGAGGGTGCTCAGGAAGAATAACATCACTCAGAGACTGCTGCTGTCCTTTTATCGGTGCTCCATTGAGAGCATCCTAACATACTGTGTATGCGTATGGTACACCAGCTGCACAGCGGCTCAGAGGAAAGCGCTCCAGAGGGCCATTGACAACGCCCAGAGGATTGTCGGCTGCCCTCTCCTTACCTTGGAGGACTTACACAGTTCCCGCTGCATCAAAAAATCCCAGAGTATTATAAAGGACTTTTCCCACCCCGGACACTCCCTGTTTGAACTGTTACCGTCAGGCAGACGGTACAGATCTACAAGGACAAGGACAAACAGACTTAAAAACAGTTTTTACCCCACTGCTATAAAGGCACTAAATGTAGCCGTCAAGGAACGCAGGGGCGATACATACTAAGAGACTGTGAAATCGACAGAAGGATGTAGGGCTGGGTGTTTATGCGTGCTATTTTTATGATATTTATTTTAGTTGTTTATCTTTTTTAAATATTTTACCTTGTATGTATCGTTAGCTTTTAGAAATGTTTGAATGGTGCACTGACTGGCTGACATTTTACAATTTCGTTGTACATGGTTCATGTTACAATGACAATAAAGAAACTATTCTATTCTATTCTATTCTAACTCTTGCTAAAGGCTCAGAATCAACAGAATTTTCCTCAGTGTTCCCTTTTGAAGAGATATCAATATTTGCTTGATCTTTATGCTGTCCTTTCTCCACTTGACTGTAGTTTTTCTTGGCGGTCGTCAGCATTTTGAATGGGAACGCGATTGGTTCTTCCTTGCCGTTCGGCGCCGTTTGCGAGACTACAGCTCCAAGACCATACTGCAATGCATCGGCGGCCAGCGAGATTGGCTTCGATGGGTCATAGTGGACCAAACGTGTCTTCTGGGTGAGCATCTCCTTCAACCTGGTGAATGCATGCTCACACTCATTGGACCAGTGCCATTCGACGTCCTATTTTCGCAGGTTGTTCAATGGTGCACCCAGATCGGTTGCATCTGAACAGACCCCTGAGCGTGTTGATCACAAGCAGGTTTGTTGTCTCGTCGTCCAGTTCCACTTGGAGATACACGTTGGACATGTCAAATTTCGTGAAGTACTGTCCTCCTTGCAGCTTGACGAACAGCTCGTCCACTCGTGATCAATGTGCAATTGAGGGTTTACAGTCACTTTGTAGTCGCCACAGATACGCACCTTGCTGTAAGGCTTCTGAACTACAACTATGGGTGTGGCCCATTCAGAGTAGTCCACATGGGTGATAATTCCCATTTCTTCAAGACGGCCGAGTTCCTTGTCGACGGCGTCCATCCGACTGAACAGAACTGGTCTTGGTTTGAAGAACTTAGAGACAACATCGTCTTTGAGTATGAGCCGTGCCTTCATCTTAGTCCATGTGCGAAAACGTCCGGAATTGGGTCAAGAACCTTCTGCTGGTTGTTCTCGCACTTGCTGACCATGTTGCAATCCGTGATAGATGACAATGCCATAGTTGATCCATCGTAGATCAAGGCGTGCATGTCAAGCTTGAAAGCATGGATCCAGTCGATGGCGCACAGGGATGTATCTTCTTTACCAACGACGATCTGCGGCAACATCTGTGTCATACCATTACAGGAAACGGTGACAGTGCATTTGCCTTTCGTTGGAATGGGCTGTCGTCCGTATCCGAAAAGGCGGATGTTGGCCGGTTTCAGTTTCGGCGATCCGATCTTCTCCCAGTTGTCCTGACCCACTAGTGACACAGCTGCACCAGTGTCCACCTGGAACTGTAGAAATACGTTCTCCTCGGCTTGTCGGTGATCATAGACACACCGAGCACTTCAATAGAAATGGTCTCCGCGATTTGGTTGACTGTTTTGCGCTTTCTTGCCCTTTCTCAGCTTTCCTACGGATTGACACACTGCCTGGAGATGACCTTTTTGGTAACAGGCATAACAAACGGACTCGATATATGGATACTCACGGTGATGATGAGCAGTCGAGCTGCATCGGTAGCAGGGTTTCGATCCTCCCCCCACAGGGGGACGGCTCTTCTGAAACTGTCCCACCCTCTCCGGATTTGCTCTGGGTCGATCAAGTGGTTTCTGGTGTTGCGGACGAGTCCGACGAACTGTATGCAACTCCTGAGGGAGCTTCGATACTGTTTCGCCAGCCATTTTGTGCAGTTCTTTACTTAGCAGCTCGGCCATCTTAGCACACTGCAGCACATTCTTCAATGAGGCGTCCGATTCCTTGAGAATCGCCTGCTGGATGAATGCGTGCCTGCAGCCCATGACCAATCTATCCCGCATTGTCTTGGCACTTTTTGCAGCATTGAGCTTTAAAATCATATGCCTTTGCATTGTTGCGAAGTTCGGCAAGAAATTCGGTGATCGATTACCCTTCCTGTTGCACCCTCCGGTAGAAATCGAGGCGAGCCGCGAGGAAATTTTGACTTTCTTCGAAATGCAGCTGCGAAACCGTTGTGATTTCAGCATATGAAACTTCAGTTACTTCTTCTGTAAGTAAATTTTGAAGCAATGCAAACGTTTCTGGAGGCATTGATGAACACAAGAGAGCCTTCTTCCTCAGGTCAGTCCTAATTGCCATACTTTCAAAATAAAATTCAGCGCTCATTAAATACGGTGACCACCTTGCTTGCTCGGGATCGAAATGATCGAATTGCTGAGACATGTTAGTTTGAGTACACTACAGAACTCAATTTTTAAAAAAATTGTTTACTCGAAAAATAGGCTCTTATCTGGGTCTTTGGACACAATCCGAAGCATCCCACTTCTGACACTTTCGTGTTCTTGTTTTATGTCTACATGAAACTTGAGAGTCTTCAAGGTACAACAGAAGTCTTTAATATATTACTCAATGCTGGCAGCAAGCCAACTCAAAATGGCTGCACACTCACTGTCTACAGACAGAAAACAATTATATACAAAACAGGAGGTTTAGCTAGAATAGTGCTGATTTTCTTGAGAAGTAGAAGAGGTTTCAGGGCCAGAATGGGCCGCTTTTATTTGTAAATTGTATGTTACTTGGTTTGTATACAGACAGTTCTGGCATAAAGCTCAGAGACTGCTTGGGAAGCACATCTGTCTCCTCTTTTTGGCAATTATGTGGTGGGCCTCTGGTCTCAAATCATATCAGCGGGGGCAGTTAATGAGATGTTGGGCATATGTGGCTGGATCCAATGGTTTCCCACAGAAGTGCTAACTACCAGTTGGATGGATAGGATAGATATAATACATGAAGAGATGATCTGTTTCATCACTAGCTCATGATAATCTAGAGGAACTAATGTGGCCTTAACACACAGACAAGAGGAAAATAATTCAAGGATATCCATTATTAGACTTGATGGTGCCAGAAAATTACATGAATGTTAAAGAAGTTTTGTGCACTGTAGAAGGGTTTCATGATGTCTCTTTAATAATGAAGTTTACCATTTAGATGTTTAACTTAACTGAATAAATGCACGTGTGTGGCAAAAGGGAGTGCCAATGATTCCTTACACAATGAGCTCTCAGTAATTTCACAACTTGTGCCTTAAGTGTTGTTGAGCTGGGTTACTTTACATGGAATGATCCAGCTGATTTTGTTTCATGTGCTCCTGGGAGAGGAGCTGAAAAACAGAATCCCCTTTGTGTTCTCATGAAAACTGCAATCATTCAATGGCTTAGAATGAAATATGATTGTGGGTTGAGTAATATAATTGGGACAAGGCAAAATTAGTGGCTACCTGACTAGCGAACTATAGATGAAATCTTAAATGGGACTTGAAGCTCTACCGTCTTCAGTCTTGGCTTGAGAGAGAAGATTAGTTCAAGTTCTGTTCTCCTAAATGACCTGGGCTGGCACAACATCAGGCAGAAATGGAGACATGAGGTAGCCTTCAGTCCAAGCTTTTGCAGCCTTTTAACGGGTTGAATGTCTCCAGTAACCAAATGCATTTAAAAACAATTAAGATTGATGGGTGAAGTTTTTTTTAAACTTTTGAAATTAAAAACATATCAAAACTTAGAAATATTAAAGTAATATATTTTTAATTATTTCCTGACATTTTGTTTCATAATATCATGTGATAGGTGTAGAATAAGGACATTCGGCCCATCAAGTCCACTCCGCCATTCCATCATGGCTGATCTATCTCTCCTAAAGGGCCTGTCCCACTGCGGCAACCTAATCAGCGAGTTTTAGAAGAGTTTGCCCTGGACTCAAACATGCAGCATGGTCGACATGAGGTCCAAGGATGTCCTGTGAGGTTGCTAGAACTCTCCTTCGTGCTCGAGGGAATTTCCAGAATACTCGCAGCTTCAGCTAGGTCGCAGAAAATTTTTCAGCATATTGGAAAATTTTCTGTGAGTAAAATTTGGTCGGCATGGGTCTTTTTAACTCGTAGTCCAGTGGAGTGGGGTCGCATTTTACTTACAGGCACTCGAGGGCAGCCGTAGGCAATCTCCTTCGCTGACTGGGCATTTTGATTGGCTCATTGGAGTTTTCAGAACCTAGGAAGACCTAACAGTAGGTTAAATACCCACTAAACTTTATTATACTTCTTAAAAGTGTCTCCACTCTTTCTCCCCCCCTCCCTTTCTCTCCCCCTTTTTTCCCCCTTCTCTCCCCTTCTCACCACTTCTCTCCTTCTCTCCCCTTGTCTCTCCCCTTCTCTTCCCCCCTCTCCCCTCTACGCGCTCTCTAAAGGATTTACCATGCACTGTGGCAGCCGTTTACCTTCCTCTTCATCGCACAGACAGCGCTCCTCCGCTTTCACTGGCCCCGACCTTAACGATGTGTTTGTGTGTGTGCAGTCGGTAGATGCAGCTCGCAGTTTCAACATGGCTAGTCGATCCAGCTCGAGGCTTTTCAGGAGAGTGCCCTCGAGCTTGAAGGTCAAAGACACTCTTCTGGACTCGCGGATTAGGTCGCCCAAGTGGGACAGGCCCTTAACCTCATTCTCCTGCCCTCCCCATAGCCTCTGACACCCGTACTAATCAAGAAATTGAATGGTTCATGGAATCCCTTTTGATATCATCAGAGACTAAGTCTGACTGGTACAGAATCCGAGAGACAATCTGAGGGTATTCCAGCAGCATGTAGACACCAGTAATGGTCTGCAGTGGCAGGTTTGATCTGCCACCCCAATTCACTCCATCAAAGTTTGTCAGTAACAAGTGAGGGGCTTGCTTCAGTTCAAATGATCAAACATTGTTACTCTGAAAAAATCTGAGAAAGAGTATTTTATGGCCATAAATTTGCATTGTGACCAACTTTGCTAAGGTCAATTTCAATTCTTATAAAATTCCAAGGTACTTTGCAAGGGCCTTGTCGATATTATTGAAAAAATGGCCCTGAATCATGTAAGGATGCAAGGATATAATAAGAGATGGTCAATGACTTGGGTGAAACATCAATTTTGAGGGGCAATTTAAAGCAAGATAGGCAGCAGAAATTCCACATGTAGGTAACACAAGGGACCACAGATGCTAGAATCTAACGTAAAAGCAAACTGCTGGAGGAATTCAGCACATCAGACAGAATATGTGGGGTAAGAGAGAGGGCTGGCATTTCATCTATAGACCCTGCATCAGGACTGAGAGATAGCCAGATTAAAGAGATAAAAGGGAGCACTGAGTCAGGGGACGGTTTACGTTATAGGTCTAACCTGGTAAACTGGGGAATGGACAGTGGAGCCATTTTGGTGAAGGGATAGGAAGAGTAGACGATGGAAGAGGAAGCCTGTGCATATAGGTGTGTGGGTATTCGGTAGATTGCCCGCCACTTTAACTCCCCTTCCCATTCCCACGTCAATCTGTATGTCCCTGCCTTCTCCACTACCACAGCAAGGTCAAACACAAACTAAAAGAATGAAACCATGTATCCCACTTGGGTAGTCTACAATCCAATGGTATGAACATTGAATTTTCCAATTTCTGATATTCCTGCCACTCTGTTATTTTCCCATTCCTACCAGTCCACCTGGGTTCTTTCTCCTTTTATTAAAATTTTCCATTTCCTTCTGCTTGTCACCCACACACCCATCACTTGGTTGTCTTATCCCTTGGTCAACCCTTTGAACCCCCATCCACTGCTGATCTTTTCATCTGCTCATCATTCCTCCCATACCAGATTCCACTTGGTACCTTCTGTAAATAAGCATATTACACAGTCTGTAGTTTCAAGTCATCTTTAATTAATACATATAACATAGCGGTTCAGCAGGTTGTTAGTTGCTAGTTTATCATCACTGCTTCCAAGATCGACCAGTGTAGGAAGTGGGTGTTAATATAAAGCATACAGTAAGGTGGGGTTAGTGATGCTATTTCTACTATGATTGGTTCACATGCAATAACCAATCTACACCTTCCATCCTCTGTCTCCCAAAATCACCCTCTCACCTGATGCCATTTTTCTTTCCTTATCTGATAGCACCTATTACCCACCAACCAGCCTCTGCCTCATTCTCATTCTCTCCCATCTCGTTGCCTCTGCCGATCATTCCCTACCTCACCTGGTTCCACCTATCACCTGCCAATTCCCTTTCCCGGTCAACTTTGTTTTCTGCCTAGCTCCCTATACACTCGCAGGCCTGATACAGGACCATGATCCAAAATGTTGACCATCTCTTTGCCTCCATAGATGTTGCATGGTCCACTGGGTTCTACCAGGAGTTTATTTTTTACTCCATAACATAGTTTCCCGACCACTGCTGCTAGGCTAGGCTGCTGGTGGTGGAACAATTAATGTTGTAGTCCATTTAAAATGACCACTGGTCGTGGACAACACAGTTTTTGCAAAATGTCACTAATATAGAAAAATATTTCAATATTCTGCATATATCTATGCCTTAGATATATTTGTACAAATAAAGGTATTTTACATGTTTACTTACATCAAATATTTACCGCAATTGAGCACAAAACCTTATATTTCTTTGACAACCAAAACTTGAATTCTACTAAGAATTGTTCGTTCACAGCACATTTCAACTTTTAAGTTTTGTTCCGGAGTTGCAAATAGAATAGATGGACCAGCATAATTACTGTGAATAGTGGATCACACAACAAGAGGCATGGAAGAAGATGGAGAGGAGAAAGGCTGCAGATGCTGGAATCTTGAGCAAAGTATGAACCTCTCCTACTGCCCAATGTACTTTCCTCTGCCAGCATGTTCAAGCTGTCTTTCACTGTTGACTTTGCTTCTTTCCATCGCCCCCCAGTGCAATAATGCAAGCTGCAATGATGGTTTCATTCCTTATGTAGTATTTCTGATGTTTCTATAGTTCTGAAGTCCATGGGTGATGTGATGGTTGCTCAGCAAGTCGGTGCTCTACTGATGGACTTGGTGATGAGTCAAAGACGAGCTCTTCACAAGGAGGACAATTGTCTTCCACGGGAGAGCATGAGTTGGCCCAGTGCTTCATTTTCCATGGCTGTATTTATCGTATTTGATACTATTTAACTAATACCATTTCCACAATGGTTAAATAAGTGAAACAACCAAAATAATCAAACTACATTAATGCACTGTTAATAATTACAAGTGAGAGTGAATATACTTCTGTATTTTTTTTGTAAATATGATATTGACCTTGTATTTCTCAGTGGTAGCGATACAATGTTTCATTTTAATTTATTTACTGATGAAAGAGCGATCTTATTTTCACGATACTCATTTGACCACAGTAGCTCACCTATTGGATGCCCAGATTTAAAATTAGATTTGCTATTAAAAAAATGCTCTGTATTTAACTGGACAGCAAACTCTAACATAATCTCTGCGCAATCATAAAAGCAGGAAACTGCATAGTAACCTGTAGTTGCTATAAGTAAATTGCTATGGAAACATGTTGCCGATGACTCCAAGTGCATCCAGATGGTAATCTGGTTGGCTGTGAAGAGGCAGAAGCTTTTTTTTTTCCAGATACTTTACCAGTTCAGGCTGAGAATGTATTTTTAGCTTACAGTATGTTTCCTCATTTGTCTGCAAAGAAACAATAATGTGGGTTGCATTCTCTTCAGAACAGTACAATGACACCTAGAAGAGGTTATGGCATTAGCAATCCTTGCCTTTACTGTCTCTTTTCTTGAGTTTTTTTTCAAAATTAATGTCTTGCGTCACCCTGCTACAAGGTTCTATACTATTGTTTAAATAAATCATGAGGTTTTTTTTGCCGTGTTGAGGTAAATGGGTTGTATTTACAGTGTAAGGATGGGATACCTACATTTTCAACTTCACAGGCCATAAAGCTTCATACTGAAATACAACAACTGCACAAGTGGCTAGAAATTCTGGTGCACCCTAATGCCCCTGTCCCACTTAGGAACCCTGAACGGAAACCTCTGGAGATTTTGCGCCCCACGCAAGGTTTCCGTGCGGTTCCCGGAGGTTGCAAGTGGTTGCCGGATGTTGCAGGTAGTGGAAGCAGATAGGGAGACTGACAAAAACCTCCGGGCACCGCACGGAAACCTTGGGCGGGGCGCGAATTCTCCAGAGGTCTCCATTCAGGTTTCCTAAGTGGGACAGGGGCATAACAAGTTGAGCCTAAGTGCAAAAGGTCAGGTGCTGCTGAGGCACAACAGCAGGTCTGTTCTGTGGCTGGGGAGTGTGGGAGGGAGGCGTTAGAGCTTAACAGATCTGAGATAGGGAGATGGATTGGGCACTGAGGGTTGGAGGAGATTGTAAGTTCAAAGGAGGCAGATGCCCCTTTTAGTGGAGAAGTGGTATCTGACATTTGCTCGTATTGGGGTGTTTGGGTGTCATATAAGGAGACCGGTGTTAACAAAGGGAGGGGTGGATTAGGGGAAGTACTGGTTCATGGCTTACTTACTTACCATTCAACTGCCTTTGGTTCTTTTGCCAATAACCTACATAAGGGGCAATTTAGAGTAGTCAGTTAATCTTCCATTGGAGGAAAGAGCAGAGACTTATGCAGACATTGCAAGAACTTACAAACTCTAAATAGTTAGCATATATGAAGTTGCAGAGATTAAATTATCGAGAATTTATTTGCATATAAATTAGCAGCCCTTTCACCCTACCAAAGATAAAATGACTGATAAATATGAATGTAAATATTATTTAATTACCTGTGAAATTAGGATTTATTGTTTAATGCAGTATCTTATAGACTTTAGGAGAGCTCCCCCTCCCCTCACCCTACTCACCATCAACAACACCACGGTCACATCTGTGGAGTCTTTTAAGTTCCTGGGAACCATCATCTCCAATGGCCTTAAATGGGGGGCCACCATCGACTCCACAGTCAAAAAAGCACAACAGAGGATGTACTTCCTGCAGCAGCTGAGGAAGCACAATCTGCCACAGGCAATGATGGTCGAATTCTATATGGCCATCATAGAGTCTGTCCTCACCTTCTCCATCATGGTCTGGTTTTGCTCAGCCACCAAAAATTACATCCGGAGGTTGCAGCGAATCGTCCGATCAGCTGAGAAGGCTATTGGCTGCAACCTTCCCTCCATTGATGAACTGTACGGGCCAGGAAGTGAGCGGGTAAGATCATCTCTGACCCCTCCCACCCTGGCCACAAACTCTTTGAATCACTTCCCTCTGGAAGTCAACTCCGGACTGTCAAATCTGCCACAGCCAGACATAAAAACAGCTTTTCTCCACGAGTAGTAGCTCTACTCAATAACCAAAAATCTGTAGCCTCCTTTTGCTCTGGTATTTTATGTAATTCACATGTTAAGTCGATAATGTTTTATTATAAATGTTTAATGTTTTATGTGTCATTCCTAACTGTCACTATGTCATGTTGTCACTTGAGTGCGGAGCACCAAGGCAAATTCCTTGTATGTGAATATGGCCAATAAACTTATTCATTCAATCATTCAGTCATTCGTGTAATGAACATATGATTGTGCCATTCCTGCTTGGTTTCAATAAGGATCTGTATAGGAATATATTTTACTATATTTCAATAAATAGCAAAGAATCATGTACATCATCTCTCTTAAAACAAAAATCTCTCTTTATTTTTTGAGAAATGGCTGGTTTGAGGTTTATCAGTAAATTTCCAGTTACCTTTACTTACCTATTGTAGATAAAAATGCTGGAGAAACGCAGCGGGTGAGGTAGCATCTATGGAGCGAAGGAATAGACGATGTTTGGGGTCGAGATCCTTCTTCAGACTGATGTCGGGAGTGGGAGGGCGGGAAAAAGAAAGGAAGAGGCAGAAACAATAGGCTGTGGGAGAGCTGGGAAGGGGTGGGGAAGGAGGGAGAAAGCAAGGACTACCTGAAATTGGAGAAGTCAATGTTCATACCGCTGGGGTCTAAACTACCCAAGCGAAATATGAGGTGCTGCTCCTCCAATTTGCGGTGGGACTCACTCTGGCCATGGAGGAGGCCCAGGCCAGAAAGGTCGGATTCGGAATGGGAGGGAGAGTTGAAGTGCTGAGCCATTGGGAGATCAGGCTGGTTATTGCGAACTGAGCGGAGATGTTGGGCGAAGCGATCGCCAAGCCTGCGCTTGGTCTCACCGATGTAGAGCAGTTGACACCTGGAACAGCGGATGCAATAGATGAGGTTGGAGGAGGTGCAGGTGAACCTCTGCCTTACATGGAAAGACTGCTTGGGTCCTTGGATGGAGTCGAGGAGGGAGGTAAAACGACAAGTGTAGCATTTCCTGCAATTGCAAGTACCAGGGAGGGGTGGTTTGGGTGGGAAGGGGCGAATTGACCAGGGAGTTACGGAGGGAACGGTCTCTGTGGAAATCAGAAAGGGGAGGAGATGGGAAGATGTGGCCAGTGGTGGGATACGATACGATACAATTTATTTGTCATTACAATACAATTTATTTGTCATTTGGACCCCTTGAGGTCCAAACGAAATGACGTTTCTGCAGCCATACATTACAAACAAATAGACCCAAGACACAACATAATTTACATAAACATCCATCACATTGCTGTGATGGAAGGCCAAAAAAACTTATCTCACCACTGCACTCTCCCCCCCGATGTCAGAGTCAAAGTCAAAGCCCCCGGCGGGCGATGGCGAATTGTCCCGCGGCCATTAAAGCCACGCCGGGTGATGCAAGGCCGGACACCGGGTTCTTGATGTTAGAGCCCCCGGCGTGCGCTCGCAGAGTCCCGCGGCCATTCCAAGCCGCGCGGGGCGATGATGTAAGGCCCCGCTCCAGGAGCTCTTCAACCCCGCAACTCGGGCGGGAGAAGTCGCCGTTGCGGGAGCCCTGAAAAGCGGTCTCCCTCCAGGGACCCGCGGGCTCCCGGTGCCGCGTCAGCCAGACCCGCAGTTGCAGCCCCCGAACCTCCGGATGTCGGGCCGCAGCAGCGCTCCACCACCACTCCACCCGCTCTGGACTCGGCCAGCTCCGCGACGGTGAGGTGAGTAGTTGGCACCAGAGCCCCCGGTCTTCCTGTTGGAGGCCGCTCCTCGTTGCAGCCCCAACGACAACGGAGACCCGACAAAGAAAAGGTCGGGTCTCCCGTGCAGGGAGAGATTTAAAAGTTACCCCCTCCCTCCCACCCCCCCACACACATACCCCAACAAAAAATAACAAAAACTACATAAAAACATAGACATAAAATAATAAAAACGCAGACGGACTGCAGAGGCCGCTGCTGACGTTGGAGGTGGTGAAAATGCTGGAGGATTATGTCGGAGGACTTACCTTTCAGTGTTTTATTTGATAGGAACTATTCCTACTGGGAATGTTATTCCATTCATATTAAGCTACTTACTTAGTATTGAAATGAAATCATCTTCCTTTTCGAGTCCTGAACATTGTAAATATTTCAAGCAAGCATTACATAAATTGGAATTGGAAGTTATTTTCCATTATAATAATAACAAATTTCACACTATTGATGGGTTAAGATGCATTCTGTTAATTTTACATCCCAAGTTAGCAATTGCTGCTGACTATTTTCTTTCCATCATCGCTTGATTTTTCCTTTAATAAGCAGGGGATTTCTGATGAGAAGAGTCGTATCATATAGAAATTAAATAGATATTGTTGGAAATATAATTTGAATATAATGATACTTAATGTGAACTGTTGCTTTACAAATTCATTCTGATACATAAGAGAACACTCGCAGAGTAGCAGAAATGTTTTTCATTTTGTCCAAATGTTCACACAATCATTCCAGCAGAATAATAGCTTGTTTAGACATCTTGAATTGTTCCATTCACATGATGAGCAGGATGGGTAAAGTTCCTATGCAGGGGAAGCTGAGTAATGGTCAGACAAAAGGTCACCATTCTAGTAAACGTGCATGATTTGAGAATCAAGTTATGAATGATATATTTTATTTCGAACGATTAAAAAAAAAGAAGAAAAGAAAAGATGATAAATACATACACACATATATACATGTACATATATACATACATACATATACACATATACACACATACACATATACATAACATATATGTACATACATAAATTAAAAAATCAAAAGCCAATTTCAACATAATACACATTAGACTCGTGTCAAGTCCTACCCCCATTCTTCACCATTAACAAATGCAAAATTCAATAAAATAAACTAAACAGACAATTCAAATAAAACTACTCCAATCAAGCTATTAAGAAAAAAAGAACAAAAAAAGAAAAGAACAAAAAGAACAAGCACCATTAACATCTGTGAGATTTACATTCTCCTTCCTCATTACTGTACTTTTCAAAGATATATCTTTTGTACATTTTTTTAAATTGCATTATATTCATACTTTGTTTAATCGTTTCGTCAAGACCATTCCACAAAACCACCCCACAAATGGAAATACACATACTTTTTAAATTGGGCCGAGCATAATGCTGTTTCAAGTTTAGTTTCCCTCTAAAGTTATAACCCCCCTCTCTGTCTTTGAACAGTTTTTGTATGTTTACAGGTAGCAGTTTATTTTTTGTTTTATAAATTATTTGTGCAGTCTTAAATTCTACCAGATCCTTAATCTTTAAGGTGTGTAATTTTGAATACAGTATATTGGTGTGTTCATGATATCCTACATTGTTTACTATACGAATAGCTCTTTTTTGTAGTGTGCTTAGTGATTGTAAGGTGGTTTTGTAGGTGTTGCCCCATACTTCCACACAGTAATTTAAATACGGTAACACAAGTGAGCTGTACAGAATATACAGTGCTCTCTCATTCAAAACATGCCTTGCTTTCCCCATCACTCCAATACTCCGTGCTACTTTTGCTCTCACATGTTTTATATGGGGTTTCCAGCAGATTTTGTGATCAAGAATCATACCCAGAAATTTATTTTCATACACTCTTTCTATTTCAACATTATTTATCATTACTTTTACTTGTGTATTTATTTTGCATTTTCCAAACAGCATAAGTTTGGTTTTGTTTAAATTTAATGATAATTTATTCAAATCAAACCATGTTTTTAGTTTACTCATTTCTGCTGTGACCACATCCAAAAGCTGCTGCAAATTGTCCCCATCACAGAAAATATTAGTGCCATCTGCAAATAACACAAATTTCAAGCGGTTTGACACCCTACATACAGTGGCTTGCAAAAATATTCATACCCCTTGAACTTTTCCACATTTTGTCACGTTACAACCACAAACGTAAATGTATTTTATTGGGATTTTATGTGATAGACCAACACAAAGTGGTGCATAATTGTGAGGTGGAAGGAAAATGTACATGGTTTTCAAGTTTTTTTACAAATAAAAAACTGAAAAGTGTGGCGTGCAAAAGTATTCAGCCCCCCTGAGTCAATACTTTGTAGAACCACCTTTCGCTGCAATTACAGCTGCAAGTCTTTTGGGGTATGTCTCTACCAGCTTTGCACATCTAGAGACTGAAATGTTTGCCCATTCTTCTTTGCAAAATAGCTCAAGCTCAGTCAGATTGGATGGAGAGCGTCTGTGAACAGCAATTTTCAAGTCTTGCCAGATTCTCAATTGGATTTAGGTCTAGACTTTGACTGGGCCATTCTAACACATGAATATGCTTTGATCTAAACCATTCCATTGTAGCTCTAGCTGTATGTTTAGGGTCGTTGTCCTGCTGGAAGGCGAACCTCTGCCCCAGTCTCAAGTCTTTTGCAGACTCTAACAGGTTTTCTTCCAAGATTGCCCTGTATTTGGCTCCATCCATCTTCCCATCAACTCTGACCAGCTTCCCTGTCCCTGCTGAAGAAAAGCATCCCCACAGCATGATGCTGCCACCACCATGTTTCACAGTGGGGATGGTGTGTTCAGGGTGATGTGCAGTGTTATTTTTCCGCCACACATAGCGTTTTGCATTTAGGCCAAAAACTTCAATTTTGGTCTCATCTGACCAGAGCACCTTCCTCCACATGTTTGCTGTGTCCCCCACATGGCTTGTGGCAAACTGCAAACGGGACTTCTTATGGCTTTTTTTCAACAATGGCTTTCTTCTTGCCACACTTCCATAAAGGCTTGATTTGTGGAGTGCACGACTAATAGTTGTCCCGTGGACAGATTCTCCCACCTGAGCTGTGGATCTCTGCAGCTCCTACCAGAGTTACCATGGACCTCTTGGCTGCTTCTCTGATCAATGCTCTCCTTGCCCGGCCTGTCAGTTTAGGTGGACGGCCATGTCTTGGTAGGTTTGCAGTTGTGCCATACTCTTTCCATTTTCGGATGATGGATTGAACAGTGCTCTGTGAGATGTTCAAAGCTTGGGATATTTTTTTATAACCTAACCCTGCTTTAAACTTCTCCACAACTTTATCCCTGACCTGTCTGGTGTGTTCCTTGGGCTTCATGATGTTTGTTCACTAATGTTCTCTAACAAACCTCTGAGGCCTTCACAGAACAGCTGTATTTATACTGAGATTAGATTACACACAAGTGGACTCTATTTACTAATTAGGTGACTTCTGAAGGCAATTGGCACTGGATTTTATTTAGGGGTATCAGAGTAAAAGGGGCTGAATACTTTTGCACACCACACTTTTCAGTTTTTTATTTGTAAAAAAATGTGAAAACCATGTATCATTTTCCTTCCACTTCACAATTATGCGCCACTTTGTGTTAGTCTATCACATAAAATCCCAATAAAATACATTTACGTTTGTGGTTGTAACGTGACAAAATGTGGAAAAGTTCAAGGGGTATGAATACTTTTGCAAGCCACTGTATATCATTAATATACAAAATAAATAATTTGGGGCCCAAAACCGACCCCTGTGGGACTCCACAAGTTATTTCTAAGCATGTTGATTTGCAGTCCCCTATTTGCACAAGCTGATGTCTTTTACTTATGTAGCTTCTCATCCACTCTAGTACAACCCCTCTGATTCCATACTTTTCCAGTTTGTTGATTAGCAAATGATGATCAATTGTATCGAATGCTTTTTTTCAAATCTATAAATACACCCACTGCATATTTCTTGTTATCTATAGAACTGGTAATGTCTTGAATTAACTCCATTAAGTTACGATCCTATTTAGATAGAACACACACTATCAGTGTACACAGAGAATCATCCTAAGACAACTCAGAGGCTTATGAGCAGAGGAGACAAAATCTGTACTCCAGAATTACACACATACGATGTGTGTCACATTTATCACATCAGCAAAATATTTATGCTGCAGGTGAAACTACTGAAAGTATTATGTACATATAGCTATCTAGAATGTTCATGTATTGTCTTTGTTTGTACTAGTTATAGAGTCAAACATCACGGAAACAAGCTTTTCACCCAAACTAATCCATGCTAAGCAAAATGCCCTAATCTGACCCACTGTTGGTAGAAGCCAAAGGAATAGCTACCTCTCATCCATTTGCCTCCCAAATGTGATGTGGGCCTACTATCTAGGTTTGTGTGTAAGCTAGTTGGTGTGTTTGGGACCTTTAGTATGTGTATTCCAAGATTCAGTGTTCAAACTCTGGCTGTGGACCTCTGAAATCTATCCTAGATCACACAAAGCTGTGATATTCATAACAAGCATAGCTAATTTCTAAAACAAAAGTGATCAGAATTCATGACCTCAGTCATATTACCATTTAACCTCTCCGATGTAGTGAGAAACAAATCACTGCATGTTTAACTGTAAATTCATATCATTGCTAATGTCCTATTAAACTTACAATGCAGCCTTTTGGTTGCTTTCATTTTTTTACCTTGATATGTTGTCTAACACTGTAGGAATGTATCAATTTCAGATCGCAGAAATCTCATACAAATGCAACATTAATTCTTACTTTGCTTACCCAGCTCTATTTATGACCATAACCTGGGAATCTGAATATCAGGTAACTTTAATTAAATTTTGTAATTCAATATGCATTTCTCTTCTCTTTTCCAAACTGGTACCACAATGTTTCCACTTTAAGCTGCATTTCTCACTTTCCACCCACATTACAAACTATTTTATGTCCTCTAATTTTTCATAATTTCCTGTGCTCCAAATTAGCCTTCCCTAGCTACTTTTCAGATAATTTCCTCTATTCCTAAATTCACCTCAATGTACCGAATAAATAGCACCAACCCCATCATAAATGTCTGTGCACTACTCTTCACCTACTTAGGACGTTTTGCTTTTTGCCTAGACACATTATGTCACATTCCTCTCTTTTTTTTAATGTATTCACTTTTTGGGACGGCCTACATTTATTTTCCACCCCTAATTGTTATTAAAAATATTATGCCCATCATCATCTTGTACAATCTGCAGTTATGCTTTAGGTGAAGATACTCCTATTGTGCTGTTGTTCCAGAGTTCCTGTTGTTAAACAGAGTTCCAGGATTTAGACCCAGTGACCAAGAAGGACAGGTGGTATATTTCCAAATCTGAATGGCGTACCTGGAAGAAAGGTGCAGGTGATGGTTATCCCATATACCTGCTCCTGTTGAGTTTCTTGGTGATAGAGGTCACAGGTTTTCAGAATGGCAGGCAGTGACTAGTGGGGTACCGCAAGGCTCAGTCCTGGGACCCCAGCTATTTACAATATATATTAATGATTTGGACGAGGGAATTGAATGCAACATCTCCAAGTTTGCAGATGATGAAGCTGGGGGGCAGTGTTAGCTGTGAGGAGGATGCTAGGAGGCTACAAGGTGACTTGGATAGGTTGGTGAGTGGGCAAATGCATGGCAGATGCAGTATAATGTGGATAAATGTGAGGTTATCCACTTTGGTGGCAAGAACAGGAAAGTAGACTATTATCTGACTGGTGGCTGATTAGGAAAAGGGGAGATGCAATGAGACCTGGGTGTCATGGTACACCAGTCATTGAAAGTAGGCATGCAGGTGCAACAGGCAGTGAAGAAAGCGAATGGTATGTTAGCATTCATAGCAGAAGGATTTGAATATAGGAGCAGGGAGGTTCTACTGCAGTTGTACAGGGCCTTGGTGAGACTACACTTGGAGTATTGCGTACAGTTTTGGTCTCCTAATCTGAGGAAAGATATTCTTGCCATAGAGGGAGTACAGAGAAGGTTCACCAGACTGATTCCTGGGATGGCAGGACTTTCATATGAAGAAAGACTGGATAGACTCGGCTTGTACTCGCTAGAATTTAGATTGAGGGGGGATTTTATAGAAACTTGTTCCCGATGTTGGGGAAGTCCAGAACAAGGGGTCACAGTTTAAGGATAAGGGGGAAATCTTTTAGGACCGAGAAGAGAAAAACATTTTTCACACAGAGAGTGGTGAATCTGTGGAATTCTCTGTCACAGAGGGTGGTTGAGGCCAGTTCATTGGCTATATTTAAGAGGGAGTTAGATGTGGCCCTTGTGGCTAAAGGGATCAGGGGGTATGGAGAGAAGACAGGTACAGGATACTGAGTTGGATGATCAGCCATGATCATATTGAATGGCAGTGCAGGCTTGATGGGCCGAATGGCCTACTCCTGCACCTATTTTCTATGTTTCTATGTTTAGGAGATGCAGCCTGAGTAGTCTCAGTGAATAATGACAGGACATCTTGTTGACGGTATACAACTCCAGTATGCTAGTGCTGAAGAGAATGTATGTTTAGAGAGGTGAATGCAATGCCATTCAAGTCTTGTCTTGGTTAGTCGAGTCTGGAGAGTTACACTCTGGAGGTACACTCATCCAGGCAAGTGGACAATATTCCATCGCAGTCTTGTTTTGTGCCATTCTGAAATGCTTTGGGTGTCGGGGAGGGGCTCATCACAGGATAACTAGAATCCAACCTGTGCCTGTAGTCCTGGTACGTATGTAGCTGATTAAGTTCTGCTTCTGGCCCTCCCTGATTCGGATGTTGAATGTGGCAGTGGTAAGACCACTGAATGGCAAGGGTTGGTGCTTAGATTCTTTTTGTTGGAAATTCTCTTTGTCAGGCATATTTGGGGCATGGATATTACTTGTCTGAACGATGCCTGGGTATTTTTTTTCAATAGTTTTAAAGCATCTGACATTCAGAAATGATGAGATTTAAACACAGACCAGTTTTCCATGCAGCATCAAAGGGATCCCGTTTTGACCCTGTGTTCTGAATCAATGTTGCCTAATGATGGTCATGCTCCAGACAATGTGGGATAATTTCCACCAAAGTAACACAGCCTGAGGCAAGTCATCCACTGATGTGCGACTGGTGGGAATAACATTCATGCGTGGAAATGCAATTTGTGTAATTCTGGAGTAATTCAGCACAAAGGCTAATGACTTAGTATCTTTCACTATTTAAAATGCATTCCCTCTTGGGTAGAGCTGAAATAAACATAAGTACATAATTGATTCTTCTAAGCCATTGACTTTTACTTTTTTAATTTAAAACTGCATTTGTGGTGTTTAAATTTAATATGTTTAGGCTAAAAGTACTAATTTCTATGTTTTGAATGGCTTTGTTATGCTTGTTTTCATTGCCGCTGAATTTCCTAAAACAGCCTGAATGTTTATGTAGGATTTTCTTTTCCATTTTTGATATTTCAATGTATAGCTGACCAAGTACACACTTTGTTTAATCACAAATTAAGCCAGACTTGGAAAGTACAACATCACTTTGTTGCAGAGCTGCAGGTTAATGGCAGGTGAAGGGCCTTCCATCTGCCCATGAGACTAATGGAATGAGAACAGCCTTACATAAAAGGAAGACAAAAATGCTGGAGAAACTGAGCGGATGAGGCATCATCTATGGAGCGAAGGAATAGGTGACGTTTCGGGTCGAGACGCTTCTTCAGACTGATGTGGGGGTGGGGGGGACATGAAGAGGAAAAGAAGAGGCAGAGACGGTGGGCTGTGGGAGAGCTGGGAAGGGGAGGGGAAGGAGGGTGAAAGCAAGGACTACCTGAAATTGGAGAAGTCAATGTTCATACTGCTGGTTCATAGGCTCACATAAACATCAACAGATTATTTTCATAAAGTGTGGCTATATTCTCTAGTATAGGTTTTACTTTCCGTTAAATATTTCTCGATTTTTCTGAACATAGGTTTGGTTTTATCCAGGATCAGACATGTTGGCCATGTACTTGTCATTGAGTAAGAAAAGCCACCTCACAGAGCTGATGGGCACTCCATCCTGTTTTTCTGCAAGGGTTTGAATTTTATATTATTTTTCATGGACTGATTACAAATTGAGATGAGTCAAACTAGAGGAAAGGTTGTTAGGTTTATTAGTGGAGATGGAGATAGAAATTATAATAATTAATCTACCAGCAATCAATCACACCATTTATTGTTTGTGGAGTCCATTTAACAACAGAAAGCTAGACACTGGATCCAACACAACTTTGCCCAACTTCACACCACCCACACCTCCACCCTGCCTCCTTTAGTCACTGACTGTCCGTAGCTCACCCCATTAGCTAATAGTAGGTCTCTACCTGTAAAACCAAACTGCAACCTTCCCACCTCACTAACATTGAATGGCAGAGCTGCCTTCCACTGTTACCAAAGTCCAAGTCACTTGCAGTACAGCTCTATCTATGTCCTCTCACCTCCAGTGCTGCCTAACATCAGACACCCGCGTTAACTTGGCCATGTATAATTTTGCATACCTCCTTTCAAATGTTGCAAGAGTTTCCATTATTACAATATAATAATACACTTGCATTCATTGTAAAGCCCACTAATTTGCAGTCTTTGTGTAATAATGGATAAAAGCATAGTATTAACACCCCCCCCCCCCCCCCCCCCCCCCAAGTAATGTAAAAATACAAGAGTAACTTATTCTGTTGGAGGCATATAAACTTTAAAATATAAGTGACCAACAATAATAATAGAATCAAGATGTTGTTCGGAGATGTAGTCAGTGGGAAGGGTGGTTGAAGGTGAATATGAAGATTGGGGTTCACCACATCTTCCTTTTCCTAATTGCAAGATCTGAGTGATGAGCTGCTCAGGGACATCTATAAATTGCCAGGTACATAGCAATAGTAAAAAAACAGTATAAGCATGTTAAAACATATAAATCAAAGACGCATTACTTCTGGCCCCTTGATTTAAAAATGCAAAGACGAATGCTGTGAACGTCTGTTGGAACAATCGACTAGACTTAAGCAGTTGAAACATTTCTGCTGCCAGGCAATAAATTGAGCATATTGAGTGGCAAAACAGGAAGGCAGTACAGCAGATCATTTAACTGCTCAGGTCTCCACAGCTCATCGGATTGCATGTTTGTGTTAATTTTACAGCAACGTTTCATTCAATTAGAAATCACTGGAAAACCATGCATCATAATCAATTTGCAGATCTGGTCTGTGCTTTGCCCTTACAAGTCACAATTTTGAATTTTGGTACAGAAGAACAAATTCAATTTTGCTTAAGTCTACTAAAGACACAAAAAGAGTGAATGTACACATTTCATGAAAGCAACAAACTTGGATGTAAATGTAATCAATCATTCCAGGTCTCAGGATTTAAATTGGGTTTTCTTTTTGCAGAACTGATTTTATAATACAGCAAGCTACTGAAGAATATGTTGATTAAAGTTCTAAAATGAATTACATTATGAGAGGAGCTATAGTTCCAATAACTGATTTATATCAAGTATCTATTTTTCCGAGTTGGTATCGATATCAATAGTTTGGGTCTTTTCCTAGAATGATTTTATATGTTACTAGACTAAGTGGGACCCGTTGGGTCCCATGTTCACACGGGAGGGCTGGTGTCCCGACGCAATATTCCACCACTCCACCAATTCCAATATTGGTGGCCAGTGGGGGGGGGGGCTTTCTGGAGCGCTGGTATGGGTGTTGTTGGCTGCAGGGACTACTGGTCTCCAGAGGGCTAGTATGGACATTGTGGGCCAAACAGATTCTTGGGGTGGCAGCTCAGTCCCTCAAGCCTGATGTGCTGGCAACTCACTCACGGCTGGTGGGCTGGCAACTCACTCACGGCTGGTGGGCTGGCAGTTGACTCACGGCTATTCCTTGAAATTCCATTTCAAGGAGTGCAAGGCCACCAAATTCAAATCAATTTTCCTACCATTTCAAGCAGGGTGCTAGGCCACCAAATTCATGTGCAGTTTCTTACCTCTTCGAGCAGGGTGCAAGGCCACCAAATTCAGATTCAGTTTCCTACCACTTCAAGCAGGATGCAAGGCCACCGAATTCAAGTGCAGTTTCCAACCACTTCAAGCAGGGTGCAATGCCACCAAATTCAAGTGCAGTTTCATACCACTTCAAGCCGGGTGCAAGGCCACCAAATTCAAGTGCAGTTTCATACCATTTCAAGGAGGGTGCAAGGCCACCAAATTCAAATGCAGTTTCATACCATTTCATGCAGGGTGCAACGACACCACATTCAAATGCAGTTTCATACCATTTTGTGCAAGGCCACAACATTCAAATGCAGTTTCACACTATTTCAAGCAGGATGAAACCACCATAAAAACCACCATAAAACCACACAAAACACAGTTCAGTAGACATTCAGTGTGTTCAGTTGATTCGCAGCTCAGACAATCATGACCTCTCCCTCCCCCATCATGCAGAGATTGAGCCACACCCACACTTCTGGGTTTTATAATCCCTCCCCCTCCCACCGGAAAAGGTGTGGCCTTCATGGCGTGATTGACAGGAGAGAGATTCCCAACATTTTTTAAACACTATAACACTTGTTTTTCATTGATGGGAAGAATCCTCTGCACCTGATGAGCAGAGGGGGACTGAGTAAGATGGCCAAAAATCACAGCCGTAAGTGGTAGCGTTTTATCTAAAATCAATATAGTGCAAACAGGAAGTTTAGACAAACAACCATTTGCATGCAGTGCCTTTTCACTTCAACCCAAACCCCCCAAACAACCATTGCATGCAGTGCCTTTTAACTTCAACCCAAACCCCCCAAACAACCATTTGCATGCAGTGCCTGTTTACTTCAAACCAAACATATTTTCATTTTCAAACCACATTAAGGGCACTCACAGTTGAGTAGACATGTGTTCAGTGTCATTCAGAGCTCAGAGACATGTGATCCTCTGGCTTCCTCCATCTTGCAGAGACTGAGTGAGGCACACCACTTCCGGGTTTTATAGTAGCTCCACCCTCCCACCAGCAGGGGCAGCAGAGAGAATGTCAATTAAAAAAAAACATTAATATCTCTCTGATATTTCATCGATGGGAAAAATCCTCTGGTCCAGGAAGGCGGAGGGGGACTCTGAGTGAGATGGCCAAAAATGATGGCCGTAGGTGGTGGCGTTCTCTCGGAAATCACAGCACAGTGAGCCAAAAGTGGTCAAGATCAGACTTTTAGTAATATAGATGAGGCTTCTGGTCTCTGTTATAGTCTGCTTTGCAACCAATGTCCTGTGAGGCTGGGTCTCTCAGGCTTTGGCAAAACAACCAGCTCTAGAGGTACAAACGGCTTTATGAATTTAATGCCTTTGTTGTACTCTTGTACGTCAGGAGGAGTAGATGCCCCAACTTTGCCCCTTCCAAGCTCTACACCATTCCATACCTTGGGGGACAGACCATCCCTGCCATACATTTCACCTCTGCTGAAGCACCAGGTGCTTAAATCCAGCAGCCTTCACTGGATCTCTCCTTATTCAGGTGGAAGGTGTCTAATTAGACTAATTTCCAAATAGTTTGCCGGAAATCTGTCAAAGAAAAAAAATGCAACCACACCATCTCCTTCCAACTTGTTAGAATCATATCCAAAGTAAATAAAGAATTAGTGGTAGATACAACGCTGGTATACACAAATGGACATAATGTGCTGAACCAATTCAGCGGGTCAGGCAGCATCTCCGGAGAACACAGAAAGATGACGTTATGTGACGGGACCCACCCTCAGATGAAGAATTAGTGGTTTAGTGATGTTTGATTTATCTTTTGATTTAACTTTTGTGCATGTAAGTCTACAGCTAGCAACTGGAAAGAAGTAAGTAAGTAAGTATGTAAGTTTATTGGCCAAGTATTCAAATATAAGGAATTTGCCTTCGTGCTCCGCCCACAAGTAACAACATGACATACAGTGACAGTTACGAATGACTCAGAAAACACTAAACATTAATAATAATAAAACATTAATGATAAAATACCATTGATCAAGCATGTGAACCAACAAAATATCAGATCAAAGGGAGGCTACAGATTTTTGGCTGTTGAGTAGAGCAACTACTCGTGGATAAAAAATGTTTTTAATTCTGGCTGTGGCAGCTTTGACAGTCCGGAGTCGCCTTCCAGAGGGAAGTGATTCAAAGAGTTTGTGGCCAGGGTGAGAGGGGTCAGAGATGATCTTGACCGCTCGCTTCCTGGCCCTTGCAGTGTACAGTTCATCATTGGAGGGAAGGTTGCAGCCAATAACCTTCTCTGCTGATCGGATGATTCGCTGCAGCCTCCAGGTGTCGTGCTTGGTGGCTGAGCCAAACCAGACCATGATGGAGAAGGTGAGAACAGACTCTACGATGGCCGTGTAGAATTGGACCATCATTGCCTGTGGCAGATTGTGCTTCCTCAGCTGCCGCAGGAAGTACATCCTCTGTTGGGCCTTTTTGACTGTGGAGTCGATGGTAGCCCCCTACTTAAGGTCCTTGGAGATGATGGTTCCCAGGAACTTAAAAGACTCCACAGATGTCACTGTGGTGTTGTTGATGGTGAGTGGAGTGAGATGAGGGGGAGCTTTCCTAAAGTCTACAATCAATTCCACTGTCTTAAGAGCATTGAGCTCCAGGTTGTCGCAATGGCACCAGGACGCCAGCTGTGAAAGTCTGAAGGGTGCTACAGTCTTGGGAAAGAGTGAAAGTTGAAGACTTACTACCATTGTATCTCCCTCCAGGTCTTTGCAACCCCCACACATCCATGGAGATGCCCATGAAGCCGAGCCTTCTACTTTCAACCTTCCACTGTAACAATTCATTTTCTCTTCTTTCCAAATGCTTTAAACTAAATGTTTAAGTACAAGAGTTGAGTTTGTTAGTGCATTTTTGTGCCTGCTGTTATTCATTTGAAACCCAGACAGTAATTAAGGCCTGTAAAGTTCTTATACTTAATGTTACATCAAGTTTCCAATATTGCATTAGGTTGTCCATTCTCAGCCTATCTGGACATTAGATTTCTGGGTGTTGGGATTCTCTAATAGGAGAGAAATAACAAAAGAAATAAGTAATCTAATAAAATTCTATTCAAACAAGAGGATCCCTTAAATAATTATAATTATGTGTCTGGAAAACTCTTATACGATTTGAAATTCAACACCTTGAAAACAATGGCATTTATTAAGAGACATGCATTATACTCAAATTGTAACCATGAATTAGTATAGATTGGAGTTATTAGTAAAAAGAATCATTCACTTTATTGTATTTCTGCTTTGTACATTAATATAAATAGGATATTGCAGCTATATCTAATTTTAATTTTTTAGTGTAGTGAAGCTTCAGTGCATCAGCAAACGAAATAAATGAGAATGATTAGTGTGCTGCAGTTAAGTGCTGAAGAAATGCGATTGCACAGAACTTCCAGTGACAATACAGTCCCTGTGATCCTTTACTAATAAGTAATGGTGCTTTTATCTGTTTAATGGAGACCTCACTCAGGTGAAAACATTATTACTTGCAAGATAGCTGCTGGTTGTTTGGCATAAGCATTTGCAAAACTATTTAAAAACTGTCATATCTACATATAGACTGAATGCTATCCGCCATTTGTAACTCTATTCAATTTAAAGAAGTGGAGTTATGAATATTTTAAAATGCGTCATTGAAAATGAAATTTTCTTTTCCCTACTGTCCTTGAGATGGCCTTGTATTATGCATAGATTGTATTTTTGGAATTTCTGAGCTGGATCACAGTGGTCTTGCAAAAAAAAACAAATCCAAAGGGTGATTTTAGCCTGAAAGGAGATTTTAATTTCATTATTTTTGTGGCTAAAATGTGCACTAATGGTGAAAAATTGGTATTCATGGTTCAACTCAATAAAATGTTGTGCCTACTATAAACGTTAACAGTATTGCTCTAAAGGAGTGCTAGAAATTCAGGGAATTCAGGAAACACGAGGATGAGTGTCAGTAGCAGATGAATAGATGAAAATGTGGATAGCGCTAAATATGTCACATTTTCAAGTTAAGTCAAGTTTATTGTCAAATGTATAGGTACGGCAAAGTACAGGTACAATGGAAATCTTGCTTGCAACAGCACCACAGGCACATACACTCACACACCACGCAAAACATATACATACAAAAATGATTCATATGATATACAAGACAGTGAAAAAATGTGCAAAAAAACAAACATAAGTGCAAAATACTATTAGAAATTAAGTTGCTGGTAGTACAAGGAGTGGTCTGTAGTGTTTGTTCAGGTCGCATGGTTGAAGAAAAAGTAGTTCCTAATCCTGGTGATGTAGGACCTCAGGCTTCTGCCCCTTCTGCCCAATGGTAGCAGTGAGAAGAGGCCATGCCCCAGATGACAGAGATCCTTGATGATAGATGCTGCTTTCTTGAGGCAGCGCTACATGTAGTTGGTGGGGAATGCTGTGCCGTCATGAACCGGGCTGAGTCTACCACTCTGCAGCTCATTGCATTCTTGGAATTCATCGAATTATCGTACTAAACCATGATGCAACCAGTCAGGTTACTTTCTACAGTTGATCTGTAACGGTTTGTTAGAATATTCAGTGATACTTAGATAGATCATCAAGGCAAAAAAAAGTAAAATCTCAATCAAGTGTATTTCTAAATTCATTTATTAATACCACTAATATTAAGGATGTCTGGAGAATAGAAAACCCAACTGGACGGGAATATTCATTTTACTCACCAGTATACAAAACATACTCAAGAATAGATTATTTTTTAGTTGACTCTATGTTTATCCCATTTATTTATAATTCAAAATACCATAACATTATAATCTCAGATCACGCACCTGTAACATTCATGATTAAATTAAATGGAATGTCCGAGAAACAAGCATATTGGAGATTTAACCCACAAATTTTGAACGAAAGATCATGCCAGGAATATATTATTAAACAGATTCAAATATTTTTTGAGGTAAATGACAACCCTGACACACCTACTTCTCTTATGTGGGAAACGTTTAAAGCGTATGTTCGAGGTACATTAATTTCTGCTCAAGCATTTTATAATAAAGAGAACAGGATTAAGCAACAAACATTGGAAATTGAAATCAAGCAACTAGATATAGAAAATGCGAGAATGCCATCTACTTTAAAACATAATAAAATTGCTGTATTGAAATATAAATTAAATAAAATGTATTCAGAACAAGTAATAAAACTTTATCAAAAAACCAAACAACTACATTTTGAATTTGGAGATAAACCACAAAAATTATTAGCACGTCAGTTACGAAAAATGGAAGGGGAAAAAACAATTCATAAAATTAGAACAGAGACAGGAGAATTATTAAAAATGCCCAAGGACATAAATGATAGATTTCTCCAATACTATCATAACCTTTATTCAACTAAAACCGTAGCACAATCAGAAGGAATAGCAGATGTTTTAATAAAATGTAATTTAAAAGGTTTAGATTCAAACGATAGAGAATTATTAGAAAGGGAGATTACGATAAAGGATATTGAGGAGTCTATTGGCTCTTTAAAAAATGGTAAAGCAGTAGGACCAGATGGTTTAGGTTCCGAATTTTATAAAAAATTTTATGATTTGCTTAGCCCACGTTTACAAAGACTGTATGAGTATATATATACTCAACAGAAACTTCCAGACACTTTAAATGAATCAATAATAACACTTATTCCTAAAGCTGATAAAGATCTGGAAGACCCGGGATCATACAGAGCAATTGCACTTTTAAATACAGATCAGAAAATTTAAACTAAAATACTAGCGTATAGATTAAGTACAGTGATGTATAAATTAATACACCCTGACCAAACAGGCTTTATTCAGAAACGATACTCATATTATAATCTAAGAAGATTATTTAATATTATATATTCCAAGAGAATTATTAATGAAGATCTAGCAATAATTTCACTTGACGCTGAAAAAGCATTTGATCAGGTCGAATGGCCTTATTTATTTTCGGTGATGGAAAATATGCAGCTAGGGGAGAAATTCTGTACATGGATAAAACTGTTATATACAAATCCCACGGCTAGAATATTTACAAATCAAAGGTTGTCACCTAAATTTAGCCTATCTAGAGGTTGTAGACAAGGATGCCCATTATCTCCATTATTATTTGCGCTTGCTATTGAGCCACTGGCAGAAAGAGTTAGGGGGCATCCGGAAATACATGGGTATAACACAAAGGACACAGTGAATAAAATTTCTCTATACGCAGATGATGTATTAATTTACATTACAAAACCAGAAATTAGTATTCCAAACTTATTAAAGCTAATAACCCAATTTGGTTCACTTTCAGGATACAGAATAAATTGGAATAAAAGTGAAATTATGCCAATAAGGGAACATAACAAACAGATAATACAACAATTTCCATTTAAAATAGTAAATGAAAAATTTAAATATCTAGGTATTTATGTAACTAAGATATATACATCATTATTTAAAGCAAATTTCCCCCCATTATTGAACAAACTACATAAGAATATTCAATACTGGAAAACACTTCCTATCTCAATGGTAGGCAAAATCAATGCCATAAAAATGATTTTTTTACCGCAAATATTATATCTTTTTCAGACAATTCCGATATATCTGGCAAAAAACTTTTTTTAAAAATTGGACTCTATTGTTAATGATTTTATCTGGGATTATAAGAATCATAGGATAAACAAAAGACACTTGTGTAAATCAAAAATAAATGGAGGCTTGGTTTTACCCAATTTTTTGTTTTATTTCTGGGCAGTTAACATTAAAAATATGAATTTCTGGTTGGAAGAAATAGATCATCAACCAGACTGGTTAAAAATGGAAAAGGAAGATTGTTTACCTTTTGATATCGGTTCGATATTATTTGCTACGTCTAAATTAAACAAAAAAATTTATAGGGAAAACCCTATAATATTTAGTGCTATACGAATTTGGAAACAATTAAAAAAGACATTAAAATTAGATAATTTATCACTTTTTCTTCCAATTGTGAATAATCCTTTGTTTAAGCCTTCATGGTTAGACAGGGGTTTTACACAATGGAAGAATTATGGAATTAAAAATATGGGACAACTTTACAAGGAAGGCACTTTTCTGACATTTCAGGAATTGCAACAGACTTATGGACTTCGAGGAAATGATTATTTCAGATATCTTCAACTTAGAGATTATGTAAAATCGAACTCCCAAAATTTTCGAATTAGAAATTCAGAAATTCTTGATGAATGTTGGAACAAACATCCTAATACAGAAAAATTAATATCTTATATATATAATATCTTATTAGACAGTGACATTCCTTCGACGGACTTACACAGACAAACATGGGAAAAAGAATTAAATCAAGTAATAACGAAAGATACTTGGGAAGAAAGTTTGCAACACATACATCAGTGTTCACTAAACGCTAGACATTCTCTAATACAATTTAAAGTAATACATAGGTTACATTATTCAAAAACAAAATTACATAAAATTTTTCAACATATCTCACCTATATGTGATAAATGTCAACATTTAGAAGCTACATTATCTCATATGTTTGCAAACTGTATAAAAATTAAAAAATTCTGGGTAAATATTTTTAGTATAATATCTAAAGTAACCAGCACACAATTGGACCCAGATCCAAAATTAATAATACTCGGAATATTAGAATTAAATCAAACACTTAGAACAACACAAAGAAACTTTATTGATTATAGTTTAATAACAGGAAAAAAATTAATTCTAAAATTTTGGAAAGGCCCTATGGCCCCCACAATCAAAATGTGGATTATAGAAATGACGGAGACCTTAAACGTGGAAAGAATCAGATTTTCCCTGTTGGACAAACAGGAATTATTCGTTGGAACATGGTCTCCTTTTATTGATTACTTAAAGGGTCAGAATGGTTCAGCACAGGAACCTGACTAGCACGCGGGCTAAAGAATGGATGAAATACTATACTCTGAAATGTACGAATATATCTCGAATGAAGTCTTTTTTATTTTAATAAATTTTTCCATTCTTCTTTAACTATCTTTTTCCTTTTTTTTTTTTTTTTTTTGTTTTTGTTTTTGTTTTTCTTCTCTTTCTTTTCTTTCTTTACTTCATCTATCTCTTTAGTTCTATCTAGTTTAAAAAAAAAAAAAGGCAAAAAGTATTGGAGACAATGTAATAATAATTGACAATATTATCAATTTAAAAATGTAAGACTATGTAATGATGTAATGATGTAATTAGGTTATGTACCTATCTCCAATAAAAAATATTTACAAAAAAAAAAAAAAAAAAAAAAAAAAAAAAAAAAAAAAAAAAAAACCAAAAAAAAAACAAAAAGAATATTCAGTGATAAGCCAAATCTCTTCAATTTTCTTAAAATATCAGAGGTGCTGGCACATCTTTGTGATTAAATCTATGTGTTAGGCCCAGGACACATTAATGCCAAAGAATTTGAAGCTGCTAACTCCACCGCTGACCACCAATGAATGTTGGCACGTGTTCTCCCAACGTCTCCTTTTTGAAGTCTGTGGGAAGGAACTGCAGATGCTGGTTTAAACCAAAGATAGACACAAAATGCTAGAGTAACTCAGCGGGACAGGTAGCATCTCTGGATAGAAGGACCTCCTTCAGAGGGTCTCGACCCGAAACGTCACCCATTCCTTCTATCCAGAAGTGCTGCCTGCCCCGCTCAGTTACTCCAGCATTTGTGTCTATCTTTTCTGAAGTTAGCGATTAATTCCTTCGATTTGTTAACATTGAGTGAGAGGTTGTTTTTGCTGCACCATTCAATTAAGTGTTCTATATCTCTCTTTTATGCTGATTCATTACCCCTCATAATGCAGTCAACAACAGAGGGGTCATTGGCAGATTTATAGGTGCCATTGAAGCTGTGCTTAGCCACACAATCATTGTCGAACAGCATATTGTACTCCATTTTATTGACTTGATTCCATTCGCATGCTGACTTGATGTCATAGTACCTTTACTGACTGGGAATGAATTGTGAGGCAATACCGTCACATTAATGTTACCAGCTTGACAATGGAGAGGAAGATTAAGATGAAGCAGAAAAAGAAAGCATGTGAAGAGTGTCAACTTGATTATTCCAGGGAGAATGAAGCTGACCTGAGAACCAAGATAGCAAATAAAGAGTGCAAACAACTGTACAGGAGTTGAAGAGAAGAAATCCAAAGATAGGCATATCTGGGCATGTTAATGATAAAAATAAAGTAGAGGTAATTAAGGTTCAGATAAAGATATTAGTGGAAACAGAAAAATGTCAATGGTTAAATGAATACTTTGCAAAGGAGTTTCCCAAGGAAAAGTAATGGTAAACAGGGATTTTATTGAGATATTGGATGATGCATCGGTTTGGGTATAGGTGGCGACTAGGGTTGCCATCTTTCTCACTCACAAATAAGGGACAAAAGGTAAAAATAAAGGACAATTCCCGACGGCAATTCATTGACCAACTCGGCCGTGGCTGGATGAATGATGAGTTGACCCGGGTGCTGGACTGCACACAAAGCCCTGCCAGCGGGCCAGCTGAGGAGTTTGGCCCGGGCGCCGGACTTAGCGTGCGATATCACGCGCAAAGTCCGGCACCCCATCCAACTCATGAACCGATGATCGGCCATGAGAAGGAGGGGTGGTGATGTCGGCGGTAAGTGAAGGTCCGAAGGTCGAACTGCGGGCCGGGCTGCCGATCGCCAGGGCCACGGGCGAGGAGCTGCTGCTACACTCCATGGGCTGCACTATTTCGGGACGGGTGTGGCAGGGGCGGACGCGATGCTCCGATCCGACAGTCCCCTTGACCCGAGTGGTAGCAGTCAAATACGGGACAAGGACGGTCCCGTATGGGACAAACCAATTTAGCCCAATATATGGCATGTCCCAGCTAATATGGGACAGTTGGCAATCCCAGTGGAGACACTACTAGAAAAAACGCAGAAAATCTATGCTTTTATCCATGTTCAGAAAAGGAGGAACAGATAAGTCCAAGCAATAATTTAAACATAATTTTAACATTGTGGAAACTTGTAGAGATCATAATTCGCGAGAAAAAGAATCACTACTACAAAAGTCCTGCATTAAGACCATAACTTATTATAGGCAAAGTACATTTGACTAACTTGCTTTGTGTTACTGAGAGGATGGATGAGGTGAATGTTGGTTGCTTGTACGGAATTTGCATGAAATGACAAGTAACCAACTTCATTTATACAATGCATTTAATACATCAAAGATAATTCACAAAGGAACTGTTCAATTTTGGAATACTCAATAGGCCAAATTTGGAGTAGAGATATCCCAGAGGTTTAAGGGGATGGGAAGGTTGGATGGGGGGTGAGAAGGGGTGGTTTTCAAAGCAGATACGAGGACATAGAGCTGAGCCTTCGAAGTAATCTGTAACTTTATCACTCTGTTTGAAGTCAATGAATAGGAGAGCTTCCTCTAAACCACTCAAGTCCCTTCCCACCTCCCCCACACTTGAAACGGGTCATTATCCTCCTTCCCTGTGTTCTACAACTCCGGCCATTCCTCAGCTGGCCCTCACTTCCTTAAAGCTCTATTTTGCCAGCAAACTCAACTGCAAACTATAAAAAGGACAGGGCTGAGAAATGTATCTTTTATTACTAGTATTAAAAATGTGATAAATTCCCACAGGCTGCATTCAACTCTGCACATTCACCAGTCAAAGAAACTACCATAAATGTGGACACTCTAAAGGGCCTGTCCCACTTTCACGATCTAATTCACGACGTTTTTTACTCATGGACATTTTTCATCATGCTAGAAAAAACGCCCCAACCTACTTGATGCCACGAGTACCTACAACTAGCATCACGGCCTGCTACAGCCTACCTACGACCTCCTACAACCTCGTGATGACCATGCTGCGAGTATGCGTCATGGGCAAACTCAGCAGAGGTCGTTAATTAGGTCGTGAAAGTTGGACAGGCCCTTAACGCAGCTGACACTTGAGTACAGTACGGTTTTCTCACCCAATTAGTGGTGGTTCCAAAGGATGAATTTCTCCTTATGCTGAAGAAAAATTCGACAGGACTTGAAGAAAAAACTATACTCCTTGGTTCTCCTCTAAGTGTCTTCTCATCCTAATCTCTTCCCAGGTATAAATACAAACTGATTCCTAAAGATTTAAGGAATGAATAGGAATGTGGGATTGAGCAATCTTGTGAATGGCAGTTGATTACTAATAGTTAACTTATTTAAGACTAACTGCATGTGTTCAAATGCTTTGCAATAAAGTGGAAGATAGTTATTTTGATTAAAAATAGCAATAAATAAATATTAGTTTATAATTTTAGTGATATTTCATTATGTCACTCAGTAAAAAGTGACTTTCAAAAAGGCATTAAAATCACTGGAGATAACAAACACTAATTAATATCTGGATTGGAAAAATAAACTTGCTTATTTATTGACTTCCATGATTAAGCACCCATTAAGTCACTTCAACTTGTGACAAATATTAATTTCCATCACCAACAAACAGACTGCAACAATATCTGCAAATCCTCTCCTCAGAAAAATGTAAACTGGGCGATCATTTCGCTGAAAATCTTCGCTCAGTCTGCCTGGATCTACCTGATTTCCCGGTTGCCAAACACTTTAATTCCCCTTCCCATTCCCACATTGATCTTTCTGTCCTGGGCCTCCTCCATTATCAGAGTGAGGTCAAATGCAAATTGGAGGAACAGCATCTCGTATTTCGCTTGGGCAGCTTACAGCCCAGTGGTAATAACATTGATTTCTCTAACTTCACGTAACCCTTGCATTTACCCTCTCTCCATCCCTCCCCCATGCAAGTCATACCAGCTTCAGTTGTCTTATTGAGTCTCATTGTCTGTAACTCGTTCTCATGTAGACCACAGGTTACATTTTTGCATATCATTGGTTCGATATCTCTCTGCATCACTGTCTTTTCTCTCGTTTCCCTTTCCCCTACTCTCATTCTGAAGAAGCGCATCGACCCGAAGCGTCACCTATGCCTTTTTCGAGAGATGCTGTCTGACCCACTGAGTTACTCCAGCTTTTTGTATCTATCCGCAGAAATACAATTTTTTTTCTTGTGTTAATTCGGGGAGTGAGTTGATTTTATTACAGGCTTTAAACCTTTCATATCTTTTTGGTTTCAAATTAAGACTCCCTATACTCATATACACATTCTTAATGTGTGTATTCTTCAATGTACAAGTTGCATTTGCTGTGTACTTCCCACAAAACTACAATAATATATTTTTTAAATGTGTATTAAAGAATATTATAATAGTGAATACACCCTAGTTTTTTTGCAGATGATAATTGCTCATGGTAATTGCTCTCTGCAATTATCATCCTTGGCCAGCCTCAGCTCTGACTGGATCAATCAATCGTGATGTTTTACACTTCCAGGAAGCTGATCTTGATGCATGGCACAAGGCAAGATAAGTAGGCAGTGAAAAATAATTTAGATGCTTCAGTTTACTTAAAGAAATCTTGAAGTGAATATTTTTTGCAGTCATTTTATTTTTTAATATGCATGGGAATATTACCCTTTGACATGTGGAAATAAATTACGTGTGCATCATAATTGCGCCAGTAAGTCTATGCCCAATGATCCTTCTCTTGCATCAGAAAAGCTTGCAAGTACTTGATTGCCATGGAGGAGACAAAATGTTGATGGTTGATTTCACAGAAAGTGGCTGGGGTCAATTTCTCCCATCATATTTTTACATCAGTTCTAAGCATATAATTGAAGCACATATATACTATTTTATTGAAAACACTTTGATTATTAGCAGAATAATTGATGTAAGACTTTTTCAATAATTTCTAACCATTATTCTTCGCTCATAACTCGTCCCATCTCCCTATCATGCTTGACCAATCTTCTGGGATTTTTTGAGGAAGTAACTAGGAAAATGGACAAGGGAGAGCCAGTGAATGTAGCACTGCGAGTCGGCTGCCCTGCCAGCAGCGTGTTTGTTATTTCGACTTTTTTTGTTTGTTTTGTTCGTCTAAGTGTTTGTTTTGGGTGTTTCTCGGTGTGTCTTGTGTGGGGGGGGGGGGGGGGGTGGGGGGGGGGGGGGGGGGGGGGGGAAATGGGGGAAACCATTCTTCAGTCACCCTCAACGGAGAGGCGACTTATTCCATGTTGCTTCTCCGCCTCCCTTCTTGCGGCTTAACAACTTGGATTGGAACGGCCCTTCCCGGACCCGGGCTCAGAGCTTCAGTAGCGGGCGCAGTGTGGACTTTTCCATCGCAGAGCGGGGGCGAACCATTGCCAGGGGTCGCCAGAAAGGAGTGCACCGATCGCTGGCCAGGTGACATTGGCATCATGGGGCTGTGGTCTGCGGAGCTTCTAGCCATGGGTGTGGTGTGGACTTACCACCCATGATGAGTTTCCTTGCCGGGGTTCGCCGGAAAAAGCTCCGACCGCCAGCCTGCAGCCTATAACGTCCTGAAGCCGCTATCTCTGGTAGGGAAGTGCTGATTCGGGCGCTCCAAGCCGGGGTGTTCAACCGTCCCAACGTCGGAGTTTGGAATATCCCGACGAGAGGGCATGTACATCTGGTCGTCCGTAATGGCAACTATGGAGGGTTTATGGCCCAGACCAGGGATGAACAAAGGAGGAGGACTGACTGAACTTTATTGCCTTCCACCACAGTGAAGAATGCTTTGGTGGATGTTTGTGTTAAATTGTATTGTGTATTGTGTGTTCGTTTTTAAGTGTATCGCTGCTGGCAAATTCATTTTGCTGCACCTTTGGGTGCATGTGATAAATACATTTGACTGACTTTGTACCTGGACTTTCAGAAAGCATTTGATAAGGTCCCACATAGGAGATTAGTGGGCAAAATTAGAGCACATGGTATTGGGGGTAGGGTACTGACATGGATAGAAAATTGGTTGGCAGACAGGAAACCAAGAGTAGGGATTAACGGGTCCCTTTGAGAATGGCAACCAGTGACTAGTAGGGTACCGCAAGGCTCGGTCCTGGGACCGCAGCTATTTAGAATATAAATTAATGATTTAGATGAAGGGATTCAAAGTAACATTTGCAAATTTGCAGATTCACAAAGCTGTGAGGAGGATGCTATGAGGATGCAGGGTGACTTGGACAAGTTGGGTGAGTAGGCAGATGCATCACAGATGCAGTTTCATGTGGATAAATGTGAGGTTATCCACTTTTGTGGCAAAAACAGGAAGGCAAATTATTATCTGAATGGTGTCAAGTTGAGAAAAGGAGAAGGACAACAAGATCTGGGGGTCCTTGTTCATCAGTCACTGAAAGTAAGCAAGCAGGCACAGCAGGCAGTGAAGAAAGCTAATGGCCTGTTGGCCTGCATAACAAGAGGAGTTGAGTATAGGAGCAAATAGGTCCTTCTGCTGTTGTACAGGGCCCTAATGAGACCACACCTGGAGTATTGTGTGCAGTTTTGGTCTCCAAATTTGAGGAAGGACATTCTTGCTATTGAGGGAATGCAGCGTAGGTTCACGAGGTTAATTCCCGGGATGGCGGGGCTGTCATATGTTGATAGAATGGAGCGGCTGTGCTTGCATACTCTGGAGTTTAGAAGGATGGAAGGGATCTTATTGAACCATATAAGATTATTAAGGGATTGGACAGGCTAGAGACAGGAAACATGTTCCCAATGTTGGGGGAATCCAGAACCAGGGGCCATAGTTTAAAAATAAGGGGTAGGCCATTTAGAATAGAGGTGAGGAAAAACGTTTTCACCCAAAGAGTTGTGAATCTGTGGAATTCTCTGCCTCAGAAGGCAGTGGAGGCCAATTCTCTGGATGTTTTCAAGAGATAGCAAGATAAAGCTCTTAAAGATAGCGGAGTCTTGGGGCTATGGAGAGAAGGCAGAAACGGGTTCCTAATTGTGAATGATCAGCCATGATCATATTGAATGGCGGTGCTAGCTCGAAGGCCCAAATGGCCTACTCCTGCACCTATTGTCTATTTTCACTCCTTGCCCTTTCAGACAGAAACATTCTTCCAATTCACTCAATTTATTGTCGCACTCGTTATCTCCTTCTTCATTTCAACTAGTTCTTCTACTTTCATTTCATTGCAACTTTACACATTTTCATCTTCGCATACCTTCTTAACGCTTTGATTCCACTCGTAGTTCTGTACGTTCTAGTTTTAATTCCCTTTAACAACAAGCATTTTATTTAGCTTCTATTCATTTGCATAGTTTGTTAACTACTGTACATCTCTTCTCATCACCCTTTATCTTATTCTTAACCATCCCTCCACTTCTGTCTTCTCTTGGTATTGGGATTGGTTTATTCTTGTTCTTGGTTTATTCTTGTCAAGTGCAACAAGATACTTAAGGAAGTAGCCCCAGAAATAATGGATGCATTAGTGATAATTTTTCAAAACTCTTTAGTTTCTGGAGTAGTTCCTGAGGATTGGAGGGTAGCTAATATAACCCCACTTTTTAAAAAGGGGGGGAGAGAGAAAACTGGGAATTACAGACCAGTTAGTCTAACATCGGTAGTGGGGAAAATGCTAGAGTCAGTTATTAAAGATGGAATAGCAGCACATTTGGAAAGTGGTGAAATCATTGGACAAAGTCAGTATGGATTTACGAAAGGTAAATCATGTCTGACGAATCTTATAGAATTTTTCGTGGATGTAACTAGTAGAGTGGATAAGGGAGAACCAGTGGATGTGTTACATCTGGACTTTCAGAAGGCTTTCGACAAGGTCCCACATAAGAGATTAGTATGCAAACTTAAAGCACACGGTATTGGGGGTTCAGTATTGATGTGGATAGAGAACTGGCTGGCAGACAGGAAGCAAAGAGGAGGAGTAAACGGGTCCTTTTCAGAATGGCAGGCAGTGACTAGTGGGGTACCGCAACGCTCGGTGCTGGGACCCCAGCTATTTACAATATATATTAATGATTTGGACGAGGGAATTGAATGCAACATCTCCACGTTTGCGGATGACACGAAGCTTTGGGGCAGTGTTAGCTGTGAGGAGGATGCTAGGAGGCTGCAAGGTGACCTGGATAGGTTGGATAAGTGGGCAAATGCATGGCAGATGCAGTATAATGTGGATAAATGTGAGGTTATCCACTTTGGTGGCAAAAACAGGAAAGTAGACTATTATCTGAATGGTGGCCGATTAGGAAAAGGGCAGATGCAACAAGACCTGGGTGTCATGGTACACCAGTCATTGAAAGTAGGCATGCAGGTGCAGCAGGCAGTGAAGAAAGCGAATGGTATGTTAGCATTCATAGCAAAAGGATTTGAGTATAGGAGCAGGGAGGTTCTACTGCAGTTGTACAGGGTCTTGGTGAGACCACACCTGGAGTATTGCGTACAGTTTTGGTTTCCTAATACGATACGATACGATACGATACAATTTATTTGTCATTTGGACCCCTTGAGGTCCAAACAAAATGACGTTTCTGCAGCCATACATTACAAACAAATAGACCCAAGACACAACATAATTTACATAAACATCCATCACATTGCTGTGATGGAAGGCCAAAAAAACTTATCTCTCCACTGCACTCTCCCCCCCGATGTCAGAGTCAAAGTCAAAGCCCCCGGCGGGCGATGGTGAATTGTCCCGCGGCCATTAAAGCCACGCCGGGTGATGCAAGGTCGCACACCGGGTTCTTGATGTTAGAGCCCCCGGCATGCGCTCGCAGAGTCCCGCGGCCATTCCAAGCCGCGCGGGGCGATGATGTAAGGCCCCGCTCCAGGAGCTCTTCAACCCCGCAACTCGGGCGGGAGAAGTCGCCGTTGCGGGAGCCCTGAAAAGCGGTCTCCCTCCAGGGACCCGCGGGCTCCCGGTGCCGCCGTCTGCCAGACCCGCAGTTGCAGCCTCCGAAATCCGGAGGTCGGGCCGCAGCAGCGCTCCACCACCACTCCACCCGCTCTGGACTCGGCCAGCTCCGCGACGGTGAGGTGAGTAGTCGGCACCAGAGCCCCTGGTCTTCCTGTTGGAGGCCGCTCCTTGTTGCAGCCCCAACGACAACGGAGACCCGACAAAGAAAAGGTCGGGTCTCCCGTGCAGGGAGAGATTTAAAAGTTACCCCCTCCCTCCCACCCCCCCCCCCCCCCCCCACACACATACCCCAACAAAAAAGAACAAAAACTACATAAAAACATAGACATAAAATAATAAAAACGCAGACGGACTGCAGAGGCCGCTGCTGACGAGAGTCGCGCCGCCCACCGATCTGAGGAAAGACATTCTTGCCATACAGGGAGTACAGAGAAGGTTCACCAGACTGATTCCTGGGATGTCAGGACTTTCATATGAAGAAAGAATGGATAGACTCGGCTTGTACTCGCTAGAATTTAGAAGATTGAGGGGGGATCTTATAGAAAAATACAACATTCTTAAGGGGTTGGACAGGCTAGATGCAGGAAGATTGTTCCCAATGTTGATGAAGTCCAGAACAAGGGGTCACAGTTTAAGGATAAGGGAGAAGTCTTTTAGGACCGAGATGAGAAAAACATTTTTCACACAGAGAGTGGTGAATCTGTGGAATTCTCTGCCACAGAAGGTAGTTGAGACTAGTTAATTGGCTATATTTAAGAGGGAGTTAGATGTGGCCCTTGTGGCTAAGGGGATCAGGGGGTATGGAGAGAAGGCAGGTACGGGATACTGAGTTGGATGATCAGCCATGATCATATTGAATGGCGGTGCAGGCTCGAAGGGCCGAATGGCCTACTCCTGCACCTAATTTCTATGTTTCTATACATTGAAAAACGTAAGTTTGCGTCCTCTCCAGTCAAATCATACCTTGCGTGGGCACAACCAGTCAAACAACTGGCATTGCCCTTTCACCGTCCTTCCTGTAAATGAGAAAGACTCGTGAGAAACTGTAAGAATTTTGGCATATGATGTGCCATTGCAGTAAAGGTGTCGTAAAGATCTCATTGAGTAGAGAGAGGCATACTCTGTGGAGATTTCTGTTGTTAAACTGCAACATGTGGAACAAGTTCCAAACTGCTAACGCAGATGCCAGTTAGTAATTTCCTGACACACACTGGTAGTAATCATTATTCCATTAATATAACTCAAATTGATTGTAAAATTGTGCAATAATAATATAACTTGGACCTAAAAATCTTGTCCATTATTCTAAGCTAATTCTCTTTTAATATAACTTTTCTTTTTATGAAGAAATTTCGAGATACAATGGCCTATAAATAGCTTTGAATGCAGTGTTGATATATGCCACCTGATTAAATTTCAATAAAATGGATCGCAAAAGAAAATCAGGAATGTCTGTTAATTCCGTAACATTCACTTATTCTTCCTCCAGACCCTGTGTGACTGGTGTTCTAATGCACAGACCAAACATTTGGAATCAATGGCTGCCTGTACTCCACTTTTTGTCTGCATTAGTGTAACTCACAGGTGGCTTGGACCATTCATGCAGAAACAGGCTTTCTCTGGACTATAGTTTCTCGTACCATAAATAGTTAACCCTTGTATTGACTTTTCTGCGAGAGAGAACCACAACACCCACACAAATCATATCAGCCTGATCCTCTCCATCACTACCAAGCTCTGGGCCGCTACTCTGTAACCCTCTTTGAAGACCACCACCCTAACCATCTCCAACCTCCATGGTTTCTAGCTTGGCCCACCATACCTCAACTGATCTTTAGCAGGTAACCCCCCAAAGTAATTAGATATCAAAAGCTAAGTGTACAATATTAATTCTGCTCTCATCTGTAAAGAGAAGTTCCAAACACACTGTTGTCTTTACTACTATTTATTGGTAATACACAAACGTTGCTGCCCTAGCTGTACGTGGTCTGTCACAGGAGCTAGAGAGGGATCAATGGGTGGGGAGGTTACATTTATACTTCTGATATGGGGAGTGGTTAGTAGTGGTGAGGTCACTATGTTAAAGGCACATGCACATGTCATCTACATCCTTCCCCTTGGAAACAAGCAATACAGTCGTGACGGGGCGACCACGTCTCATGCGCTACGAGCAGGTAGGCAAACAGTTAAACAAACAGAGGAGCAAACAGCTAAGCAAATTCACCATAGCGGACAGGCGGCTTAACCAGCCGGCCGGATCGGGTACGCAGCTCGCCATCTCCCCCCTCTGCAGGAAGAGCAGGGGCCGGAGCGGGAGCGGGTGATGGAACCGGGGAACCCGGAGGAGAAAGAGCCGGCGGAGCCAGAGGAGGGGATGCAGGCGCAGCAGCGGGTGGATGGGCAGGCGAGCGAGGACTGGCTGGTGGAGAGTGGGGCTGGAAGAGCTGAGATGGCAGGGACCGAGGCATGCGTGGGGTGGCAGGTAGTGTGGCGGACAACGGAGGGACTGCTGGGTCACAGGGAGTGGAGGTCTCGTAGTGCGAGCCATCAGCCGCTGTGCTGGCGAGCCCAAGGCAGGGTCGCGGGAGATGTTACGAAGATCGAGGAGGGCCAGGTAAAAGTCGGAGTCGGACAGTCTGCAATGCTCCAGCAAGTCCTTAGCATTGCGGACAGTGCGCTCCGCCAGGCCGTTGCTCTGCGGGTACTCTGGACTGCTGGTGTAATGTTGGAAGTTCCAGCTGGCAGCGAAACCCCGAAACTCGGCACTGGTGAACTGGCTGCCGTTGTCAGATTGGAGGCTCGCCGGGGAGCCGAAAGTGGCGAAGTGGCGAAGTGGCGGCGCAGCTTCCCGATGACGGCTGAAGAGGAGAGGGAGTGCAGCTGGTCGACCTCGAACCAGCTGGAATAAGAGTCAACGAGGACCAGGAAGTGCTTGCCACGCCACTCGAAAATGTCAGTGGCGACAGCCATCCAGGGAAGTTCAGGGGCAGGCTGTTGCAGAAGCGGCTGGCGTTGCTGATGGGGAGCGAGGCTATTGCAGGTAGCGCAGGCGGAGACCCTCTCCCGGATGTCTTGGGCCATGCCGGGCCAGTAGAACTGATTCTGGGCGTGGGACAGAGTGGCCTCGGCCCCAGGATGACCGCGGTGGGCGGATTGAAAATAGTGATCCCGCAGCGCAGCGGGCACAACCACCTTGTGTCCTTTCACCACCACGCCGTCGTGCAGGACAAGCTCGTCCGAGAGAGAACTCGGGCTCGATTCTGACCTTTAATGATGTCCGTGCTGAGTATGCATGTTATCTCTGTAGCTGCTTAAGTTTTCTCCAGACATGCCTATTTCCTCCTGCATCCCTTACAGATGCAGGTATCCCTGCAATATGTGTACAGGAAAATATGTCTTTAGAGGATGCCAACTCTTGCACTATGCCATAAAATTATTTGATATTTTCATTTGCAACTGGTGAAGGATAAATTGGTAAAAATTACAAATTGCAAATATCTACCTGTAGGTTCTCCTGTAGTGATGCCTTTTCCAGTCCATATTCAGTGCTTTGCACTGCACTCTAGAGAGATCAGAGGTTGCTTGATTTTGGTTTAATGAAGTGGTTTAAACATAATATCTCAAGCACACGTGTGTGTGTCTAGGATATATAATGATCAGTCGATTCATTAGGTACATTTAAATCTCTTCTACACAAAAGTTAAGAAACTCAACTTATTCCAACTAATTGTAACATTCTAACTGCTGTCAAGCAACATCTTTTTTTGGCAGAGAATGGCTGAAGCAAATTATTTGTGTAAGTGGGCCAATGTTTGTTAAAAGCCATGAAAGCATTCTCATGGCAGTAGTATGTTATAATTAGCAACTAACTGATAGAATGTGGTGCCTGGGAATCATTGACAGGGGCAGCTAATTGTTAAATGAATGATCTTATCATAAGTGCCATGATAGTGCTGTTGAGGAAATGGTTTCTTAATCTTCGAAAGCACGATAGTGTTGCTGTCCATCAGTGGACAAAAAGGAACACGGTTAATGGTTGGAAATATTTCTTTCAGTGCATTCGGGTGAAGAGAACTGTGTTTTCCACTTTGCATGATATACTAACTTTGGAATAAGTGATAATGGGATGTGTAGAGGAACAGAAGGATTTTGAAGGAGCAAACTACCAGACAAGATCTAAAAGGTTACGTTTCATCGCTCTTCTTTAACCAACATGGACACAGTAGACCGTCCTCCTTTCCAGTAAATATCTACAATTCCAGGAATCAGAGACTTTATTGGTGTTTGATGGTTAATGTGGACTCGTCAGGCAAAAGGGGCAGTTCCATGCTGTATCTCTATGACTATGATAGAAACATAGAAAATAGGTGCCGGAATAGGCCATTCGGCCCTTCGAGCCAGCACTGCCATTCAATGTGATCATGGCTGATCATCCAAAATCAGTATCCCGTTCGTGCTTTTTCCCCATATCCCTTGAATCCGTTAGCCCAAAGCTAAATCTAACTCTCTCTTGAAAACATCCAGTGAATTGGTCTCCACTGCCTTCTCCTTGAGATGAGGAAAGTTTTCCTCATCTCAGTCCTAATTGGCCTACCCCTTATTCTTAAACTGTGACCCCTGGTTCTGGACACCCCCAACATCAGGAACAACATAGTGGTAATAGCACTAAAATAATTTGAAAATCAAAAAAGCTGGAAATCTGAAATATAATCAAAGGTTTCAAAGGTTCAAAGGTTTCTTTATTAGTCACATACACCTAGGTGTAGTGAAATTCTTGTTGCCAATGCAGCACATAATAAAAGAATACAAACATGACAATAATAAGGAACTTTAACATAAAAAACATCCCCCCACAATGGTTTCCATTATGAGGGAAGGCACTAAGTCCAGTCCCATCCCCATGTCCACCCATAGTCAGGCCTATTGAGGCCTCCGCAGTCAACGCTACGGAGGCCCGATGTTCCAGGCCGTTCTCGCCGGGTGATAGTGCTCCGGCGTCGGGAGAATCCTCTCAGCAGCTTGAGACACCTGGAACGGCCGCCTCCTTACTCGAGACCGCGGCTTCCGAAGCCAACAAGGCCGCACCGGATGGAGCTCCACTACTGGCGATCTCGTCGCGAGATCCCAGGCTCCCGATGAAAAGTTCAGTTCCGATGAACAGTCTTTGACCTGAAATGTTAACAGTTTCCCTTTCTATAGATTCTGCCTGCTGATTTTTCTGTTATTTCCAAAATGATGTGAGATACCAGTGCACAACTGAGTAATGTTTACATTAGGCCAAGCAGATCGATTGATCGATTGATTGATTGATCGAAACAGGCCACTCAACCCACTGAGTCCACACTGATCATCGATCACCCGTTCGCACTAGTTCTAGGTGTTCCTACTTTTGCATCCACTTCCAATGCAGTAGGTGCAATTTACAGAGGTCAATTAACCTACAAAGAGAAGTGGAAGGAAATCGGAAAAAAAGGAGGACACTCGGCCGGGCACAGGGAGAACCCGCAAACTCCACACAGATAGCACTTGAGGTCAGGGTCGAATCTAGGTTTCTGGCACTGAGGCCAAATATTGTTTCAAATTTTAGAAAAGGGCATTTTAAGGGCTCGGAAGAAAAAATCTTTCCTGTATATTGTATTCAGGTTGTAGAAAATAGGTTACATAAAATAGTGGAGGCAGAAAAAATGAATATTTAAGAGGTGATATTAGAACCTCCAAGGATCGATAAATTAAAATGAGCCTCCCATGTGAATTATCAGAGTAGTTACAGAGAAAGGAGTTTTAGATTATTATACAAAGTGTTTCGAGACTACATTCCGACACTGTAATTATAGAGCTCTTGGAATTGGTTCAGTGTCTCATGCCAAAAGTCAGGATTGCTTTTAAAGGAAAACAGAATTATATAAATATGCTTGTGAAGATTGTCCATATAGCAATATTAATCCTATCATTTTATTATCAGAGATGGAAATTAGAAATTATTGCATCTTATTTCCAACACCACCTCTTAATTCAAAGTCCCTCTTCTTGAGAAGAGTTGTGTCACAACTCAGACTACTGTAAATAAGCAAAGATTGTTTAGTAGTAAAATAATGTAGGAAAAGTAATGCTGTGGTTGTTATGGGAGATTTCAACATGCAGGTAGACTGGGAAAATCAGGTTGGTACTGGACCCCAAGAAAATGACTTTGTAGAGTGCCTTTGTGATGGATTCTTTGAGCAGCTTGTATTGGAGCCTACCAGGGAGAAGGCAATTTTGGATTTAGTGTTATGTAATGAACCGGATTTGATAAAGGACCTCGAGGTTAATGAGCCATTAGGAGGCAGTGACCATAACATGTTCAGGTTGGAGAGGGAGAAGAGTAGATCGGAGGTATCAGTGTTGCAGTTAAATAAAGGTATTCAATTCAATAAACGGGACTACGGGTCCATGAGGGAGGAGCTGGCGAAAGTTCACTGGAAAGATACACTAGCAGAGATGACAGTGGAACAAAAATGGCAGGTGTTTCTAGGAATAATACAGAAGGTGCAGGATCAGTTCATTCCTAGGAGGAAGAAAGATTCCAAGGGGAGAAAGGGACGACCATGGCTGACAAGGACGTCAGGGACAGTGTAAAAATTAAAGCAAAGTTGTACAACGTAGCAAAGATGAGCTGGAAGCAAGAGGATTGGGTAATGTTTAAAGAACAACAGATGATAACCAAAAAGACAATACGGGAAGAAAAGATGAGGTACGAAGGTAAGCTAGCCACGAATATAAAGCAGGATAGTAAAAGCTTCTTTAGGTATGTGAAGAGGAAAAAATTAGTTAAGACCAAAGTTGGACCCTTGTAGACTGAAAAGGGTGAATTTATTATGGGGAACAAGGAAATGGCAGAGTTGAACAGGTACTTTGATCTGTCTTTACTAAGGAGGACACAAACAATGTTCCTGATATAGTAGTGGCCAGAGGATCTGGAGTGAGAGAGGAACTGAAGGAAATCCACATTAGGCAGGAAATGGTGTTGGATAGACTGATGGGACTGAAGGCTGATAAATCCCCAGGGCCTGATGGTCTGCATCCCAGGGTACTTAAGGAAGTGGCTCTAGAAATCGTGGATGCATTGGTGTTAATTTTCCAATGTTCTGTAGACTCAGAATCAGTTCCTGTGGATTGGAGGGTAGCTAATGTTATCCCACTTTTTAAGAAAGACGGGAGAGAGAAAACAGGAAATTATAGACCAGTTAGCCTGACATCGGTGGTGGGGAAGCTGCTGGAGTCAATTATAAAAGATGAGATAGCCGAACATTTGGATAGCAGTAACAGGATCGGTCCGAGTCAGCATGGATTTACGAAGGGGAAATCATGCTTGACTAATCTTCTGGAATTTTTTGAAAATGTTACTAAGAAAATGGACAAGGGAGAGCCAGTGGATGTAGTGTACCTGGACTTTCAGAAAGCATTTGATAAGGTCTCACATAGGAGATTAGTGGGCAATATTAGGGCACATGGTATTGGGGGTAGAGTGCTGACATTGATAGAAAAGTGGTTGGCAGACACGAAACAAAGAGTAGGGATTAACGGGTCCCTTTCAGAATGGCAGGCAGTGACTAGTGGTGTACCGCAAGGCTCGGTGCAGGGATCGCAGCTATTTACAATATACATCAATGATTTGGATGAAGGGATTCAAAGTAACATTAGCAAATTTGCAGATGACACAAAGCTGGGTGGCAGTGTGAACTGTGAGAAGGATGCTATGAGAATGCAGGGTGACTTGGACAGGTTGGGGGAGTGGGCAGATTCATGGCAGATGAAGTTTAATGCGAATAAATGTGAGGTTATGCACTTTGGTAGCAAAAACAGGAAGGCAGATTACTATCTAAATGGCGTCAAGTTGGGAAAAGGGGAAGTACAACGGGATCTGGGGGTCCTTGTACATCAGTCTATGAAAGTAAGCATGCAGGTACAGCAGGCAGTGAAGAAAACGAATGGCATGTTGGCCTTTATAACAAGAGGAATCAAAGATAGGAGCAAAGAGGTCCTTCTGCAGTTGTACAGAGCCCTAGTGAGACCACATCTGGAGTATTGTGTGCAGTTTTGGTCCCCTAATTTGAGGAAGGACATTCTTGCTATTGAGGGAGTGCAGCGTAGGTTTACAAGGCTAATTCCCGGGATGGCGTGACTGTCATATGCTGAGAGAATGGAGCAGCTGGGCTTGTACACTCTGGAGTTTAGAAGGATGAGAGGTGATCTCATTGAAATATATAAGATTGTTAAGGGCTTGGACACTAGAGGCTAGAGGCAGGAAACATGTTCCCAATGTTGGGGGAGTCCAGAACCACAGTGGATGCATTGGTGCCACAGTTTAAGAATAAGGAGTAAGCCATTTAGACGGAGACGAGGAAACACTTTTTCTCACAGAGAGTGGTGAGTCTGTGGAATTCTCTGCCTCAGAGGGTGGTGGAGGCAGGTTCTCTGGATGCTTTCATGAGAGAGCTAGATAGGGCTTTTTAAAATAACGGAGTCAGGGGATATGGGGAGAAGAAACCAAACCAAAAGTCAAACCAAGGCAGGAACGGGGTACTGATTGGGGATGATCTGCCATGATCACATTGAATGGCGGTGCTGGCTCGAAGGGCCGAATGGCCTACTCCTGCACCTTTTGTCTATTGTCTATTCAAGCTTCAGAATAGCTTCATAGATCTTCTTGTAAGAGCCCAATCCATGGGTCCTTTATCTGAAGTATTCCATGATACTTCAGTGCCTCTGGGCTTAGGAATGAAATACTGAATCAGTGTTCGCATAGTTGTCATAGAAAAAAAACATAACATAGAAAATAGGTGCAGGAGGAGGCCATTTGGCCCTTCGAGCCAGTACCACCGTTCATTGTGATCATGGCTGATGATCCACAATCAGTAACCCGCGCCTGGCTTCTCCCCATGTCCCTTGATTCCGCTAGCCCCTAGAGCTCTATCTAACTCTCTTTTAAATTCATCCAGTGAATTGGTCTCTAATGTCCAATGATTTTTACAGAGAAGATACATGTCTCAATGTCAAATGAAATTAGGAATTATATTATTGTGATCTCTCTGCAACTGCTTCTGTAATCCATTTGGCACATGAGAATAGAATTACTAAAGTTTGGTAAAAACATTCACCAAGTTTAGTCCAGAATTAAGTCTCTCTCTGGCAGCATAGATTATGATGTATTGGGTCATTGTCTGTCCGTGTTCAAGTGTACATACATAGATAAAAATGTGACCTCTTCATGACACGCTGTTGTTTGATAATCAGCCAACCACACAGAAACAATGTCAACAGATGAAGAGCGCCTTTGTAATTGAACACTAGATCACCATCTTGTTACAGTTTTAAAGCAGAATAAGACAATCCAATCCAAATAACTTTCTGAAGGCTTGTTGCTATCATGATACTGCAGCAGTCCCTGCAGTTACTTGAACATTTATACCAGGCAATATTAATAAAACTGAAAGACAGACAATGCAGTGTTTAATATATATATTTTTTGCTAATGGTCTTTATTTATGAGACAAAATGGCGCAAAGGAGATAGCAATCTCAAGCATTTATCGCAAAACACTTGATTGTGTTTTTTTTTTCTTGCAAGATGTTTTATTATTTCTTCACATATTTGTGGGGTTCTATTTACTATTTTGAAGTTAAGTAATTACAAAGAAACCGGAATGTTGCCTTGTCACAAGGCATTGAGATTTCTGAGGGTTTTATCATTCTCAGTTCTTTTCAAATAAATAAATAAATAAATAAATAAATAGATGGATGTTGTGTGTGTGTGTGTATACACACACACACAGACACACACACACACACACACACACACACACACACACACACACACACACACACACACACACACACACACACACACACACACATATATAACATCTATTTATTTATTTATATAAAGTTCTATATTGAAATATATACACACACACACTCTTATGTTTGGAGAAGCCTGAAACATCGCCTATCCATGTCCTCCAGAGATGCTGCCTAACCTGTTGAGTTACTCCAGTACAATATATTTTGACAGGTCTTTAACGATACCTGATCCAACTCTGGTATGCTCCCCTATGGTTATTGAATCAGGGTTGGTCTCCGGGTTTATGTAATGGCAGAGTGAGTGAATTACTGGGCATTAATGATAAATATTCTGATGGAAAACAGTCCTGACTACAACATCTCAAAGGTGTCCAGTAGAATGTTGTTGGTTTGTTTTGAACTAAACCCATATAACATCGTGATAACACTGTACAGCGCAGTGTGAGAACTGAATAACCTATTCACCCCCATAAAATGGCTCTTGGCCTTTGTTAAAGTAAAACTAACAGTGGCCATAAACAGATATTTAGAAATCAGTTTTAAAGCATTTTATAACCAGTTTTTGCAATATATTCATAAAGGAAAGATAAATGATTCTATTAATATCTCTTCAGAGGTGATAACAGTACTGATTAACACAGTTCTATATAAAAATACACACACACATGTTTCTATCAACAAAGTTCCATATAAAAATACACACACACACATGAGACCAACCCTGATTCATTAAGCATAGGGGAGCATACCAGAGTTGTATCAGGTATCATTAAAGACATGAATTTGCTCAGATTCTAGCATCTGCTGTTCATTATTTCTTTTTTTAGTTTAGTTTAGAGATCCAGCATGGAAATAGGCCCTTCAGTCTACCCAGTCCGCACTGACCAGCGATCCCTGCACATTAACACTATTTACACACTAGGGACAATTTACATTTATACCACGCCAATTAACCTACAAACCTGTACGTCTTTGGAGTGTGGGAGGTGAAAGAAGATCTCGGAGAAAACCATGCAGGTCACTGGGAGAATGTAGAAAAACTCAGGATCGAACCAGGGACCTGAGACTCTGGTCCTGTAAGGCAGCGACTCTACCGCCACACCACCGTGCTTTCCAAAGTTTTTTCTCCTAAAAAACTTGTCATTTGGGTGAAGTTACAAACATATGAATGGTAAGCACTGAAGACAGCATGCTAAAAAGATGAGTAATTCCAAATCCAGCAGATCAAATTAATAGTTTCCAAAAGCAACAGATCAAATTAACAAATCTGTAATGCAACTACAATATCTCATGAATTAGAGTGGTGAATTAAATGAGAAGAGTAAACTCCATTGATATCCCAGTCTCAACAATACTGGATCTAAACTTATGATTACAAATGATTGGAGTCACATAACTATCTTCAGACAAGTGGTCCCACACAATTAAGCCCTTTGTTCTTCTCCTGTGGTTCTGATCATAACAGAATCAAGTCTTTGCCATCAGTTTGTAACATCTAGAAATAACTGGGCAATGGGAAATACAAGAAGCTCTCCTTTTCTTGGGCAGTCCATCTGGATTGAGAATGATTAGATCAGCATGTTTAGTTTTGTGAATTGTTGGAAGATGAGACCAGCCAATGCATAAATTGAAGATTCTTCCACGGATTGGCGGGACTGGTGAGGGAGTGAGTGGAATGGTAGTCTGTGAAGTGTCATCTCCTGCTGCTTACAAATAATTTATCTATGCTTTTCAAACCTGGGTTGGAGGTTCTCAATACAATCCAAAATGCTTCTTCTCCACTTTGAGCAATCATGGGCTATAGATTTCCAATAATCAGTGGATATATTGTGTTTCTTCATTGAGCACACCTTTGTATATTTTTTTCCTGGCACACTTGGTAACTTCTTCTCAGTCAGAACTCAGAATAGACTGTTTGTTTAGGGAGTCTGGTGTTGGGCATGATATGGCCTGTCCAATGTGACTGACAGTATAAACTGGAGATTTTATACCTCAGTTTTTGGGATGTTTGCTTGACAGAGGGCACTGACACTGGCATATCCTTCCTGTCAATTTAGAGGACATTGTGGAGACGGCATCTTTACATCGTCTATAGGTACCTTCTGTACGTTGCTGAGGTATCTGAAGGATAGAGGGCTGAGATCACTGCCGTAATAGGTAATGTATTTGCTGCCATATCTAAGGACTTGAACCACTGGGTGGCATCCGTTATGGCTACCTCGCCAACAGTCTCGTCCTTTTCCTTCTTTGTTGTTTTTAGTATGTGTTAAATGTATGTTTTAGAGTTATTTAGCTTGTTTTATGTGGGGGGTGGGTGGGGGGGGGGGGGGGGGGGCAGTTGAGGGAAACTTTTTAAATCTCTTACCTCAGGAGATGCAATTTTTTTTCCGTATCGTATCTTCGTTCGCACTGCGGCATAACATTGTGGAATTGGCGGCCTCTGCTGTGGACCGACTTCGGGAGCTCCAACAGCAGGAGCCTGCAGGACTTAACATCGTGGAGCTTGCCATCCCTGTCAGGGATCGACCTCAGAGCTCCAACCGAGGGAGCCTGCGGATTTTAACATCGTGGAGCTCTTGGTCCCTGGTTAGAGACCGACTTCGGGAACTCCAAGCCGCAGGAGTTTCGACTGCCCCAACGCGGGAGCTATGATCGCCCCAACGCGGGAGCTATGATCGCCCCGACTGTGGATGGATCGACTGCCCCGACCGCGGGAGAACATAGAGGGAAGAAGTTTGACTTTATTGCCTTCCATCACAATGAGGAATGTGGGAAATCCGCTGTGATGGATGTTTATGTTAACTTTTATGTTGTTGTGTGTCCTGCTGCTTTTTTTAATATGGCTGTATTGTGAATCGAATATCACTGTACCTTAATTGGCACACAATAAAAGACCTTTGAACCTTTGATCTTTGAAAATCCTTTATTTTTAATTGGCCAAAGTTGTATGGTCACTGTGAAGGCAACGGTGAACTTCATCACCAATGTCTGCCTTTGCCAAGAGATATTTCCCAAGATATGCAAAGTGGCCCAACTTTTCCAGAGTTTTGACATGAGCTTTTTATTGCTGAAGGACAGTGCATGGAGGCAAGGATGCTGAGTGTAACATCTATACTCCATTATGAATCCAAAAACGTCAACGATGGTGATTGCAGGCTGCAGTTCCAGCCCTTCAATTAATGAAGCATGCATGCCTCCGTGTAACAAGACTTGGACTGCAATTAAAGGTCAGCTAATAAGTGTTAAGTACCATTTCTGCAGCAACTGCTAGAAGATATATCTTGATAACAGCCTTAGAAACTGAATATCGATCAGCAAGTGACTCACTTCCTGATTCCCATTTCATTCAGCTATAGGTCTATCAGCAATGGAAGGCAACACTCCTTCCATCAGACTGATTGATTGTGCCTCCAGCTCAAGAAACTCAGCGGCATTTATGATAAAGCAGTTCACTAACATAGTTCCTCATCCACCATTCTAAAAATTCACATCTTCCATGAATGGGATACTAAGTCCGCAATATAAGACTTTCTTAACTGGATCCCAAAACTATTCTTACAACCAAGAAAAACAACATTAGAAAGTGCCTGGGAACGCCATCATCTCATTTTTTAAGAATTGTTTTAGAGATGCAGCACGGAAACAGGCCCTCCACCCAAAGAGTTCGCTTCGGCCAACAATCCCCGTACACTAGCACTATCCTACAAACCAAGGATTATTTACAAGTTTGACCCAAGCCAAATGAACCTACAAACCTGTGCGTCTTTGGAATGTGGGAGGAAACCGGAGCACCCGGGGAAAACTCACACAGTCATGGGGAGAACGGACAAACTCCATACATACATCACCAGTAGTCAGGATCAAACCCGGTCTCTGGCCCTGTAAGGCAGCAACTCTACCATTGCGCCACTATCATCTCAATGTTCCCTTCCTGGTCACACTGCACTCCCGAATTGGAAATATATTGCTATTCTTTCATTGTTTCTAGTTTAAAATCCAGAAATTCCCTACCTGATAATTCACCAATGACCACAATGATCCAAATAGGTAGATGACCATTGCTTTTGCACAAAATGCTGTTCTTGTCTCTTTTTGTTTGGTAACTCTACAGTAGATCTTACCAGATTTTCCTTGATAATTTGTTATTTAAAGCCAGGCCACTTCAAAATAATTGGATGTAAATATGTCTTTCTGGATCTCCACATTTCCTGCATGGTGATCATCCCTATGGTAATTATCCCGAAAGGAGCACAGTGACGCAGCGGTAGAGCTGCTGCCACAGAGCCGTAGACACGATTTGACTTTGGTTGCTATCTGTGCAGAATTTGTACGTTCTCCCTGTGATCGCGTAGGTTTTCTCCAACATTCCAAAGTCATGCAGGTTTGTAGGTAAATTGGCTTATGTAAATTGCCCTTAATGTGTAGGATGGGATATCATAGATCTAGTGCATGGGTGATTGATTGTTGGTGTGAACTCGATGGTTCCATGCTGCATCTTTATCTCTAAGAACGCAAATCTCCTGAAATCATTTATCAGCTAAAGTCATGCTGTAAGACTTTAATATTTCATAGAAATTAAATTGTTTGGTGCATAAAGCTTAATCTAAGGTGATCTCATTTCTAGTTAGCAGTTTGTTTTCAAACATGTCTTGGGTGGTGTTTTGCCATAGGGCAACAGTAAGATATCTCATTTAATACTGCAGCAAATGAATTAATCAGTTTGGCAGGTTTTTTGTTACATAATAGTGAGGGTGAGATTAAACAGGTTTCTGCATGTCTTCCACTATTTTTTCTAAATTTTAAAAACAAATTGCAGCCATAGAAAGTGATGGCTTTGATTGTGTTGAGAAAGGAATAATGATTGTTTATGAAAAGGTTTTTATTTGGTTTGCAGCCACTGAACATGTTGAGACTAGTTCAATATAGTGGTGAAATCAAGAGAACAGATGATAAAATGTAATCAGAAGAGGAGAAAAAAAGATGACTCTTAGTAAAAGATCCTCTTGAGTCACAGAGCCAAACTGGAAGTACTTTCACAAATCTAGAAATAAACTTTATAGGATGTATAACAGTGAATCAAAACTGCAATAAATACCATTTAGCTGTATTCCCATGGATTTGATTAGCGATTAGACGACACACTGCTGTGTCTATTCTGAATTCAACATCTCTGACTGCACTCAGTAACTGTGCTCCAGGCCTTGGAGACTGTAGCTATGCATTTGATTGTGCAAATCCAAATATCATCCTCCCTATTGTTTAGCTACACTATAAATAGAAAAGAAGTTGCCACATTCATAATGTATCAGAGAATATATCAGGTAAAAATATGCAGGAAATGATTTTTTCTTTTTCAGATTAAATACAATTTAAAAATAACCTGAAAGCTTTAGGCTTCAAAAGAAAACAAAGGTAATCTCAAATCCAACTTGTCGGATTTATGATTGATAAATGTGTTCCTCGTTGCATTAATGAATATTTAATTCACCGGCTATCCTACAAATTGTCGTAACTGCCTGGGTTTGTGATAATACCTCAAAAGTACATTTATAATTGATACAACCAAATGATTGGAAAGGTTTGAAAAACAAGTCTGCATTTCACAATGTAAGTATTATTTTAGTGTTAAAAGGATGTTAGAGTGGTTAGAAATACAGTTGCACCCTATTTTTGCATATGCATCCACTTGGAAAAATTCAGTATTGTCAGTCAATATCTTGTCACGATCATGCAGAAGTTGGCAGGTCTTGATATACATCATCGTGCTATTTTGAAGCTCATTGATGTACTGTACCTTCTCTTTAACCTGGACACAATTAAGCATGTGTTTAGCATGAAGGGAGAACTTGCAACAAAGGAATCATCAATTTATGGTCATTTTCTGGTTGTTGAAAACTTTCCACCAGTGTTTGTTGTTATCTATTCAAATTGAGAAGTTCGAGGGAATTAGTTTGACACACAGTGATGTTTTTTTTCCCCTGTTGCCAAAGCATCCCTACAAATCAGAACAAAAACAGAGAATGATGCAAATATTCAGTCAGCAAGCATAAGTGAAGACTGAAGCAGAATCAACATATCAGGTTTATGATATCTCATTAAAACAGGCTAAAGATTATATTACATAAACAAGTTTTGAGGCAAGAAATAATTTCAGTGTAGTTACAAATTTTCTTTGTGACAGTATTAATGAGTACTAAGAAGCTGTGATTTTGTCTTCTTTACTAGATTTTTTTTTAATGTAACAGTGAAGCAGAGTTAACAGTTTATATCAATGATCTATTATTACGATTGATCAGATGATCTTTCCTCAGTTGTGTTGAAAGGTCATCAAGCTAAAATATTGACTTCATTTCTCTCTGCAGAGGTGCTACCTTTATTTTGTATTTTCAACGTCTGAGTACTTATTGTGTTTGAATTTCTGCACAAATAAGCTGATCCCTGATATGACTGTGTGACTGGACATGCTTACAACATTGCATGACCTAGAGCATGCCCAAGTGAGAGAAATAGACATTTGTGACCTGCCTCTCCACTGAATATGACTGACTTTCAGAGACATTTAAAATTTGTCAAAAAAGAAGTAAATGTAAAGGCAAAATGAGGTTTCATAAATGCCATCTGGAGTATTGGATTCACAACATTTGGACGAAGAACAAATAGGTTGGCCAGATGGACATGAGGGCTTAAATTTTTAACTTGTTCATATAGACTGTATGCTCATGGCTCGTTTGAACTTCAATGATCTAATCAATGCATTTAAAAATCATAAAAATAACTTGATAGAACTATTTACTCTGGTGGAACACTTAGAAAAAATAAGTATCACCTCAACACTTAGAAATAACTCCAAACATTGTCTTCGATATGAAGGTCAGAACGGAAATTATCAAGACTGAGGTCAGTTGATGTTTTTATTAAATTAGATAATCAAGGGTAATAATACAAAAATGTGTAAATGGCTCTGCAGTGTAGGCTTGCAAAGATTTAATTGAATACCAGAATCGGTTAGAAGGACAGAACAAACAACTCTTGTTTCCATTCACTCCGGTCATTGAGTTTAACACAGTCAGATTTATCATGCTTTGAGGCAGCTTGCCGATTTGAGAAAACTGAAAATAAACAGTTCCTGTCCAGGGCCTAGCTGTTACTGGGAAACTGAGAGGGAAGACAAGTAAAAACAATCTAGGAAGACATCCATAGAATATGTTGCCTATGGTTCTCAGGTGGAATGTTGATTTTTCTGGGCCCAGGTACATTATTATTGTTGATATATCAGAGGATCTCTTTCCAAGACTATAATTTTGAAAATTCCAACCAAAATGCAAGAATTAACTGGAATCTGCACCAAATATTTTGCAGGTACACCCTGAAGTTTTTATCAGAACTAAATCTGTACATTCAAAGAAGACACTGTTTGCAGCCAATATCTGTGCATATGTTGACAATCGTGAGTTGAAATGAAAGATATTGGGACATTGGCAAGTAAATATCTTGGAAAATATTAAAACAGGTAGAAGTATTGTCCACAGAAAGATTGGTGTACCTAGGCCATCAACACATCTTTTTTGTACATGGAGCATTTCATTTTATGTTGAATGAATAAATGGATGTTGATCCATAAGTAAACAAACCATAAAGTTTAAAGATTCCGTTTCAATTCTGCATAATAACTTTGACTATGCTTAATGATTTGTTTAAATCTCTTTTCAATAACAAAAATCATTTAAAAAAAACATCATAAGGCACATGGACAACCAGAAACTCTTTTCATGTCATTTATTTTAATTTGATCAGGCACATTGTTCTAATAGATATAGTTTTCATGAAGCGCATCTCAGTTATGTGGCATTTTCTTTCATTGGAGAATACATGTGACGGAAAAATACGTCATTTTCTTTGGATGTAAGGTAATTTAGCTTCCACAGAACAAAATGATTATACTGTAAAAAATATATTTTTATCTTTAAGCTATATTCACTGTAACAAAATCCTTTTGATATTCTTTTCAAGCTGTCTTGCAAAGGAGCCATGCATAAAGTATTCTGCACAGTCGAATGCTTGAAAATAAAATAATCATGTCGAAAGGTTAGCATTAATCAAATATACTTCACACGTTACTTTCACATGCGACTGAGTTACTGAGAGGAGGAGCAGTGGGGGAGTTTTAAAAAGCAACCTTTGGTGTCTGGGGTGTCTACACATTGTGCTGTGTAAATGGCAGGCCAAAGAGGAATGGCCATTCGGAAGTAGCTGTTTTGGGAGAAGAAGTATTGAGGTGAAGTGCTGAGGCTTTGGTTCATGAAGCATCAGCTAGGAGGTTGAGCAGAGGGTGACGGCAAGATAAGGTAAAGTCTTTTTATCGTAACCTTTTTCCTTAATCTAAGTGCAGTCAGGATGGCAGTTCAGACACTGGTATGTGTAGGAAGGAACTGCAGATGCTGATTTACACTGAAGATAGACAGAAAATGTTTTTACTCAGCGGGACAGGCAGTATCTCTGGATAGAAGGAATGGGTGACATTTCAGGTTGAAACCCTTCTTCAGACTGTGTCAGGGATGAGGGAAACAAGAGTTGTGGAAGGTAAGATGTGAAAAAACAAGGGGACAAAGATCAAGGAAAATGTAGAATATGTCATTGTTTTCTAGGGGAAGGTGACAACGAGGCATATGATGTAAAATGTAATCAGGAGGATAGTCAGATTGGTGAGAGACTAGGATGGGGGAGGGATGGAGATAGAGGGAAAGCAAGGGTTACTTGAAATTAGCAAAGTAATTATTCATACCGCTGAGTTGTAAGCTGCCCAAACTAAATATGAGGTGATGTTCTTCCAATTTGCATTGGGCCTCACTCTGACAATGGAGGAAGCCCAGGTAGACTGGTATGCTCCTCCTGCAGGTCAGGGAAACTGCCAGTGTCCCTGAGGACTACACCTGTGGGATGTGCCACCAGCTGCAGCTCCTAACCGACTGCATGAGCGAACTGCAGCTGCAGCTGGATGATCTTGTATCATCTTGTACACGCTAGAATTTAGAAGATTGAGGGGGGATCTTATCGAAACTTACAAAATTCTTAAGGGGTTGGACAGGCTAGATACAGGAAGATTATTCCCGATGTTGGGGAAGTCCAGAACAAGGGGACACAGTTTAAGGATAAGAGGGAAGTCTTTTAGGACCGAGATGAGAAAATCATTTTTTACACAGAGAGTGGTGAATCTGTGGAAGCCTCTGCCACAGAAGGTAGTTGAGGCCAGTTCATTGGCTAGATTTAAGAGGGAGTTAGATATGGCCTTTGTGGCTAAAGGGATCAGGGGGTATGGAGAGAAGGCAGGTATGGGATATTGATTTGGATGATCAGCCATGATCATATTGAATGGCGGTGCAGGCTCGAAGGGCCGAATGGCCTACTCCTGCACCTATTTTCTATGTTTCTATCCCAGAGACTGAGAACAGTGAAGAATGGACATAGTGAGATGGTAACATCTAAGTGCAGGCAAAAGTCGATAGATGATCTGCAAGAAGGTTAAAGGGAGTAGACAGAGAATGCGGGAATCTTCTTATAGCCATTACCCTCAAATATAAGTATACCCATTTAGATATTGTTGGGGCCAGATGACTGTTCAGGGGAGAGTAGCAGCAGCAGTCAGGTATGTGACTTTAAGCCTGGCTCTGAGACACAGCAGGGAAGGGTGAAGTCCAACAGGGCTATAGTAATGGGACTCTTGCTAGTACTAGGACATACAGGAAATCCTGTGGCAGAAAATGAGACTGCAGGACAATGTGTTTCCTCCCTGGTGCTAGGATACAGGATGCCACTGAGCGTGTGTAGAACATTTGCAAGGGGGAGCTTCAGTAGCTGGAAATCGTTGTGTACATTGACATATTGATGTAGATAAGAAAAGAGATGAGATCCTGCAGAGTGAATATAGGGATTTAGATAAAAGGTTAAAAAGCAGGACCACAAGGGTAATAATCTCCAGATCACTTCCAGTGCCTTGTGCTGGTGAGAGTGGGCCTGGAAAGTTAGAACAGGTGAATGTGTGGCTGAAAGGTTGGTGCAGAGGTTAGGTTTTCAGATTGGGTCAATGCGAGGGGGATCAATAACCTGGTTGGCATGACAAGTTCACTGGTGACCACAGAAGGCATTGCGCGTGGCGTGCGCTCTCGGGATGTGTGCCTCTGTCCCGTAAGAGTTAATTGCTTTTGTTATAATTATTGATGTTTCTAGCAGTCCACGGTGCTTTGGAGACATGGGAGGAGTATAATTAGTGGGTCAGAGGTGTATTGTTAAATTATTATTATGTGACATTTGTTGGTCAGGCAAAACGGATAATCAGGCAAGGCTCTGGAACCAAGTGTGCCAGAAAATCGGTGGTGTACATGTACCTTCAAAATTTGCCTTTCCCCAATCTGGGACTTAAGTTTGTGGACCATTCCTATCTTTTTTTTCATAACAATTTTACTATTTAAAAACTCAGAAAATTATGGTCATGGAACAAAAGTGTCCTCTTATTGACGCTTCAGCTACTCACGATGCTTTGTTCCTTAATGGGAGGTGCAGTGTTACGGCCCTATTATTCTTACAGCTTTCTGCAATCTTCTGACGTATTTATTCCTCTAATTTCTGCTGACTACTGGGGTTGGGGGGAGCTAAAAATACACTCCTATCATAGTGATACAATATAATAACGTTTATTGTCATTTGAACCTCAAATGAAGATCAAACAAAATTTGGTTTCTGCAGTCATACAACAACAAAAGAACCAAGACACACACCAACACAATTTACACAAACATCTACCGCAGTGAATATCCTCCTCACTGTGATGGAAGGCAAAGTCTTGTTTCTCCCCTGCTCTCTATTTCTTCTCCCGATGTCAAAGCCCCCGGCGAGCGATGGCAAGTCCCGCGGCCACTAGGGACCTGCGAGCTCCCGGTGTTACCGTCCACCGGGTCTGCGGCTGGAGCCTCCGCAGCTCCGGAGTCGGGCCACGGCAGCGAGCCACCACAGCTATCTACTCTCCGAAGCCGGCCAGCCCCACGATGGTGAGTCCGCAGGCTCCGCGACTGGAGCCCCCAGGTCGTTCCGGTTGGAGGCCGCTCCACGGTGCTAAGCCAAAACGACAACGGAGACCCAACAGGGAAATGGTCGGGTCTCCGGTGCAGGGAAGAGATTTAAAAGTTTCCCCCACCCCCCCACACATACACTGTTAAAAACAATTTTAAAAACCACTGCAAACTACACTCAACGGGACAAAAAAAAAAAAGACAGACGGACTGCAGAGGCCACTGCAACATCGGTCGTGCCGCCCACTCACTCCTTGTTATATCTATATTTCACCAATGTAGCCTCACTGGACAATCTCCCCCCATCACACATTCCTACCTCCCTGACTTGCTGCTGCTTGTCCATTCTACTTACATTGGCATCTATATCAGACTTCATTTCTACATGTGCCACACTATTGGTTTATGTCCTAACCCTCTGCTGCACTAGTTTAAAACCTACCATGTAGCACCAGCAAATTTCTCCATCAGGGTATTGCTGCCCCTCCAGGTCTTGCCTTGCTTCAAAATGAGTGGATTCGTTTTTGAAATGAAAAAAAAAAAAAATCAATGCTTCTTGCTTTGACATTTTCTAAAATGGTGACTAAAATAATATTTTCTTCATCTTCATTGTAAACAGTTCCTTCCATGGACGCTCTGTTTTTATTTTTATTGTAGAGTACAAAATTGCCTGGATAGACAGTGGCAAAATATCATAATAATGCCATCTATTTAATTCTCAGCATTTGATTGCTACAGATATTATTTTTCATAACCAAGCAATACCAGATTTTCTGGATTAAAGAATAGCAGAACTTCGGAATACATATTTATACATTTCAAATTACATCTTCCCTCTAAGCTGCAGCAATTCGATATTAAATTTAACCATTGTTTGCTCTTGATGTTCAACGGGAAAATATTGTTTTGTTGCCATGACACATTTAAAATAAATCTAACATAAGGACTTTCCAAGCCAACTTTCCTGCTTAAAAATCATCTTTGCCAGTGGAGAGATAAGAGACCTGAATATATAGGAAGGAACTGTAGATGCTGGTTTATCCCGAAGAGAGACACAAAATGGCGGAGTAACTCAGCGGGACAGGCAGCATCTCTGAAGAGAAGGAATAGGTGTTGTTTTGGGTTCCCTTCTTCAGACTTTCTCTCTTGCAATGTGCTTGAGGCGAAACAATGGTGTAGCTGGTAGAGCTGCTATATCACTGTGCCGAAGACACAGGTTCAATCCTGATGTTGGGTCCTGTCTGTGTGTCGTTTGCACATTCTCCCTGTGATCACGGGGGTTTCCTCTGGCCATTCCAGTTTCCTCCAACATCCTAAAGGCGTGCAGGTCTGTAAGTTAACTGGCCTCTGTAAATTACCTCTTACGTGTAGGGAGTGGATGCAAAAGTGAGATACCATAGAACTAGTGTAAATGGGTTATCGCTGGTCGATGAGTACTCAGAAGGCCGCAGGGTCTGTTTCTGTGCTGTATCTCTCGAAACAAACAAGCTCTCTGTCCTGCATTTTCTGTTTCTTTCAGATTTCCAATGTTTGCAATTTATTTTGTTTTATTTTCACTCTAGAATAATACCTTTCCTTAAATGTGATGAGACTGTGCACAGTACTCTACGTGTAGTTTTACATGCAGCCTTTGTTTTTTTGTTTAATGGGCATTCCATTGGACTTCCTGTTACCTGTACCAACATGCTGTGTTTCATGGCTACGAAAAAACCCAGATCCCTTTATGCTGCAGTTTCTGCTGATTCTATTATATTTAAATAATGATTTTTATTTTAATCAATGTGTCTTTTGAAAATGAGCAACCTCACATTTTCCAACATTATGCCGACTTTTTGCCCACTCATTTAACAATAGACAATAGCCAATAGGTGCAGGAGTAGGCCATTCGGCCCTTCGAGCCAGCACCTCCATTCAATGTGATCATGGCTGATCATCCCCAATCAGTACCCCGTTCCTGCCTTCTCCCCATATCCCCTGACTCCACTATTTTTAAGAGCCCTATCTAGCTCTCTTGAAAGCATCTAGAGAACCTGCCTCCACCGCCCTTTGAGGCAGAGAATTCCACAGACTCACCACTCTCTGTGAGAAAAAGTGTTTACTCGTCTCCATTCTAAATGGCTTATTCTTATTCTTAAACTGTGGCACCTGGTTCTGGACTCCCCCAATATCGGGAACATCTTTAACCTATCAATATCTCTCTGCGAGTTGTTTATATCCGCCTTTATAGCTAGCTTTGTCCTTATTTTTGTACCATCTGCTAATATAATATAATATAATATAATAGTGTGCGTACATATTAATATTACATATTAATAGTACATATTAATATACTTGCAGCCAGTGGCGGACCTACATTTTTGGGGCCTTGAAGCTTGAACTGTTATGGGGTCCCCTTCGCAACCAGCAACGAGGTCTGTTATCTTCTTTATAATATATTACAAAGATGATATTGACCACTAATTCGTATACGAGTGTTATCAGTTCAAAGAATATTCTGAAATTGATGAGGAGAGTATTAAACTTATATAATTATAACTTTAATACTGTCCTGATCAATTTCAGAATTGTTCACCAATTCTGAGAGAAACTTGAACCTTTTCGCATACTGCTCATATGGGTCAATCCTCTTGCATAACTGGATTATCAAGCAGTTATAGAGTTGATAAAGAACTTCTATGTAAGATTTGTCAGCTCCTCTCAGAATAACTTGAGGTGATATCTTCACACAAACTATGGAACAGAGTCATGCCTACTATGTTCTGTTGTGCTGAAGCAAAGCAAGAATTTAATTGTCCTATCAGGGACACATGACAATAAACTCTCTTGAAACTTCTGGATCTGACACAGGGCAATCTACATTTTTCTCCAAAGAGCTTAAGTGTAACGAGATGGACTGCACACCATGAAGCAGTCCGGTCAATTAAAAATGGATATATGGGTATTTTACAAACTCATACATACAAACATACAGCTCCTGCAAAATGCAAAAATAGTCAACAACTTTTAGGTCTACTTTCTGAGAAAGGTTTTTTTCTCAGAAAGTAAAGCACCTTTTTTTAAAGATTTATAATAAGTTAGCTGAATAGGCTAAACTAGGCTGTGTTCAAGCTAGCCTATGGTAGGCTAGACTGTTAGGCAAGACTAGGCCACCAAAACTCATAGGCTAAGTTAATGTAACACAATATCACCATTATTTGAACACTTTTCATAATAAACATCTGTAATTTAACACATTCACCATTTTATTACTGTTTCATAAAAACTTGAAATATAGTATTAGTCTAGGCTCTGCGGTGATAGCCTACCTTCTGTTCACCTCTTCATAAAAACAATAGGCTTATGCTAATTTAACACTATTTCACCTTGATCACACCTTTCTTTTTTAAATATAACATTTATTTTTGAGAAGGGGTAATTAAAATATTGTACCCTTATGAACACTTTATTGACAAGATAATCACATGATTCACGTTACCATTGTGATTGCCTTTTCAGCGCTCCCCTTTTTTGTTACGACACGTCATCCACTGTTTGTATCCACCAAAGAAGATATTTTTATTACTTTTTAATTTTTACTGTATTTTAATTGTACATAGGTAAAATTGTTATTATTTATTGTAATCTATATTACTAAAAGTCTGATCATGACCGCTTTTGGCCCACAATGCTGCGATTTCCAAGAGAACGCCGCCACCTACGGCCGTCATTTTTGGCCACCTCGCTCAGAATCCCCCTCCGCCTTCCTGGAAGGGAGGATTTTTCCCATCGATGACAAATCAGAGAGATATTAATGTTTTTAAAAAAGCACCATTCTCTCTGCTGCCCCTGCTGGAGGGAGGGGGAGGGACTATAAAACCAGGAATTGGTGTGCCTCACTCAGTCTCTGCAAGATGGATGAAGCCAAAGGATCACGTCTCTCTGAGCTCTGAATAACACTGAACACATGTCTACTCAACTGTCAGTCCCCTTAATGTGGTTTGAAAATGAAAATATGGTTTGTTTGAAGTAAAAAGGCTCTGCCTGCAAATGGTTATTTGGGTGCTTTGGCTTGAAGTTAAAAGGCACTACTTACTGCAAATGGTGGCTTGGGTGATTTGGCTTGAAGTTGAAAGGCACTACTTACTGCAAATGGTGGCTTGAAGTTGAAAGGCACTACTTACTGCAAATGGTGGCTTGGGTGCTTTGGCTTGAAGTTGAAAGGCACTACTTACTGCAAATGGTGGCTTGGGTGCTTTGGCTTGAAGTTGAAAGGCACTACTTACTGCAAATGGTGGCTTGGGGTGCTTTGGCTTGAAGTTGAAAAAAAGGAACTACTTACTGCAAATGGTGGCGGGTGCTTTGGCTTGAAGTTAAAAGGCACTACTTACTGCAAATGGTGGCTTGGGTGCTTTGGCTTGAAGTTAAAAGGCACTACTTACTGCAAATGGTGGCTTGGGTGATTTGGCTTGAAGTTGAAAGGCACTACTTACTGCAAATGGTGGCTTGAAGTTGAAAGGCACTACTTACTGCAAATGGTGGCTTGGGTGCTTTGGCTTGAAGTTGAAAGGCACTACTTACTGAAAATGGTGGCTTGGGTGCTTTGGCTTGAAGTTGAAAGGCACTACTTACTGCAAATGGTGGCTTGGGTGCTTTGGCTTGAAGTTGAAAAAAAGGAACTACTTACTGCAAATGGTGGCGGGTGCTTTGGCTTGAAGTTGAAAGGCACTACTTACTGCAAATGGTGGCTTGGGTGCTTTGGCTTGAAGTTGAAAGGCACTACTTACTGCAAATGGTGGCTTGGGTGCTTTGGCTTGAAGTTGAAAGGCACTACTTACTGCAAATGGTGGCTTGGGGTGCTTTGGCTTGAAGTTGAAAAAAAGGAACTACTTACTGCAAATGGTGGCGGGTGCTTTGGCTTGAAGTTAAAAGGCACTACTTACTGCAAATGGTGGCTTGGGTGCTTTGGCTTGAAGTTAAAAGGCACTACTTACTGCAAATGGTGGCTTGGGTGCTTTGGCTTGAAGTTAAAAGGCACTACTGCAAATGCACTACTGCAAATGCACTTACTTCCTGTTTGCACGGTATATTGATTTTAGATAAAACGCTACCACTAACGGTTGTGATTTTTGACCATCTTACTCAGCCCCCTCTGCTCAGCAGGTGCAGAGAATGCTTCCCATCAATGAAAAATAAAAGTGCTATTAATGTTTAAAAAATGTTGAGAAATGTCAATCTCAACTTCAAGCCAAAGCACCCAAGCCACCATTTGCAGTAGGTAGTGCCTTTCAACTTCAAGCCAAAGCACCCAAGCCACCATTTGCAGTAAGTAGTGCCTTTCAACTTCAAGCATTAGCACCCAAGCCACCATTTGCAGTAACTAATGCCTTTCAACTTTAAGCCAAAGCACCCGCCACCATTTGCAGTAAGTGATGCCTTTCAACTTAAGCCAAAGCACCCAAACAACCATTTGCAGGCAGAGCCTTTTTAGTTCAAACAAACCATATTTTCATTTTCAAACCACATTAAGGGGACTGACAGTTGAGTAGACATGTGTTCAGTGTTATTCAGAGCTCAGAGAGACGTGATCCTTTGGCTTCATCCATCTTGCAGAGACTGAGTGAGGCACACCACTTCCTGGTTTTATAGTCCCTCCCCCTCCCTCCAGCAGGGGCAGCAGAGAGAATGGTGCTTTTTTAAAAACATTAATATCTCTCTGATTTGTCATCGATGGGAAAAATCCTCCCTTCCAGGAAGGCAGAGGGGGACTCTGAGCGAGGTGTTTAAAAAATGTTGAGAATCTCTCTCCTGTCAATCTCGCCACGAAGGCGACGCCTTTTCCGGTGGGAGGGGGAGGGTTTATAAAACCCGGAAGTGTGGGTGTGGCTCAGTCTCTGCATGATGGGGGAGGGAGAGGTCATGACTCTGTCTGAGCTGTGAATCAACTGAACACACTGAATGTCTACTGAACTGTGAGTTTGGTGTTTTGTGTGGTTTTATGGTGGTTTCACCCTGCATGAAATGGTATGAAGCTGCATTTGAATTTGGTGGCCTTGCACCCTGCTTGAAATGGAATGAAACTGAACTTGAATTTGGTGGCCTTGCACCCTACTGGAAGTGGTTGAAAACTGCATTTGAATTCGGTGGCCTTGTACCCTGCTTGAAGTGGTGGAAACTGCACTTGAATTTGGTGGCCTTGCACCCTGCTTGAAATGGTAGGAAAATGGATTTGAATTTGGTGGTCTTGCACCCTGCTTGAAATGGACTTTCAAGGAATAGCCATGAGTCAACTGCCAGCCCACCAGCCGTGAGTGAGCTGCCAGCAGATCAGGCTTGAGGGACTGAGCTGCCACCCCAAGAACCCATACCAGCGCTCCAGAAAGCCCCCCCACTGGCCACCAATATTGGAATTGGTGGAGAGGTGGAATATTGCGTCGGAGGACCAGCCCTCCCGTGTGAACATGGGACCCAACGGGTCCCACTTAGTCCAGTAGTATATATATTTAGCATATTTTAAGGTTTTATAAGATTATTTGTGTAAGTAAAAAGTTGTCCTTTACAATGACCGCAAGCAACAAAATATGCTTTCATTTTTTCGATTACGGCTAGCCTAAGATAAATAATTTTAATAAAAGTTTTAATTTCTGTCATAAATGTCAGTAGTGTTTTAAATTACTTATAATTATTTTATATTAAATATATTTAGAATGAAACATCCTTAATTTGAATGGTTTTTCGTTTACGGCTAGCCTATATGATATTTTAATAACCTTTTAATTTTTATTTTAACTATTATTTTGTATTGAATTACACTATTATTAATATTGTTATTTAAAAAAAAACCCTTCTCATACCGTAGACCCAAAATGTTTAAGCAATGTAGACTAAAATCGCTTCTGGGGCCCCTCCAGGATTAGGGGCCCTGAAGCTTAAGCTTCATTAGTTTCATAGTAGATCCGCCCCTGCTTACAGCACATAACCATCTTTCTCCTAATTCCTTAAGGCGTATTGTGAAGAGCTGCAGTCCCAACTGATCCCTATGGTACTCCACTTGTACAGGTTGTTAACATGAAAATGAATCGCTTATCACTACTCGCTGCTTCCTGCTAATTAGCCAATTCTCTTTCCGTGCTAAAATGATACCTCCAGCACCATGAGCTCTTAATATGTGAAACCATCTTTTATGTCGTACCTTACTGATCGCATACTTATCACATCTCCTGGCTCTCATTTTGACCATGTTCTTCAGTACACCAAGTCCTTTGTTTCTGCTGTTCACCTGTAGCGTTTTTTGTCCGATGGAAGATTATGAAAAAAAAAAGTCTCAATGCTTCCAAAGGCATATTGAGTGAAGGTATAGAATGATGGTCACACTTTACAACTCACATTAATCATTGCTGACTGATGCTTTTCCATGCCACGACGTTTCCACAGTCCAAACAGGTCAAAAGTAATAATGTTCTGCAATATATCTGACATGTTCTATCCTTTCTAAGCTCGAGCCTGATATTGTATACATGTTATAACATTCATTTCATTGGGAGTTTACTCTACATTTACTCGGTGGTCGGTGGGAACGCTGCAAGTGTGTCAGTTTTTTTCACCTTTATTTATTTTTTTAGTGTGTTTTTAATGTTTCTTTGTGTGTTTTGTGTTGGGGGTGGTGTGGGGGGGGTGAGGGGGAAACCGCTTCGGTCGCCTCCTCCATGGAGAGGCGACTTTTTCCAGGTCGCCTCCCCCGTGGCCTAACAACGAGGATCGGTGCAGCCTTTCCTGGAGACGCGCCCGGGGCTTCAGCGGCGGGCGCAGCGCGGACTCTCGGCGTGGAGCGGGCGAGCCCTCACTGGGGCTCGCCGGAGGGGAGCGCTCCGTTTCACTGGACTGGGGCAGCCGGCAGCCGCGGTCTGCACAGCTCCAGCTGGCGTGGCGTCTACAGCCCGGGATCTCACGTTGGGAACCCGGGAGAGGAAGAAACTTCCACTCCGACTGCCGGCCCGCGGCCTACTTTTACCGCGGGCGCGGCATGGACTTACCATCGGGAGTGGGGTTCTCGCTGGGGATCCCTGGAGGGGAGCTTCGACTTCGACTGCCGGCCCTGCAGTCTGCGGTGCTTCTGGCTGCGGCGCGAACTCTAAACCACCGACCGCTGGCCTGCAGCCTACACCAATCTGAAGCCGCGGTCTTCGGTGGGGGAGGCACCGATTCAGGACTTACCTTGACTTTTATCATCTGGACGCCCACAGCGGCGACTGCGGAGGGTTGAGGTCCCGACCACGGGGGGAAATGGAGGAGGACTGGCCAAATTTTGTGCCTTCCACCACAGTGATGAATACTGTGTGGATGTTTGTGTTCAAATTTTATTGTGTTTTTGTGTGTTCTTTCTCATTGTACCGCTGCTGGCAAATTCATTTCACTTGCACTTTATGTGCAATGTGACGAATAAAACTGAATGTATTGTATTGATTGTATATCCATTAGTCTGTGATTGTAAACTGTTTGTTTGATCTTCCAAGCTAGCACTTTCTGGTTTATTTTATTCTTGCTTCAGAAAGACATGATAACTTTGTTCTGAATAATCAACTTATGAATGTTAAATTTTTATTCATGCCCATCTTAGTATACTCAAACCTCATCTTTTCAGCTTTATACAGCACAGAGAAAACTAACCACTGGGGGCTCGTAAGAATTGGGGGCATTAGATTGCATACATTTACTGTCAAGTGCGTGCTGCCTGCCCTCCTTATTAGACACTAACAAGTTGCTTCGGAAGTACTCGCTAAGCTGCTATCTTCGCATCCGTGCCTCATGATTAGCTGCACGCTGTAGAGACAGAGGAAGAGGGAAAGGAATGAGGCAGCCATGGTATATGAGGGTTAGTGGTTCTGCGATGGGATAGTTTGAGCTATTGGGGTGCAGCAGTGTCCGAGAAAAAGAGAGTTGGGTGCAATGTTGAAGGAGTTGGGGTTGAGGTGGGGTGAGTGGGCAGGGGATGGGTGGCTACGTCAAACACCCAAGGCAACTAGTGCAATTGGGAGAAACAGAGTTTGTGATCTATTGTGTAACGTAACATGGTGAGCTGAATGTGGTCCAAAGGTGGTGTTTACCAAGCACATTTTTGAAGATTGTACTGCAATTATATGTCCTGGAGCATTCAATTAATCCCCTTTATAGATGAATCACGTTAAAATATTAACGTTAATTTACATGAACTGATTGACAGCCCTCATTTCAATTTTGTCTTTGCTCTGATAATGATCCTGTCAGTGTCAGCTGCACCAGTCTCAGATTTCACCTTATGTGAAGTGCTGATCAGGTATTGCATTTGGTGCTTATGTTCAGTCAGGGGACCCCCAAAATACACCAGTGCTTGAAATTAGCGGTTGCCCAGTTGCCAATGGCAACCTACAGTCCCGCCGGGCAACCTATCGTTTAATTCTGTCCTCCTTTCTATCTCTCTCTCTCTCTCTGTCACTCTCCATCTCCGCCCGCCACCCGTATCCGTGTCCGGGCCGCCGGGTCTCCACTCTCTGCTCTCTCCTCATCCGCCGGCACAGCAGGCCGCATTACACATGTGCACTGCCACGGCCTGCAAATCTTCCCCCTCCAGATGCGCACAACCACGGCCAGCACCAAAGATCCTATAGCGAGGATCTTTGGCCAGCACATCATCGGCCGTGGTTGTGCACATGTGCCGCCCTGTACATGCACACTGCCACTGCAACTGGTCGGCGTTGACCACTTTCTCCCTCCCTTTGCATTGTGGGGGATCTGGCTGTCATTGCTGTCCGGTCGCCACCTCGCTGCGACCGCTGAAAATCAACGCAGAATCACTCGCTGGAGCTGGAGTAACTCCCTGGAGTAACTCTTGCTTCTTGGTTTCCTGGTCTTCCAAAAATATTCAAAATGGAATTTAAACAGGAGTGGACCCACCACCACCAAACTCCAAACCCTGAAAAATAACAGCCTATTGCATTTTATCTGTTTATTTATTGTGTATATATATATGGTCTATGGTATATAGACTGAACTTTTATCTCCTATTCTGTATTATGTTTACATATTCTGTTGTGCTGCAGCAAGCAAGAATTTCATTGTCCTATATGGGACACATGACAATAAAACTCTCTTGTTTCTTGACTTAAGCAAAAGTTTTTCCCCCAGTTCTTGGGGAAAAAAAGAATTTAATTGCGTCTGGTTGGGTACCTATAGTAGGGTGAAGACGATTCCATGCTTTAATTGTGCGGGGGAACTCCAAGCAGCAGCCAGCATCTCTGGATAGAAGAAATTGGGTGACGTTTTGGGGAGAGACCCTTCTTTAGATTTCCTCTGGTTTTAGTGTTTTTAGTTCAATTTAAAGATACAGCGTGGAAACAGGCCCTTCAGCCCACCAAGTCCATGCCGACCACCGATCACCCGTACACTAGTTCTATCCCACACATTAGCGACGGAAGTCAAGAGTCAAGAGTGTTTTCTTCTCTCAAGTCCTAGTCAGAACAATGAAATCCTTACTTGCAGCAGCACAACAGAATAGTACTCTGTGAACACTGTTATAAACGAGAAAACAAAAACAGTGTATTATATATCAATATATAACTATACACACACACACACAATTTCCCTCCTGTGATTAATAAAGTTCTATCGCATAGTATCGTGTGTGTAGGAAGGAACTGCAGATGCTGGTTTAAACTGAAGATAGACGCAAAAAGCTGGAGTAACTCAACAGGTCAGACAGAATCTGTGAACAAAAGGAAAATATTACGTTTTGGGTTGGGTCTGAAAAAGGTTCCTGCACACCTTTGGAATGTGGAAGGAAACAAAAGCACCCGGAGAAAACCCATGTGATGAAAGGGTAAAGGAGCAAACTCCATACAGACAGCATCCATATTCAGGATCAATTCCGGGTCACTGGCACATTTAGGCAGCAACTTTATGGCCAATGTACTGCCCCATAGTCTTGAACTGAATTAAAACATACAGTAACTGTAAAGGGGGACTTTGTGCACTTAGAGATTTAAGACTGAAAATGGATAGTTTCTTTTTTTTTAGTAACCAAAGTTATCAACGTATAATTTTTTGTGTGTTGGAAAACAAAATATAGTGGCACAGCTGGTGGACTTGCTGCCTCACACGTCAGAGATCTGTGTTCGATCCTGTCCTCGGGCACTGTCCGTGTTGAATTTGCACATTCTCCCTGCAAGCTTGTCTCTGTAAAATTGCCCCTAATGTGTAGGGAGTGGGTGAGGAAAGTGGAATAACAGAACTTGTGTGAATGGGTAGACAAAAATGCTGGAGCGAAGGAAATAGATGATGTTTCGGGTCAAGACCCTTCTTCAGACTGATGTGAGGGTGCGGGACGGGTGGGAAGAAGAAATGAAGACGCGGAGACAGTGGGCTGAGGGAGAGCTGGGAAGCGGAGGAGAAAGCAGGGACTATCTGAAATTGGAGAAGTCAATTTTCATACCGCTTGCAAGCAAAATATGAGGTGCTGCTCCTCCAATTTACAGTGGGCCTCACTCTGGCCATGGAGGAGGCCCAGGACAGAAAGGTCGGATGCGGAATGGGAGGGGGAGTTCAAGTGCTGAGCCACCGGGAGATCAGGTTGGTTATTGCGAACCGAGCGGAGGTGTTGGACAAAGCGATCGCCAAGCCCACGCTTGGTCTCACCGATGTAGAGCAGCTGACACCTAGAGCAGCGGATGTAATAGATGAGGTTGGAGGAGGTGCAGGTGAACCTCTGCCGCACCTGGAAAGACTGCTTGGGTCGTTGAATGGAGTCAAGGGGAGAGGTAAAGCGACAAGTATACGATTTCCTGCGGTTGCAAGGGAAAGTGCCAGGAGAGGGGGTGGTTTGGGTGGGAAGGGACGAATTGACCAGGGAGTTATGAAGGGAGCGGTCTCTGCGGAAAGCCGACAGGGGAGGAGATGGGAAGATGTGGCCAGTGGTGGGATCCCGTTGGTAGACAAAGCTGGAGAAAATCAGTGGGTGAGGGATCTGTGTAGCGAAGGAATAGGCGACGTTTCGGGTTGAGACCCTTCTTCAGACTGATGTCGGGAGGGGGTGGGGGGGGGGTCGGGAAAAATAAAGAAAGAGGCGGAGACAGTAGGCTGTGGGAGAGCTAGGAATGGGAGGGGAAGGAGGGAGAAAGCAAGGAATACCTGAAATTGGAGAAACCAATATTCATACCGCTGGTGTGTAAACTACCCCAGCGAAATATGAGGTGCTGTTCCTCCAATTTGCTGTGGGCCTCACTCTGGCCATGGAGGAGGCCCAGGACAGAAAGGTCGGATTCGAAATGGGAGGGGGAGTTGGAGTGCTGAGCCACCGGGAGATCAGGTTGGTTATTGCGAACTGAGTGTAGGTGTTGTGCGAAGCGATCGCCAAGCCTGCACTTGGTCTCACCGAGGTTGATCGTACGCTGAATAATCCAACCAGAATTTTGTTTGGAACTGGAAAGAAATAATAGAAATTGCATTTATTGCAACGTGTAAAAAGAGATGAGATACTGTATTATAATTTTGCTGCATGTCATTGTGGTATATATCATGTCTTGATTGGTGAATATGTTTAATTTTCTGACTTTATTTGAAGCAGAACTAATATGTGAGTACTTCATTTACCATAATTCTGACTGGTAACTACGCACTTCGTCAGAGCACATTATCGGACGTGTCATGCAAGCCGTCTTAAATGACCACCTAAACTGTCATTTGGCAACCTAAAAAGCTGCCTAGGTTGCCCGGCTGGCAACAGGGAAAAAAAGTTAAGCGATAGCCCTGTTCATATATAATAGTTCAGATGTGTGAAAGCCGTAGAGTTGCTGCCTTACAGCGAATGCAGCGCCAGAGACCCGGGTTCGATCCTGACTACGGGTGCTGTCTGTAGGGAGTTTGTACGTTCTCCCCGTGACCGCGTGGGTTTTTTCCGAGATCTTCGGTTTCCTCCCACACTCCCAAGACGTACAGCTTTGTGGGTAAATTGGCTTGGTAAATGTAAAAATTGACCCTAGCGGGTGTAGGATACTGTTAATGTGTGGGGATCGCTGGTCGGCGCGAACCCCGTGGGCCAAAGTGCCTGTTTCCATGCTATCTTTAAACTAAGCTCTGTCTTAAAACCTAACCTGCCTGGTTTTATTGGCACAGACTGCACAGATCACAGCATCCTTGTCTTTAGCACTAAGAACCACGGTAAGCAGGTCACTGCCTGAAAGAACTCTTTCCATGGCAACAGCAGCAGAACAGACCGATTTAGAGGCGGGAGAAAACTTGGTGAGGAGAACACGTGTCTTCACTGTATATGGCCACTCCAGCCTCCCCTCAAATCCTTCTCATGGAAAGAGAACCGCACTGCAAGTTGCCACACATCACTGTGAGGCATGGCACAGGACCAGGGCAGAGATGGCTGCACATCTGTGCTCTTTGTGATTTGAGAAGTCTGCAATATGCACTGTGGAAGTTAATAAGTGTGATCACGATTGAAAACTCTGGTCCGCAGTTGCAGTCAGGGACATATTGGTTTCTCGGTTCAGACCCTTTCATTCACATCTCCTAGCCAGCCTGCAACTGGGCTTGTTCCTTGTTTCATAGGAAGTTATAAGCAAAGATAATGGGTTGCTCATTCTGCTTTCCATTTCTGTTGGCTAGGGTGAGATGAGCATCACACGCATTGATAATGTAATTATGTGCACAAAAGACACTGCTAAATTGTTAGCTGCATTAAAGTACATTGTACCAGTCCAGTTTTCTGGTGCTTTGGGCTTAAACAAAAAATAGTCACTATCACTTTAAAGATCTATATAAAGGGCCCGGACCCGAAATGTTATCTATCCATGTTCTCCTGAGATGCAGCCTGACGCGCTGAGCTGCCGCAGCACTCTGCCTTCTTCTGTAAACCAGCATCTGCCGTTCCTTGTTTCCACTTGCAGATACAGGATGCCTCTACTAAAATGCACCTCCTACACTCAGTGCAGGATCCAGGATATTTGAATGCCCTCTCTGCCACATTCGACCACACTTCACTGTTTCACCAGATCCGATGGATTTCTTGAATACCTATTAGCACTCTCTCCAACCATAATGGACCTTGCGTTTAAAAGTCACAGTTGATCTTTGACCAGCCCAGATTTGATTTTTTCCTCAAGTTACAGCACTGGGCCCACAGCTAATGTATGCAGCCAATTATCGGTACAGTTTGCTGAATAGATGCAGAAGTCATTAGATCGAATAAACAACACAAAGTTAGAGTTCCATCTTCATTATGGCAAACAGCCCTGAGTTGGTCGCACACTGTTATCTCTATGCACATTTTCAAGACCAGTACATTTTAAACATCACTGCATTATTAAAGGACTTCTTCTACAGCCATTAAGGAAGGTTTATTTTAAAACTATCAATGTGTTGCCTATAATTATCTTAGATATGTGCTTGGAATGAGCAGTCTAATTTCTAATTGCTATTTAATGCAATATTAATTAATATTTAGAAGTTGTTGTACTTAGGATTAGTAATAATCTTTGAAACCTGACCTGTTTAATGCAGGGTTTCAGCACAGCTGGCATGCATGTGTCCTGGGCTCTATTGGGAATTTGATCTATTGCTAATTTCCCAAGTGATCTCAATATCATGAGCAGGTTATCACATGACCCATTGTATTACCAAGCCATTCTGTTAGCTAAAGGAAATACAGAAAACTGTGGAAGCTTTACTATTACATTTTGGAACAAATTGTAGAATGAAAATCTCTTATAGCGCACAAGCTTTATAATCTGGAATCAGTCTGAAAATGGAGAAGAACTTGAAGATTAAAGACAGTATAATATGTTCTGGAGGAAATGGTTATCGGTCATCCAGAAGCACGATGAAAAACACGAGATCTAACATTGTAGCAGGTAATGTGCACATAACTTCGAGAATCTAGTTAATTTTGTTCCTGTTCTGGTGGGTTTTCAAGAAGATTGTGGAGCTCATTTTTTTGTCTTTTTTGCAGAATGACATTTTTTAATGAATTTTAATTTAATAATGAAAAATTGAAATGCTCAATCTGTAACAGTTATACAACAAATTCTACCTTAAGATATTTTCTCAATTGATCATTATAGTCAGAAAAGTCTCAGATTGATATTGAAAATGCCAAAGAAAATAATTAGTAATTAAAATGGTTTCACGAGTATACAGCTCACCATGATGTAGACAAAATACATTTTTCCATTGTTGAAATCTGGATTTTATTCCTTGGGTTTCATACACATTTATTCAGCAGCAAGTATTATGTGAAAAATTGTACAATGTTTTGGTTCAAGCATATGAAGCAGATTAATATAAAAACTGGAATACCTGTTTATGAAAGTTCAAGGTTAAATATATTATTTTCCCTGCAAACATGCATCAATTATTGTTTATATTTTCCATTGCAAGTTTTACCTGAACTATTTGAATGCATTGCAATGTGTTGCCACTACAAAGCTAATCCCTTACTGACAGCAATTAATGACATGAAAAGAAAGAATCGACTAGAAAATAAGGTAAGTTCGGAAAGTTGATGTGGCTTTATACTGAATAGTGCAAAGCACATTGGAAGTTGATCGATAAAAGAAGAATGGTGACAATTGAAAAACTGCAGGCCTGTAACAAAAAATATGTTGTTAAAACACTCAGCACATGAGGTAGCTTCAAGAGAAAGAGAAACAATTCACGTTTCAGGTCCAGTAAAACACTCAGACATCTGATGCTTGATTGGATATAACAAAATAACATCCACTGATTGTTAACGGAATCGTAGTTTATGATTTGATTGGGAGCGAGCTTATGCCCTTGTAATTTTATTTTCATATTAAATGCCAATTTGATATATTTTCTGACATTTTTTAATATAAATCATGAAATCTTACTGAATAGAAAAATTTTGGTAGGCTAACTCAGCCCTCTGTAATAGAAGTATTTTGTTAGTCGTATTCGTCATTCTTTCACCGTAACCTTGGAAATCCTTCTTTTCCAAAAAATAGTATTTCTCATCCATTTCTATCTGCTAAAATGTCTCCTTCACAGCGTTAAGTCATGTATGAAATTATCCTTTCCTATTTTTATTTGCCTGGAAGTAGATTCCAAATGTAGAACCTTGTTCCCTTGACAATTCCAATTTTTTCTTGCCTCAATTTAAATCTCTGATGTCCTTGCGCTCACACTAAATGTTGAATAATAGCAGTGCTCAAGATTTACTTTTTACCATGTTGTTTTTTACATCTGATATTTCCATTTAATTTTTGTTGTTTTACGATTGAAAAGCCCAACATAACTCTCTCATGAAAGTTCATTCTTATGCCAGTGATCAGCTCTGTTGTTCTCTTCTGATTTCAATATGTGCGCTGTGTCTTTGTGACCAAAACTTGAGATCCAATCTGATGAGTGCATCTTACGGTTTCAGCATGACATCATCTCACTTGTACTTCTCCTAGCTTAAAAACAGTTCAATAATCCATTTGCTTTATATAGATGTTTCACCATATCATGTTATGCCTTTGAAGTATATGACTGGCTGTTCCACTTTGCTTGAGGGTTTCCTGCTTATATTTCTGTCACTATGTATTTCATCACTGAGATAAGTGAAGTGATGTGTACTCTGAGTGTCTTAACCTTGTCATAAATTAAATACATCATGTCTTTCACCAGCAACATCATAATCTGCCTTTGTAAAATCTGGTTAATGTTTTTACTTGCTTAATTATCAGTAATTTTCTTTGCTTATTAAGAAAAATTCAAGGATAAGAATTTAATAATGAGCATTTAATAGCTTGAGGCTGGTACATCCTCGATGGCAGCTCATCTGACCTATTGTTGATAACACATTGAATAACGTTTAATGTATTTTACAATACTTGGCAGTAGATCATTCAAAAGGTATATCAAATTTTGAGTAAAGATTTCATGTTATTATTGTTTTAATTTAAATTCATTTTCCACCGGATCGATTGTTATATTTTAAGTCACTTAATACATTTAATTATGTCTTCCTAAACTCTACAAATGCTGCCTGACTTTCAAGTATTTCAAGCATTTTCTGCTTTATCTCTGTGAACCACAATGGCGGCATGGTGGCGCAGCGGTAGAGTTGCTGCCTCACAGCACCGGAGACCCGGGTTCGATCCTGACTACAGGCGCTGTCTATATGGAGTTTGTGCATTCTCCCCGTGACCACATGGGTTTTCTCCGAGATCTTTGGTCTCCTCCCATACTCCAAAGACGAACAGGTTTGTAGGTAAAATTGGCATGGTAAATGTAAAAACTGTCCCTAGTGTGTGTAGGATAGTGTTAATATGCAGAGATCGCTGGTCGGCGTGGACCCGGTGGGCAGAAGGGTCTGTTTCCGCACTCTATCCCTAAACTAAACTAAATTACCTTTACTGGAAAATTGGACTCCTTCACACCTTTTTTAACCTGTGACGTGTACACAAAATTACTTTGTGCCTGTTTTGAAATATTCCTTGGAGTCCTGCCCTTTGAGAAAATGGTCCAGGCACGTGGTTTACCCTAAATTTTACTTCGGAGTCACGTGAGTGACTACGTGAAGAACCCCGCCAGGACGCATGCGTGTCATATATCGCTACACGCATTGCAACGAGTCACAGCAGGGGGAACGACGTTCCCTTAGCGGCAAAATTTGAAAGCCGGGAACAGCAGGTAAGAAGACTCTGCGTTCCAGAATTTGAAAGTCGGGAACAGCAGGTAAGAAGACTCTGCGTTCCTTCCACTTACCTTTTAGGTGGAGACATGGACCGGATCCACGAAGGCTGCGGGAAAGCTGGCGGGGGAGAACCGCGGAGTTGCAGGCAGCCGGCAGCAGCAGCCAAAGGCACGCTAATCTCCCGTAATGGGAACAGCTGTGCCCGACTTCGCTCCCGACTTCGCTCCCGCACCGGCCAAGCCGGGCGGGAGAGGGAAACAAAAACTAACAGGGTCGTTGACTCCGAGGAGTCCGACTCTGAATAGCCGCGAGCGGCCAGTGCCCGTGCGCATTGGGGCCGGTTGGAGCGGCTGGGAGCGGGGAACAAAGCAGCCGCGACGGCCAGTGCCCGTGAGAATTGGAGCCAGTTGGAGCGGCTGCAGGAGGAACAGCTTCAAGCAGCCGATACGGCCAGTGCCCGAGAGCATTGGAGCCGGTTGGAGCGGCTGCAGGAGGACCAGCTTCAAGCAGCCGCGACGGCCAGTGCCCGAGAGCATTAGAACCGGTTGGAGCGGCTGCAGGATCAGCAGCAGCCGGGAGTGGCCTATGCCCGAGAGCATAAGAGCCAGTTGGAACGGCTGCTGGAGGAAATACCCCAAAGTGGCAGGCACCGGGCGATGGAGGCTAGCCACATTGGGCAGGTAGTAAGCCCCACAGCAGTACCTCGTGTAGGGCTGCACAGTGTTTCTCCCTCATCAGAGGGGAACACCGAGGGTCAATCCTGGGCTGACTGCAGGAGCTGGAGCAGGAGCGGCTTCAGGAGCAGCCTCAACGGCCAGTGCCCGTGAGCATTGGAGCCGGGTGGAGTGGCTGCAGGAACTGGAGCAGGAGCGGCCTCAGGAGTAGCGGCTTCAGGAGCAGCCGCGATGGCCAGTGACCATGTGCATTGGAGCCGGTTGGGTGCCCGAGAGCATCGGAGCCAGCTGGAGTGGCTGTTGGAGCAGGTAAGTGGCAGGCTCCGGGAGATGGAGACTAGTCACAGGGGGCAGCTAGTAAGTCCTACAGCTGTACCTCTTGTAGGGCTGCACAGTGTTCTCCCTCATCAGAGGGGAGTATAGGGGGTCAATTCTGGGCTGCACCTGAACAGGGGTGCAGAACATACCCCTAGTGCACATGGGGTGCAGAAAACCTATTGGAAGACACTTACCATCAGGGAACTGCAAACACTGAATGTTCCCAGTATCAACCAGTGTATTTGAAAACATGGCAGGGCAGGGAATTGAAACGAAAGAAAATTCTAAAAGTCCTAACAGCGGGACGGGTTCGCCCGCACAATAAACAAAAAGACATGACACTAGATCACCAGGATGCACTGGCCTTATTTTGCAAACTACCAATACGAGTAACAGCATTAGGAAGAAGTACCATCCAACCGGCTTTAGACCCTAATTTGCAGGCCTATGCAAACCTGGAACCTCCATACCTCCAATATTAAAATTTGGAGGCATCTTAACTTAACAGGTAAAGTACTTGACATAGAGGGAAACCCTGGGGCACATTAAGCAACGTCTAAAAACTACTTCCTGGGGAATGCGCTAACCCTCAACACAGACCTAACTACAGATCCAGACACCTCAACGAAGTTTCCCTGTGGTAACTTTTCTGACACCTCCTGCTTAAAACCCAAAAGGTCAGAAGGATCGTGAGGCACTGCTTTCACGGTCCGTATTCATACTGAAAATCAAGATCAAGCGAGCTTTTGCCCTTCTGCTCCACGGGACCTGGATCTGCACCTCAACGACCACGGAGGTTGCCGAAATAGTAACAAACCTACTAATAGTAACCATGGAGGAAGGTGGGTCTGGCTCCTTACGAGGTTGGTGGGAGATTACAGTTCTATCTGGATGCATAGAATATATTACTACCGACACTTATATTTCAGAAGTACAGGGGTATACCATAGAATTATTCAAAACATAATCCTCCAGTTCAGCATGTACCGAACTGAATGTTCATGCTTACAGGCAAAGAAATAATCAAAAGCGCATGCTGAACTACAGTGCCCAAATAAAATAGGAGTAATGGAGGACAACCAACACGAATCACAGGAATTCGTGTCCAAAAATCTTTATCATAATATAGATGGGGGATGCCACATCATCATAGATTTGACTAATTTGAATACTTTCGCACTTTATATTCATTACTAGATGGGAACCTTTGTTACTGCAAAGGTATTGATCCTAGGGTACTACATGGCAAGCATCGTATTAAAATATGCTTGCTATACAGTACTCATTGGAGGTGACCACAGATGTATTTAACACAATAGATCATCTGCGGTTCACCCTTAACACAGTTCACATGTCAGTGACTTTGCCGTAAGAACGGGTACAGCCTTAATGGAGGTTTGCAGTAAACTAAACCATCCATCAGACTGGTAGTAGAATAATTGGCATTTAGTGGCTGTGTTCCAGCCACATAAATCGGACCTTTACATTATCAAATTACTGAGCGCAATCATGCGTGCACTCAAAAATTATGGGGGTCATTCTGACAGACCTATGAAGCTACCAACGGAGGCCACTATGGTACTAAAATGGTGGAAACATAACATTAGGCATTGTTCCAATCCAAACATTAACAGCTACCCGTCTATGGAACTACATACTGATGGGCACTTGGATTGGGATGCTACTAATTCCATCTCCAGCTTTGGGGGAGATGGAATGCACAGGAGGCATCATTACAAATGCTGGGCATAAATACCTGGGGAAGTGGGTGCATGCCATGGCTTTAAGTCATATTGTTCTGGGTTATATCACCAGTATGTTAGACACCACCGTGGTAGCATATGTCAACCATATGGGTGGAAACATATCGACATCATGTGACTATCTGGCCAACACAATTTGGCAATAGTGTATCCAGTTAGATATTTGGATATCAGCTACCAACTTACCAGGTAAACTGAATTTAGTGGCAGACAACAGGTCACGCTAAGTCTAGAATACTGTATGGATGTTGGATAAAAAATGTATTGCTGGAACAGCACGGTATGGAACACCAGATAACGACCTATTCACATCCATGCTCTCACCAGTTATCGAATTATGTTCTTGGGAACCAGAACCTGGGGGCAGTGGCTACAGATGCATCTTCGCTGCTTTGGGGGATCATTTATGCATTCCCTCCTTCTGCCTCATCAGTCGGGTATTTAGGAATAAACAGTAGACTCCGCGTCTGGTATTTTCATAGTACCTGATTGGCCTACTCAACCATGGGTCCCGGTGATATCGACATGGTTTTAGAACCATGCATCACCATCCATCATAGACCTAATTTACTGGTTCTTCCCGCTACAAGGGGAGTTACCCATGTCATAATTATATATAAACCTATTAATTTATAGAGTTGAAAGCACCTCTTCTACACCTGGGACTGACGGACCGAATGTGGAATTATTTCAGCGGGCCACAGACAGTCCCCCAAAAAATCTGTACTTGGTGTCATCAAGAAATGGGAAGTACTGTCACAACAATAAACATCACCCACAGATCTATGAACATCCTGTCTGTTCTGGAATTCCTGGCAAGCCTCCATTATGATGAGAGGCTCAGTCATAGTGCCATCAACTGCGCCAGAAGTGCTCTGTCAACATACCTGTCACAAGGAACAGAGCGGCATTCTGTTGGGACACACCCTGGTAACCAAATTCATGAGGGGCATTTTAATATTAATCCCCCAAGAACCAGGTACTCCCAAATATGGGATGTGAGCATTGTACTGACCATGTTAAGAAACTGGTCTTCAGCTACAGCTCTGTCCCTACAGAAACTGACTATGAAAACAGTCATGCTGTTGGCCTTGGTCACGGCACAAAGGGTCCACTCACAACAGAAACAAAGGTTGAACAACATGATTATTCATCTGGAAATTTAACTTTTCACATCAATGAAATAGTCAAACAGAACAGACAGGGGTCAGCAGGCCTAAAAACAGAATTCAGGGCCTACCCGACAGATGGCCGTCTCTGTATTGTAACACACTTACTATTATATATGGAGTATACTAAGATCATCAGAGGGAAGATATGTCACTTTAATCAGCTACAAACAGCCACTCAAAACAGTGACAGTCCAGACCATCTCTAGATGGCTAAAACAGGTCCTAATAAAGGCTGGAGTAGACACTAGCATTTTTAACTCTCACTCCACCAGGGCTGCAGCTACATCGGCAGCTATGAAGTTGGACGTTCTTATGGACCAAATCCTCAAGACAGCAGGATGGTCAACGGAGGAATCTTTCCAACGACTTTATAACAAACCAGTCATTGAACCTGGAACATTTGCAGAAACAAATTTAAGTTCTGTAATATCATTTACCCCATAAATAGGGGCAATAATTGGTGTTAATATTTTTATCGTTGGGTTCTCAATATCGTATTGATGTCTAATGATGTTAATTCTATTCTCCCCATAATCAAGGCAGATGTGATGCATGGACTCGTTTCCACGGCATGAAATCACAGAGCTTAAAATCTTCACGTAGTCACTCACGTGACTCCGAAGTAAAATAGTAAGATTAAACGAGAACTTACCAGTTTGAAGTTTGATCGTTATTTTATGAGGAGTAATGTTGAGGGAATACGTGCCCTCCGCTCCCACCCTTGATCATATACTCAACTGGTATCTCTTCTCTAATCTTACTATGTTTAGTCATTACAGTTATCTGTGATTTCACACCGCTGCTTTGAAGAATGACACGCATGCGTCCTGGCGTGGTTCTTCACGTATTCCCTCAACGTTACTCCTCATAAAATAACGATCAAACTTCAAACTGGTAAGTTCTCATTTAATCTTACTATTAGGTTGCATTCCTTGCATGTTGTGATGCTTGCAAAGTGCATGACTCATTTTCAGTATGTAATGTCAGAAACTGCATCAAAAGTTCACAATTTACGACCTTTGTAAATAATTTACAATAAAACTTATGCATCATGTGGACGGTTATGAACTATGAACTAAGGTGTCCTGTTCAGGACTGTTTTTTATATGCAGAAATGAATATTATGTATTTAAAGGTCATTGCCATCTGTAATAATTGAGGGTTCACAGTGAATTGCCAATATCAGCTCATGGATCACCCAATCTGTGAGCCTGATGCTTCCATTGAGTATAGAGACTTTGGACATCTATGACCCCAGGAACACAATCAATTGCTACAGCTGTGCAGGAAGAAACTACAGATGTTTTTTGTATCGGAGATAGACACAAAAAGCTGGAGTAACTCAGGGGGCTCTGCATCTGCGGAATAAAGGATTAGGTGACGGTTTCGTTTGGATCCTTTCTTTGGACTGAAAGATAGAGATGGGAGGCGAGAAAAGGCCAGAACAAATCAGGCCAGCAGCAGATGACCCCAGGTGGGGTGGAGTCCATAATGGCCCATTGTTGGCTGGGGAATATTTGCTAACGAGCGAGATCCAAGGATGCGAACAGTGGAACTGGTAGGATGACTAGGATGGGAAGGAACGGAGGAGTTACTTGAAATTAGGGAAATCAATGTTCAATCCACTGGGCTGTAAACTGTGAAATATGAGGTACTGTTCTTCCAATTTGCGTGTACTACACATGCTACAGCCAGGGGCGGAACACCCGGGGGGGCCAGAGGGGACACGTCCCCCCCATGTTTTGAGAGGTGGGGGACATCCCCCCCAAGTTTTTGTAATCCCGATTTTAAAATCTCCGCTTTTAGCGCTGGATTGAGCCTCCGAAGCCTCGCGCGTGTGTGTGAGTGTGCGCATGCGCGCGTGGCCGCCAAAAAATGGTGTCCCCCTTCCCCTCCATGTTTTGATAGTGAGTTCCGCTCTTGGCTGCAGCTGTTGTGGAGGTTTGTCAAAATGACCTCTATGCCATTATCCCTTTTGCACTTTTTTTTACTGCTCCTGCTTCCAGTTTTTCTTCAACTTCACGTTATCCAACTTCCGAGAAGTCATTGAAATCGCTGAACCATTTCCCATGGGCCACCGTGCAAAAGATGCAACATCTGTGCACCTAGCAAGGAGGCAGAAGCTGTGAAACCTGCAGATCTCCTTTTCACACTTAAAGAACAGTTAATCATAAAATTATCTCAAGCCAAGAATGTCCCAATTTCACATTTTTGGTGATAAATGCATTTTAATCAAAATATGCTCTCAGGCTATTTTCTAGGCAATCATTTCTTAATAGCAAAATGAATGCTGTTCCGAGAATTCCTCATTATCATTTCCAGTGTGTGCAACATGTGTGGTCTAAATATGTACATCTATTTGAAGTATAGTCGAATCGGTGAGAAATTATTGTACACTCAATATAACATTGATTCATTTGTTTGATTCCAGGGATGAGCTATTATACTTTCAGCAGAGATTAAGTTGGACTGGCATCTCTTCATTTAAATTTAGAACATTGAGAAGTGACCTCCTTTAAGTGGATTAACGGATTAAGTGATGTATCCACCAGAGGGCTTGTCTAGATCAAGAAGGCATTATCTCTGTTTGAGAGATCACAGTTAAAAGTGAAAGGAGGAGGAACTCAAAGTAAGATAAGTGTCTGGAATTCTCTCCCATAAAAGGCTGCGAATGGTCAATCATTAAATGCACTAGATACTTGGAGAATGCACTCAAGTGATATGGAGATCAGGTTGTAAAGTGAACTTGAGTTAGCAGATGAGCCATGGAACAGAGTGCTGCAACTGGCTTGAGGAGACATAAGGGTTACTACTTCCGATTCATATCCTCTTACACTTTGTTCAATATTCTTATCATGTCAAATAACGAGTTCTTCAGTTTTGATTTTCCGTGCAATTAGTTCGAAATTGATGGCTTCTTAATGTGATGTGAGGCAGTAATATTACAAAATACTGATTTATTTTTCTGCACCTGTTTTTTTTTCTCCGTATGTCAATGTAGTACCTATGCAATCTCTTTTCCCACTTAACTATTCGCATTTCAGTTGAATAATAACATTTTAACATCACACCTAATGCCCTGTGAAAATCAGGAATCTGTAATGATGGATAGACACAAAAAGCTGGAGTAACTCAATGGGTCAGACAGCAACTTTGGAGAAAAGGAATACGGGACATTTCACATCAAGACCCTTCTTCAGACTGAGGGTCAGAGGAAAGTGAAACGAGAGATATAGACTGTGATGTAGAGAGATTATAGAACAAATAAATGAAAGATATGCAAAAAAGTAACTTTGATAAGGAACCAGGTCATTGTTAGCTGTGTGCTAGGTGAGAAAGAGTACAGACAATGAGACACACCAAGACGACTTTGTTGTGGGAGGTAGACACAAAATGCTGGAGTAAAGGGCCTCTCCCACTCGGCGATTTTTTTCGGCGACTACCAACGTCATATCAGTGTCGTCAAAAGATTTTGCACATTTCAAAAATCCAGCAGGAACAAAAAAAATGTTGTGACACTTGAAAAAACACTGCACGTCAATACGTCATCACACCGCGTCACGCCACAAAGTTTTCGGTGACCTGATACGTCAGTCAATGATGCCAGCAGTCGCTGAAAAAAATCGCCAAGTGGGACAGGCCCTTAACTCAGCGGGTCAGGCAGCATCTCTGGAGATAAGGAATGTTGTGGAAGGGATGGAGAGAGAGGGACTGCAAGGGTTATTAGAAGTTAGAAAAATCAATTTTCATGCCACTGGGTTGTAAGCTGCCCAAGCAAACTATGAGATGCTGTTCCTCCAATTTGCTTTTGGCCTCACTCGGACAATGGAGGAGGCCTAGGCCTGAAAGGTAGGTCCAGGCGGACTGAGTTGGAGTTAATGGTGGAGCTTAAGTGGGAAATTATCATTCCCCACCGTGTAAGGAATTGGGTAAGGAAGAGCAGGAGCAATATGTCTGGGAAATAAAATCTGGCATAGATCAGTGAGGGAGCGGAAAGATTAAGATGGCGACATATTGAGCCACTTCTTCCTCTCCCATGCTGGGCTTGGAATATCCGGGGCCATCAATACCCCAACAGATTTTGTCAATGCCTATGTGAAGACATGGGGTTAGCTCGGTATTTGTGTGTCAGATGGAAAGAGAGAACGGTTTGGCCCAGCAAACGTGATGGGGATAGAAGGAAAGTGATCAACTCAGTGTGTGATGAAGTTTTGAAGGAAAGGTTCAGCCTGGCATGTGTGATGGGCAAGGAAGGGATCAGCACGCTATATATGGTTGGGAGGGGAGTCCAATGTGTGTGCATTTGGCAAGGGGCTGTTGGTGTGTCAGTAAAGAGTTCTTGACAGAGAAAACATTTCCATCCCAGGTGTGATTGGTTTCATTTTACATTGTCAAAAAATAATTATTTGCACGTTTCACTCATGGAAAAGTAGATTTTCAATTATGTAATGCTGAAAAGCATGGTATTGTGCATTTGACAATTAGGTGATTTTTTCTTGGAATTTGTGTCATCAAGGATTTTTCTGTTTATTCCTTTTTAAACACGGAAATCACTAGAAGATATCAAGGAAGAATCAATCACACTCTGGAGACAACAGTAAAAGTGCTGATCTGAAATTAGTGCCAGTGGACGCAACACAACATAATAAATATACCATTGTAAAGGGGGGATGTTTGAGCAATAATATGCTGTTTCCAACATCCTAGTAAACTAATTCTATTATAAGGAGATGCTTTAGTGTCATAACAAGGATGGAATTTGTGGGACTTTAATGTGTACAGATACTACAGAATAAAGTTTGCTGCCTTACAGAATTTCTAACTATGCTTCTTATTTATTGTCTCTTACTAACTAAAAAGGTTTTTAACAGTTCAATTCTCATTGTATTCATTCAGGTCCTTAACGTAATTAAATTATTTTAAAAACAATTTCTATTCTAACAATTCTAAGATTAAACCTAGCAATTATAGACCTGTTAGTTTGACTTCAGTGGTGGGCAAATTAATGGAAAAGATACTTAGAGATAATATATATAAGCATCTGGATAAACAGGGTCTGATTAGGAACAGTCAACATGGATTTGTGCCTAGAAGGTCATGTTTGACTAATCTTCTTGAATTTTTTGAAGAGGTTACTAGGGAAATTGACGAGGGTAAAGCAGTGGATGTTGTCTATATGGACTTTAGTAAGGCCTTTGACAAGGTTCCTCATGGAAGGTTGGTTAAGAAGGTTAAACTGTTGGGTATAAATGTGAGGTTATCCATTTTGGTGGCAAAAACAGGAAAGCAGACTATTATCTAAATGGTGGCCGACTAGGAAAAGGGGAGATGCAGCGAGACCTGGGTGTCATGGTACACCAGTCATTGAAAGTGGGCATGCAGGTGCAGCAGGCAGTGAAGAAAGCGAATGGTATGTTAGCTTTCATAGCAAAAGGATTTGAGTATAGGAGCAGGGAGGTTCTACTGCAGTTGTACAGGGTCTTGGTGAGACCACACCTGGAGTATTGCGTACAGTTTTGGTCTCCAAATCTGAGGAAGGACATTATTGCCATAAAGGGAGTGCAGAGAAGGTTCACCAGACTGATTCCTGGGATGTCAGGACTGTCTTATGAAGAAAGACTGGATAGACTTGGTTTATACTCTCTAGAATTTAGGAGATTGAGAGGGGATCTTATAGAAACTTACAAAATTCTTAAGGGGTTGGACAGGCTAGATGCAGGAAGATTGCTCCCGATGTTCGGGAAGTCCAGGACAAGGGGTCACAGCTTAAGGATAAGGGGGAAATCCTTTAAAACCGAGATGAGAAGAACTTTTTTCACACAGAGAGTGGTGAATCTCTGGAACTCCCTGCCACAGAGGGTAGTCGAGGCCAGTTCATTGGCTATATTTAAGAGGGAGTTAGATATGGCCCTTGTGGCTAAGGGGATCAGAGGGTATGGAGAGAAGGCAGGTACGGGATACTGAGTTGGATGATCAGCCATGATCATATTAAATGGCGGTGCAGGCTCCAAGGGCCGAATGGCCTACTCCTGCACCTAATTTCTATGTTTCTATGTTTCTATGTATAAATGCAGGAATAGCAAGATGGATTCAGCAGTGGCTGAATGGGAGAAGCCAGAGGGTAATGGTGGATGGCTGTTTGTCGGGTTGGAGGCAGGTGACTAGTGGGGTGCCTCAGGGATCTGTGTTGGGTCCTTTGTTGTTTGTCATGTACATCAATGATCTGGATGAAGGGGTGGTAAATTGGATTAGTAAGTATGCAGATGATACCAAGATAGGGGGTGTTGTGGATAATGAAGAGGATTTCCAAAGTCTACAGAGTGATTTAGGCCATTTGGAAAAATGGGCTGAAAGATGGCAGATGGAGTTTAATGCTGATAAATGTGAGGTGTTACACCTTGGCAGGACAAATCAAAATAGGACGTACATGATAAATGGTAGGGAATTGAAGAATACAGTTGAACAGAGGGATCTGGGAATAACCGTGCATAGTTCCTTGAAGGTGGAATCTCATATAGATAGGGTGGTAAAGAAAGCTTTTGGTATGCCAGCCTTTATAAATCACAGCATTGAGTATAGAAGCTGGGATGTAATGTTAAAATTGTACAAGGCATTGGTGAGACCAAATCTGGAGTATGGAGTACAATTTTGGTCGCCCAATTATAGGAAGGATGTCAACAAAATAGAGAGAGTACAGAGGAGATTTACTAGAATGTTGCCTGGGTTTCAACAACTAAGTTACAGAGATAGGTTGAATAAGTTAGGTCTTTATTCTCTGGAGCGCAGAAGGTTAAGGGGGGACTTGATAGAGATCTTTAAAATGATGAGAGGGATAGACAGAGTTGATGTGATCAAGCTTTTCCCTTTGAGAATAGGGAAGATTCAAACAAGAGGACATGACTTCAGAATTAAGGGACAGAAGTTTAGGGGTAACATGAGGGGGAACTTCTTTACTCAGAGAGTGGTAGCGGTGTGGAATGAGCTTCCAGTGGAAGTGGTGGCGGCAGGTTCGTTGGTATCATTTAAAAATAAATTGGATAGGCATATGGATGAGAAGGGAATGGAGGGTTATGGTATGAGTGCAGGCAGGTGGGACTAAGGGAAAAAAGTTGTTCGGCACGGACTTGTAGGGCCGAGATGGCCTGTTTCTGTGCTGTAATTGTTATATGGTTATATGGTTAATAGATTGTGGTCCTGAAACGTGAGAGTGATTACTATTATCAATGTTGTGATGATCACACAATATATTTCTGTGATACAGCCTTGTGTCACATTGAAGACAATGAGAAGGAAAGATAAACCCCTTGCTGAAGATCACGACTATCTGTGAAATTAGATTCTCATCTCAGCAGACAGTTTATGTATTTTTACAACAATTAGCACCACGTTCAAAACATACAAAGAGGGGGTAGTTCATGGGACTGATGGCCAAATGTTCTCACTTGCAAAGCAGACTCCCTTCTCCTGTATTACTTCTGCAAGATGCAAGGTAACACCTTCCTGTCACACCCAGTTCAAGGTCCACTGATGTGGCACGTACAGAGGCAAAGCTCTGCTCTGCAGCCTGCAATGAAGAGCAGTTTGCCTCTGCCCAAATTTGAAATTTTAGGCATTCCCTTATTTTCCATTGTGATACCATTTCCATTTGTTTCGTTATGTCATCTGTGATGTTTGTACTGTTGTGTTTGTGGCAGTGTAGTTAGTTTAGTTTAGAGAAACTGAGTGGAAACAGGCCCTTTGGCCCACCGGGTTCACGCTGGCCAGCGATCACCCGTACGCTGGTTCTATATTATCCCACTTTTGCATCCTACACACTAGGGGCAATTTACAGAAGCCAATAATCCTGCAAACCTGCATGTCTTTGAAATGTGGGAGGAAACCGGAGCACCTGGGGAAAACCCATGGGAGGACTTACAAACTTCGCACAGACAGCAGCCAGAGTCAGGATTGACCCCGGGTCTCTGGCACAGTGAGACAGCAACTCTACTGCTGCACCACTGTGCCATCTCTAGTTGGAAAATGACAGTACTGCATTGACAAACTATTAAATATGATTTCAAAGAACATTCTTAAAATTAATTAAAATATTAAGGAAAAAAAGTAAACATTCTCCAAAATTGACCTATTTCAAAGTATTATTTTTGTAGATAGACTAAATGCTGGAGTAACTCAGCAGGCCAGGCAGCATCTCTGGAGAGAAGGAATGGGTGACGTTTCGGGTCGAGGCCCTTCTTCAGACTTCTTTTTGTAGACTCATCTTAACTCAGATATTTAAGGAACATTTGATCCAATTTGATTGAAATTTCCATAATGCCATATCCTTTTTTCCCTTATTCAGAACTTTGCATGTGTTATAACTCTCACTGCAATAACTTAACTACGTCTTTTTTGTTTTACATACATGTTAATACGTATATACAAACCAGCCGATATTTGCTTAACATCCTTCTTAAATATTTACATAAAGCTTAGTTTCACAACTCACCAGTTTGAATGTATTGTCAGTTAATTGTGCAATCCATTAAAGTTATACATTAACTGGTTGCAGGTAATGATCAAATGCCTCAATGCTCCTTTCTAAAATATAGGCAATCTCATTATTTCTATAAAGAAAGAAATGCATATTATTGAAACAATAGCAGATTACTACTGATCCAGTAAACTTCGAATAGAAACTGAAAATGCGGTAAATATTTATCAATACAGGCAACATCTGTGAAGAGACAAATAGATGTTGGCCTTTCATCAGAACTGGAGAGGGAGGTGGAACAGATTTGCTAAGTGGAGGGAAAGGCAACTGCACCTCTTTAAAGTGTGTAGGAAAGAACTGCAGATGCTGGTTTAATTTGAAGATAGACGCAAAATGCTGGAGTAACTCAGCGGCACAGGCAGCATCTCTGGAGAGAAGGAATGGGTAACGTTTCGGGTCGAGACTTTTCCGTAGTCTGAGGAAGGGTCTCGACCCGAAACGTCACCTATTCCTTCTCTTCACAGATGCTGCCTGTCCCGCTGAGTTACTCCAGCATTTTGTGTCTATCTGCACTTGTTTAAAGCCTGTTATAATGCTAACTTTTTTTTGTGTTCTATCTATTTTCACTGGCCTGAAACATTCTGTCTCTTTCACCCTGACCTGTTGCCTGTATTTAATAATTTCCAGCATTTTATATTTTTACAAGATTAATGAAAGATTACTCGAGTATAAATACAATTATTAAAATATATTTCTGCAGAGAATTACTGTGCTTATTTAACACTTTCATGCACTGGATAAATTAATTTCACATTCAGTAAAGATAGTAATGAATAACTAGGAACATTTAATCTAATAATATTATACTGTGGTCTTTGCTATTGTATTACTTTCTTCAACCTGTTATTTTGAAGCAAGAGATGAATATATTTCCAAAGTGAGTGCGATCTTTTCCTGGTTTTTATTTTACAAACTTGGTGGATGTAAGTTAGCAGGAGAGAATAGTGTTGGTGTTCTAGTATTTCTGTGCTCTAGTGTATCTGTTTACTTCTGTTTCAACATGTTAAATGGTAACACAATGGTCTTTGAATATGAAAGTTGTGGAGCTAACAAGTCCATGTTGGAAAGAACATAATTTCATGACACCAATGTAGTACCGCATTGTTAAGAGTCCTTGAATAGAGCTGTATTAATCTAAATGGGTGGGTGATGGTTGGCATGGACTCTGAGGGCTAAAGTGCGTGTTTCTCTTCTGTATCTCTCTATGATAATAACTTCATGAGTCATTCAAAGAAGAACTGAAGAGTCTGTTCTAATGTTTGGCTAAATCCCATAACCAACGTCATTAAAACAGAATAACTGTTCATTCATCTTCTGCTGTTTGATGGACCTTGCTTGGTCAGAAGATACAAATCAATTCCCTCATAGTACAACAATAAATATGTTTTATTGGCAGTGATTATAAAGAGTTTGGAATTGTGAAAAGAGAAATACGAACAAAAGTATCAGTTCGTCTTGCTGTTCTTCACAACTCTATATTTAACGCAGAATTATGCTTATTGAGTTGATGCTATGGGGATAATAAAATAAAGATTAAAGAGTTGGTCGTTATCATGTCATTGAATGTCAAAAGGGCTACAGTTTGTCCACAGATATATACACGGCATGGATTGCTGTTTCCAACATGATGAAGAATATTTAGCCTATTGTTTTAACATACAGTATAACCCAAAAAGTCGACCACAATACCGATAGTCATCTTATAAAAATCAGTTGAGAATCAAAAAGTTCAGCGGTTATAAAAGGATATCAGCAGCGAACATAAAAGGAAACCAAAACATATTTTTATTAACATGCAGTTAGTAAAAGTGTGACCAAAGAAAAGGGAGGAGGATGTGGGACAGGAGCTTGACTGGCTGTTAGCTTGCATGTTCCCTGGCTGAAGTGCATAGTATTTAATTTGATTCAATCTTTACTCAAGAAGAGGAAAGTGCCAAGATCACAATGAGGATGGGGGAATGAAATAAACTGGTAACAAATAAAGAAGAGTAAGTAAAACATTGACAATGCAGGAAGTAATTGTTCAGTTGAGATGAATCTGAGGTTGTTAAGAAACTTGAGTGTGGAAATTGTAAATGCTCAGACAATGTCTTCCTGAGATGTGGGACCTATGACTAAAGGATGGAAAACTGCAAGCATCTAATGCATCATCCTCAGACATTTCCATCATCTCCAACGTGATCGCACCACCAGTCACATCTTCCCATCTCCACCCCTTTATGTCTTTTGCAGAGATCGTTCCTCCCGGAACCCCTTGGTTCACTCACCAATTCCCACCCAAAGCAACCCCTCTCCATGTGCAGGACCACAACTAGACAACCATAAGGAATTTGAGGTGCTGATCCGCTCTTCCCTGGATGTAAGCAAGGGAGGATGTAACGGGTCAGGTGCCTATATCCCCCCACCCCCATTTTTGTTGCCGGTGTCTACTTATCACCTGCCATGCTTTGTTCTACCTCTCTTCTCTCCCAGCATACTCCCCACCCCCAAACTCGATCCAAAACATCACTTATCCATGTTCCCCGAAGATACTGCCTTACTCCAGTACTTTGTGTCCTTTTTTTGTAAACCAGCATCTGCATTTCCTTGGTCCTGCAAGTATTAAAGTCCCATTCAAAAAAAGGAAATTGATTTACACAGCACAAATATGACAGACATTAGATCTAGTATAGTGATGATGCAACTGCCGAAGGCAATAATTTGGCATAGAATTAATTATGTGGAAAATATGGTTAATAAATGAAAACCAGATCAGCTTTGTTGCAATTAGACTAACGATCAGTACCCTCGGAAAAATGAAAATAATGTATCAAGCTGTGCATTGATGTGGCCTATATAGACTTTCAAAGGACCCTAAAAAATGAATTTTGTTAGCTAGATATTTCTAGATGTAAGTGTACCATAACATGTCTCATTGTCTGCTTTCCACTAATTTACTATTTCACGAATTTATGCTGTTTATGTAGAAATTGGTGCACTGTTTAGTCTGCCAGTGTATCTCCACATTTCAACTAAATATTCTGTAGCTAAACCTATGTTAAAAACATAAATTTCTACGAAATAAATCAACACACATAATTCTAGGTGTGTTACATAAACTGAGGTGACTTATGCATTGGAGTTTACAACATACCTATAAACTCGCTAATGGATAAGGCAGCCTATTAGCTAGCAATTATAGAGTCTAAATTATTGCTACCTGTCTGCTTTAAGTTAGAGAAAATGAGTGATATTTGTTTATGGATAGTGACTTTATAGTCAAGTGAATAATCCTTTAAATTAACATTCCCATTAACAAATGCAGTGTAGTTAATCTCCTTTAAATTCTGGTGTGTAAACCTTGGATTGTTATTCCAAACAGTGAAGGAAAGAATGAGATGCCAAAACAAGAGGCTCTGAGGCATTCTGTCTTAACATGGACTTTAAATAACCGTCATCTCGCACTTCTTTATTTTGGCTGAATGTGCAGGGATTGTTTGGGACTTGGCAGTTCCTACCATAAAACTGATAAATGGTACACAGCGTTTATTGCTTGCCTGTTAACACCTGACAGTCATCCACTAATGTAGTATGCTTGTACAACTCACATTGTTCTAGCCTCAATAGGACTTAGTTTCGTGAAAAAATTCAGACTAAAAATAATTAGACCCTCGTATGTGATTTTATCATTAGCACTCCTCTAAATGGACTGAAATACTTGCATATAACGTTTTCTTTGACAGGGGATCATGACTGAGAAATTACTTTTATGTTCAAGTTGTTGTGAACTCTACCCTTGCAACTAACGTTTTATCGGAGTTGGGTGTTTGGAGAACTAATAGCAACACAATTTCTACAGTTATTATTGAGTAACATTTCTGGCATTGATGGATTTAGTTTATATGTGAGCAAGTGGTTTGCTGAATCTCCTGTAAGCAATGCAAAATCCAACAGTACACAAAATGGACGCAAAGTGCTGGAGTAACTCAGCAGAAAAGGCAGTATCTCTGGAGAACATGGACAGGTGATATTTCAGGTCAAGACGCTAAGGGAGTCTGAAGAAGGGTCTCGACTCGAAACGTCACTTATCCATGTTCTCCAGAGATGTTGTCTGACCTGCTGAGTTACTCAAGTAATTTGTATCCTTTTGTGTATTAACCAGCATCTACACTATTTTGTTTCTGCAAAATCCAATACTTGCTGTGTCCCGGTCCAAAATGGACTTCTTTTCTCTTAGCATATTTACACACCAGGATGGCCGGAGGGTTCTTTCCTTTTTCTCGTAGCAGAGGTCCAACCAGGCTCCTTGCATTACTATCCATCTTTACCTGCATAACCATGTTATCTCATTGAACAACATCCTCTAACCCTACACGTTTCCTCCAAATCAAAAGCATGACTATGGGAATCTATATGGGGCCTGGCTACACTGGTCTATTTGTGAAATTAGGGGAACATTCTTTATGTCAGTCTCCTTCCTTACTGCATTATCCTATGCATCATTGACTTCATTGATGCAATGCCCTACTGTGTTACAAGACAAAAAGATTTAATCACCCTTAATGTCAATTTTCACCTTGGGATCACTTTCATCTGGCTTTTCTCTGACACTTTGTCTCTTTCTTGACCTCTCTGAATCCATTTCAATGGATAGATTGGTATCAAGTATCCATTCTTTCCAGAAATGGCTGACTGACTTGTATGTTTTCCACTCTAGCGTTCTGCATTTTTTACTCACAATGTCATCGCTTCCACACGAGGGAAACCAAACTGCTTTATAGTCCAATTGATTGCCACTTTCATTCTCCATCTCATTACCACTCTGACCTCTCTGACCTTTGTTTCCTACAGTGTTCCAGCAAAGCTCAATATAAACTCGGGAATTGTGTCACATCTTCTAGCCTGACGCAATGCAGCCCTCAGGACTTCTATTTGAGTTCAACAATTTCATATAATCAGCTATTCCAGTCTTGTAGCTCACATTTTCAATGTTGAGTTTGTTTTTTCCACCAATTCTCTTCTCGTATTTCATATTTCGTTCATCACCTCCTAATTGTACCTCATCCTGACGCACATTGGCAATCTCCATCTGCTGGCATCACTTGTGTTCAGTTTCTCCTGGCCTCCCTGTGTCACAGACCTTCCCCTTTATTTCCACTGTCCCTCCCCATGTTCTCTAAAACACTAAATCTGTTTCAATTCCAACTTTTACTGGTTCTGATGAAGTTATCAAAATGACACGCTGAGTATTCCCAGTGTTTTTATTACTGGAAATAGGTTTGGCCATTCCCAAACCACTTTCAGACCATAAATGATCTTTCCTTCTTTGGAGTTTGTCTATCGTCCATTGTGTGATATGTAACCTTATACATGTGTGCAAAAGCCTGTTTATGTATATCAATGTATGTATTTGAGCCTCACAACTTCACTTTCTTTTTAGCTATGTTTCTCATTGTTGGATGACTAGGTAATAACTAAAGTAATCATCTTTGTTTTCAACTTCATATTTTGCATCAGTAAACCCAATCAAAAATAAAATTATTGCATCTTCAGAGCGATGTAAACATTTGCTCTGGAGGTTTACTAAAGTTCCTAATTGTTATGCCACCCACGGATAAGGCTTCAAATGTTTTTTTTTTAATGTTGTTACTGTACATATACTTGTTAAACATTCTAATTCTGAGTATACTGGAGCAATTTACACCTGAACATTGCACAAAGGTGTCTTGTTTCTGTTACCCTTTGACATGGATATGCTCTAACCTGGGTATATTTATAGCAAGGACATAACACTGGGGCAAATTCACACTCAAAGTTAATTGCTTAATGGCTTCTATAGATATCAATTGAGTCATCAATTCTACCGAGTCCACAAGTTCACTGTAAGTTCTCCCAGCTACATCATCACTGATGTAAGCTATGATGCAAATTGCAAATACCTACAATAGATGGTGACAGGACCCAATGCTGTATAAGCAAAGTCAAGCGTTCTGCTCAGTGGTGAGGGATGTTTACTGAAGATGGAAGATTTTGTTTAGCTTAGAATATATTTTGCAAGTTAAGCAAGTTTTTAGACTATCTGGCAGCCACTCTGCTATGCACTGAAAACTGTGTAAGGGCTATTTTCTTAATTAAAAAAACTTAAACATTGCTTCTTGAATATTGTGGACTGTATTCCCATCATTCTGCTAATATGTGAAGCTTCTGGACATTCTATTAGCACCGTCATTCAATTCCTCATATGACATAATGGGGTGTCCCAGAATTAAAATTCGCTATAGTTGAACAAATGCAGAAAAAATAAAATTTAACCACAATTTCCAATCACCAGGCTTGTTAGCGATTGCAACATGCTTAATATTTCTTGTAATACCTGAGATTAATAAGTTTATTTGCTTCAGTTCATCATGCCATTTTCACATAAAATCATGATTTTTGCAGGGCATTCTTTGTTCTGCTCGAAATAAGGATTGTGAGCACGAGAGACATTTTTCACTTTTGCATCTCTTTATTTCCAGATAGATTTTAGCAACAGAAATGTGTAACTTCATCTACTGATACTTAGCATTCGATTACGTGCATTTAAAGTTTGGCTGGAAAGAATGTTTGTTGTATCACTCAGCAAACCTTTCACGCTTACGAGATTCATTTTGTGTGCCAGAGATGACTTTGTCCTGAATAATTACTTCTGACTCAGTATGCAGAGATGTGCATCTATTTTGGTTAAAGATTTGTTGGCATAAATCTAAATTTAGACATTCAAAAATGTGGTTTACTCTGACGAATGACATAAAGTCATTCCGTTTGCACTTCTTACTTCAGCAATGTCAGGGGAAATTTGATACATTGTGAATTTTGCTAATATTTATTAAATGAATATGCTTTGATCCTCTAGTATGACCGTCCAGCTGCAAATTTTCACTGACTTCTTGCTCTGTCGTTTTCGTTCTAGGTATTCAGAGCACTGTGCCTTTTTGTTCTTCGAAAAATCTTTTCATCATCAGTTTTGCAATTGCAGGTTGAATTCTGTTGATTCCATTTCTGAAGCGTTATAGATATCGCCATGACAATGCCAAACTATAGTTTAGCCAACTGATAACCGCCATTTGCTGCTTTTTCAAAATTCTCTAGTGAATGGTAATTGTCTTCCAAAAGCCATAAAGATGAACTGCATCCAAAATGTTGCAGTTCAAATAAATGTTGCACACACAATGCTAAAAGCCCTTTGTTTTTGTACTAACTTTGTGAAAGCACCATCCATTTAACTGCATTCTTCTTGTCTTCTCCTCGTAACTGTTCAATTTCTCGTCTTGAAATATTCATCTTCCTTTTAATAGGTTGGACATTCAGTGGTGTTTACAGAGTTATAGCAATGCGTTAATCATGAAGAAATTTGTAAACATGCATTGAATAGCAGAGGAGAAGAGATTTTATTTTTTAATTGCAGTGAAGAATGACTGTAAGAAATAGGAGTTTACTGAACTTGACCAGTCAACTTTGCATTAATCAACCTTTCAACACACACGAAAGGAATTTAATATTTTGCCTGGCATCTATTGAAGTTTTATTTGCCAGTCCTTTCATCAAAGAATTCATGGCTGGTTGCTGAAGAATTAGGTCAGTCTTTTGCAAGGAATTTGACCCCTCTCATAGTTAAGCTGGATCTTACCCTACTTTACCTGAAAATGGCTACTGCCAAAGTTCTCAGGAATCTAATGACAGCTTTGTTGTTAAATACGATACAACACATTTTCTGGATCAAAAGGGAGCTGTAAATTTATACAAGAGTGAGAAATACCTGCAATAAAATATTTTCATTATAATATATAAAGATTTGAAATTTGATATAAAATAACATGAAAATTCTCAATTGCTTTTTATTGTCAGAACACTTTTTTTTTGCTTAAAAAGAAAAACAATGAACAATGAAAAACGGTGTGAACAATGGTTTATGCAGACTTATCTTTCCAGCTCATTTTGCACCATCCACATTCAATTAGATCTGAGGGACACAAAAAAGGTTGCATTAATGGCAGATCTTATTCATCAACTGATCTGTGAAAATTAAAACTAAAACCTGAGAATCTATATGTAATTCAGTATTTTCATGGTTATCACAAATTGCAATGCAGGTTCCACATTCGGGATTTGGACTAGTAGATTATCCCCCCAATAGATGAGCAGAGGTGAAGAAGGATTGTGTATTGAAAGAAGAACTAGTGCAGGAAGGGAGAGGAATAGGAAGTGAGAGAGGTTAGAGAATAGTCTTCTGAGAAATATGTCTAGAGGTGCTGAGAATTGGGAGGAGCAAGAAGTTAGCCAAACTGACTTGAATACTCAACAGTACAATCCTAAGCAAGACCCACACTCTCCGTTGTACAAATATAATTTGACATGTGATGGATGTTTTTTTTAAAAGATTGTTGGAAGAACATTGAATTTTAAAACTAAAAGGCAGGATTAACAAAACCTTGAACGCATTTAGTCACGAGGATTTGCGAAAGAAGGAGAATGATTGCTGATGCGTATTTCTATCGTTATCGTACTTTTCTTAAGTTATCAGTACTTTTTATAACGTCCTCCATAAGAATTTATGGGGAAATAAGTGCAGGATTAATCTGGATTCACTTGAGAACTGAAATGGTAGCCAGTGGGTTATATACGGAATAGTCTTCATTGAACCATTTTCTGCAACCTCAGTTTGATGACCATCTTTGGGATTTAGTTTTAAATTTCTACCTAGGACATTTAAATGCCCTTGCCCATTTGCATCTCCCTATAAAATTGAGATTGGTCAAAAACAAGTGCTCAACAGTGTCTGCATGTTTTCCAACCAGAAATCAGTACTAAAACATAACCTGCTTGGTTCCTGGTTGGGCATTTGAAGCCGATGTTGAAACTTTGCAGTGCAACAATCAACAAAGGGAATTGGCTGTTAAAGGGATTCCCCGTGGCAGCCAGAGAGCAGTATACACACTGTGGCACAAAAAAGCAGGAAAGCAAGAAAGTTCTATAATGCATTAAAAAAGTTGTATTTGAAAATGAATGAAATTTCCTCAGTGCATGCAGATAACCTGTTTGTTTCAAGGAAATATTTTGTAAACGTGCATGAGGAGGTTGTGAAGTAAAGTGTCGAATTTTTGGTATGGTATCTCATCGTGTTCTCATGGTATTTCAGGTGCTATACAGCTCGTGATTACATGTTGCAATGCAGTCATTATTCTGTCAACCCTCAAAGCAGACACATGATCAATGGAAAGATCCCACTAATGGGAAAGCAAATTATTGAATGATGAGCAGCACACCTAGAAATGTCTCAGTTTAGCCATCTGCTAATTTATCATACACCTGTTTCCCTACAGATTGGTGTACTGTAGAACAAGTATTGTATAAATACTTATAGACCTCTCCTCTGGAACCTTCAATACCAAGGTTCTGAAGGGAACCTTTAAGGGTAGGTTGGGATAAAGGGTGAGATTAGTGAGAAGGACAGAAGTCGGTGGGGAGAAGATTGCATGAAGATGAATGGTGATTGGAATAAGGGTACATGGAAATGATTAGCGTGGCAAAGAGATGATGGGGTGGAGTCAGGGGAGATGATTGAAGGAATAATATTGGAGGGCCTATAGTGGTGACGAGAGTGCCTGATAATATGCTTGGAAAGGAGGGAATTTAATATAGATTTATGGGGAATGAACCCGAGGAAATGGCTTGGTCGGAACAATCCTTAAGGATGAAACTTCAAACACCCAAGCAATATCACAGTTAGAGTGAGACTTACCTTAAAATTCAAACTAGGCCTCAATCATCTAAGATTAGATCCATACCACTCTGGAGTTTTGTAAAAAGATTGAATGTCATGGAGTTCATACAAGTGTTGTACTCAGTTGATGTCAATGCTCAGCCCAATGGGCTCCATAAGATATATGCGGATGGAGGACCGAAATCGGCCATATTGATTGTTTTCTATTAATATTCATTTACATGGCATGGTGAAACATTGCAGTCAATCAAGAAAATGTCTTGGCCAAAATGATTTGTTGGTTATGGTTGAGAGACTGAGACACATTAGCCAGAGCACTGGCAGCTCATGCTGTAGGAAGGAATTGGATTCTCAAATCAAGATCAGTCTGAAGAAGGGTCTTGACCCAAAACGTCATTCCTTCCTTCTTTCCAGAGATGCTGCCTGTCCCGCTGAGTTACTCCAGCATTTTGTGTCTACCCTGGATTCTCAAAGGCTCATTCAAAGCTCATCTAAAAGATAGTAGGTTGGAAATATGTCCTTGTGCTGTTGCTAAATTTGTCCTTGTGCTGGTGTTAAAGGTGCAGTATGCAGTTCTGATGCCATTTCTCAAATTGGGTTTCAAAAACTTCACTGTTTAACTATGCATGTGCAGATGGCTGAAGTAATGATGACAACCACTGACAGTTTCACTATTATTATAACTGGAAACTTTGGGCCCTTGTTGCTGTAAAAATCATGTTAACACAAGAATGGCAGCATGAGAGATAACAATTAGGGATATAATAATGCTTTGGCTGTGTACCCTTGCCACAAAGAATAACCCATTCATTATAATTCATTGTGAATGACAGCTTTCATTGCGTTCAGTGATGCTGATTAGAATGTATATTAATAATACTGGCACAGTGGAATGAAATCTGTAAATATAATGGTCACAATGAGTGATTGGATATGATAGATTTGTTTTTTGAGTTGTCTTTCTTTTTATGGTGGTGTCTGAGAATTCCAAACAGTACCATTGTTTTCTGCAATGTCTAAAGTACATTCTTCTTGAAGATCTCACAGTTAACTCAGTGACATTTGAACTAAAGCTCACTAAATCCTGCAGCACAGCGTTCAAATTAAGCCCAGCTTCCCCGGTGTGGGAGTTTTTTCTTATAACAGATTATTCTTTAACAATTCAGACTAATTTTGTTTAAAGACCGTGATGACATATTTAAGAGCTAAGAGAGTTTTATTGTTTCTATAGCGTACAAATTATATGTCCAGGCAAATATTTCTCAAAGATTAAGTTGACAGACAATGAAGAAAACAGCAAAATAAAGATCTTTGTTGATATATTAATAATATTTCAAGGAGCTAACAATATCTTTCAGTCACAGGTTACCACTATTTTGACTGGTCCGTTTCAAAATTGCTTGACTAGTCTTTCAAGATTTGCCTGAATTTCTGATTTTTCTCAGATTCTGTAAATCCTTTAACTGTTCTTAATCTTAACATCAAAAAATAAGAGATCTGTCTGAAAGGAAAGGGTGGAGAAATACATGGCATGACAAATTGACACATTTCTCATGGTAGCTGGAAGCAAGTTGAGAATGTATAAGATTATAACCCTAAATATATAACTTATCTTTTGAAATGTGTAAGGAACATAATAAGATGACTACAATTGCGAACATAATAAATAAAATAGAAAATTTGGTCACCACTCTGATTAGAGTTCAGGCTATTTTAAAGAACTTGAACTACAAACTCCATTTGTTCTTAATTAGGATTCATTTTATGGATGATTAATCTTTCTAGATGCTAATTGCAGCCATGTACCTTGTCACTGTGACAAGGGTTCTCCCAAGGAATCCCTGTCGCACTGTGAGATGTCAGTTTCAGTTGGCTGCTTAAAGCTAGTGATGGCAGAAATCTCCCGTCTGCCTCATAAGCAAGGATGGAGAAAAATATGGGAGGACATATCAACACAATTTTCTCTTGACAGCTCAGAACAGCTTGAGAATGTATAAAATTATAACCCTTCTCTTCTGATCTCTTAAAGGCGAGTGATATATTTCATCAGAGGCCAAGTGGGAAGAGTGGGAATTACATATTAAAAACAGAAGTCCTGGAATAAATGCACAGTGCACTTTGAAATATACCTTTTAACTGTTATTCATTGCCTTTTCTTTTCATAGTACGATGTTTTTAGTACTAATCATTTTTCAGGAAGGTGCGATGAATGTGTAATTATAATCCTCCTAAGAGCAATCAAATGAAAACAAAAGCTATTTTATAATTGGTTCTATGTATTACTGGCAGCAATGGCAGTTCCTTAACATCCATCAGTCATAGCAGATCCTAAAGGTGGAAAAAGAGTCCGTAATGGGCTCCTAACAACCAGTGCGCCTCTGCTTGATATTTGGTTGAAGTACTTCAGTTATCACACTTTAGCCCATGTCACCAACTTCCAACAAGGCTATTGGATCTGACTGTCATATTTAGTATTAGTCTAGTATACATTCGGACCACACATGGTATTTGGTGACCAGGTTCAATGGCATGGCAGGTCACAATGACATTGCTTTACTTTAGAGATACAACTCGGAAAAACGCCCGTCGGTACCTCCGAGTCTGCGCCGACCAGCGATCACCCCATACACAAACACTACCCTACATTTCAGGGACAATTTACAATATTTAACAAAGGCAATTTACCTACAAACCTGTACGTCTTTGGAGTGTGGGAGGAAACTGGAGCATCCGGAGAAAACCCAAGGGAGAACATACAAACTCCATACAGTCAGCACCCATAATCAGGATTGAAACCAGGCCGCTGGCACTGTAAGGCATCAACTCTACCACTGCGACACTGTGCTGCCCTGATAACACCCCAGACAATGACTGTGGTTACTTGCATTTTGCAGTCTTCCTGCTTCATAACCATGAGGCCCATAATCTTTCACCACCCCCTCAGCCTCTGAAAGCTTTTGTGATCAATCTTTGTCTAGAACCTCTCTTCAAACCTTACCACCATTGATGGCCCTACCTAGAGTATAATTTCTGTACAACATTATCCTTGGGTCAGTGGAAAATGCAATGCTGTCCGGCACAGCAATATGACGATCCACAGAGAGGAAAATACTGTGCGATAAAACCAATAGTACAGTTATAAAACTCATGGAGAAGATGCATTGTGATAACTAGAAGCTTTTACCAGCAATTGAGAAAGTCATTCATGATAAATTTAAAGAAAAATGTTACCCCATTAAAAAAGATGAATTGATTATGGTAATCTACCTTCCCCATCTCTCATAGCAAAGCAGAAGAAAGTCATGCAAAGGATACTTCTTTATCTTTAATGGTTTTTATAGTTTAAGCCTGGGGACCTGGAGTATAATTATAACTTTACATCCTTGCATGATTCAGCAAGAGGAGCTTTCTGGTAATTTGCATAATTTATGTTTAGAATCAGAAGCTATTAGTTTAATTATTCTTCTGTAATCTTAACTACATTTCATCTCACCTTGGTCCTTTTTAAACACATATTATAACTTAACATTGTCTTATCCCTGACAACCTTCAAATATCCATTTTGTAATTCTGCCTGTTTTTTTAAAATGCAGGTTACTCTAGCAAGTTTTGCTGAATCACTTAGAGTTTCACATTGTCTAAATCTAAGAGGCAGGATGTGGTTTTACAAGAGAACATAAGTTGCCTTAAACGATGAAGACACAAGAGGCCCCAAATTAATAAAAATACTTAAAGTTTGTACGTAAGTGATGAGGATTTGAAAGCAGGTACAGAATTTAATGGAGGTCATCATGCTGATGACTTCAAATTGCTCTTAAAAATAGCTTTCAGAATATTTACAGACTATTATGGTCATTAAATAATTGATGGAAATCATTTTTTAATGGAAAATAAATGTTGACACCAAACAGGAATTCTCAAGATGTAATTCATCTGATGAAGTAGATTTTGTGCAAATGTCGCTGGTGCAAAACACCATTGCTCATGTGCCACATAATTGAGCAGAAAAGCAGACATCCAAATGTACATTGTGTGCAATGAATGCCACTGCATGTGTCTGGCACTTCCATGGTAGACTGACAATTTTTTGTCAAAGGAATCGTGAGAAAGTGATTGGTTGTCCAGTTGAATTCTACCATGTTGCGCAAATAAACTTTGCACTATGTTAAAGTTTCAAGTTCACTGAATTTTGTGCTTCTCTCTGTGCTTTTAATATTTATTTTTTAATTGATAACTTGCTATATACTTTCAAGTTGTCGTTGCCAAAGTCATTTGATATGGCAATTGCTGTGCTTCACTCCCTTGAAAGAAAAACATTTTTTACACAGAGAGTGGTGAATCTCTGGAATTCTCTGCCACAGAATATAATTGAGGCCAGTTCATTGGCTATATTTAAGAGGGAGTTAGATGTGGCCCTTGTGGCTAAAGGGATCAGGGGGTATGGAGAGAAAGCAGGTACAGGATACTGAGTTGGATGATCAGCCATGATCATATTGAATGGCGGTGCAGGCTCGAAGGGCCGAATGGCCTACTCCTGCACCTATTTTCTATGTTTCTATGAACCTGTAACTGCTTTTGACCTTTGTTCATGCCATCCTAACCAAACCCTCTACCAAAACCATTCTCAACTGATGCCCAGATAGTAGAAACATAGATTTTTATACTCAGGACCCCAACCTACGAAATCAAACATACCATATGCCGTCTTTACCATTCTAACTACTTATGGACTTGGAATCAAATAGTCATACAGTATGGAACAAGGTTAATCGGCCCGTCAAGACGGAGCTGATCATCAAACACTGATCATACTCTAATCCCTTTTTTCACTGTCCCCTTATTCCCATCAACTCCCTCAGTGGGCCTGTTTTTGCATTGCACGATTCTCTACTTTTAATAAGGGGCAGGTGCCTGAAATTTAACCCTCCTACAATCGGTAACTTCCCCTAAAGTTTCATTGCAGACACACTACTTAGAGCCAAACATCTCAGCAATATTAGTGTGTCAAATCTCATCAACTACTTCGGCATCAAAGTAATTGTTGAGCTCAAAATGCCTCTGTGACCTGATAATGTGACGCTAGAATATCCGTCACAACTGTACCACAGTAACTCTATCTGGAACACATCAGATTAATTGTTCTCAACGTCGACAAAGTGCGGATGTTCATGTAAATAATTCAGTTACAAAGACAGTAAGACAGAGGTCTTCCCTTTATGTGGGAAAATGTTATAAGCGCTCCAAGGTCAGGTTTGATGAAGTACATCATTCAGTTCTCTGTTGGTCAGACAGATGTCTGAGGCTTTACAACATTCCAGACTACATTAGCCAAGTTTGGGGCTAATTTATAACCATGACTTTATCCAATCTTCCAGTAGAGCCATATTCAACCATGTTGCATATATCAAGCTAATTTCTGTTAAACAAAAAAAAAATAGATAGGCAAGGGACTGGAAGAATTTTATTTTATCTAGCTGACATGCCAGCATTTCCTATTTATAAGTGGAGTATTATATCCCAATCTTTAATAAAAAGAATAAATAATTATTTTACATTACAGTGTTTTATAGTTTCCATCCAAGCAATGGAGGTTGTAAATTTTAATGTTAGTGAATGCTTAATTTTTATGGAGGCACACAGCTGCAAATCATTTTTTTTCTTGTAGCATATTTCCCAATTCAGTCAGCCACAAGAAGTAGTATGCTGCTTCATCTTCGCAGTTTGGAAATGACTAACCAAGCTTTACAGCACTGATCTCTGTTGCTGCTATTAAAGATAATATTATGATTTATTATTTAAATAAATGTCAGTTTGCAGAGATTGAAAAGGTGCTGTGTTGGGTGGTATGGCATCCTGCCAGCTGTTTTAAAATTTCCAAACATAATGTCACTTCATTTTATAATCGCGCTGGAAAAAAAATACCACCATGATTTCTATCTACAGTTTCTGAAAATGACCAAACATTTGTTCGTACATAAACTGTGACTTGCAATGTCAGCTGGATTCTTTTTTAAATATGTACTGGCGTCAAACAGCCTGGGTTGATGGGATCTTTATTTTAATATTTTAACATGCACTCCATGAATGCTTTGACTCTAACATTCAATGTCTCTTGTTTTGCTTTGGAAATGGTGGCACCTGCCTGTGTAATATATACAAAAAAAATTTCACTGTGAAATTGCATATGTGACAAATAAAGCACTATTGAACGATATTTAGGATACATCCAGGTCCTATCTGGATTATAATGGACAGGGTTGCCTGGATTTTTATGACTGAATCTCCAAATGTCACACATTGTGCCACGACAAAGATTCTCTTTGGTCCAGAGCGATAGGTTGAAGAGAATATAATTGTCACTCACATACTCTGCAGTGTTGTTTACGGACACTGGACAGTTTCCCATAAGATCTTAACATGTTCATTTTGGCTTCCCAAACCCCTTGCATGCACCTGCATCAAAGATTATTTAAGATTCAGAGCCAGAGATTGTTCAGCTATTATCTGGTGCATATGTTCAAATATCTCAGAACCATGAGATTTCCAACCATCTATCATAGCAATCTATCCACCATCTACCCCATCTGCGGAAATGTCAGTGATTCCCACATTGGTACCATTAACAGTTTAAGCTTCTGTGAAACTAGATCGAAATAAATAATCTTTGATCACACGGGACTGCCTATGCTGGAGTAACTCCGCAGGACGGGCAGCATCTCTGGATAGAAGGATTGGGTGCATAGCAGCTTCCAGAAAAATGCCAAGTGATAAATGAAGCATGATCAAGACTTTTTACCAATTTCTTTCTTTAATCTCACCCCAGCCTTCAAACCATTGGAAAGGAGTTGCACTGGGTCACTGCATAGAGTCAAACAGCATAGAAACTTGCCCATCAGCGCTAATCATCCATGTGCTACTCATTCATCTAAGCTAGTCCCATTTACTAGTGTTTGGCCAATATCCCTCTGAGCCCTTCCTATCCATGTACCTGTCCAAATGTTTTTGCTGAGAAGGAATGGGTAACGTTTTAAATATCACCCCTTCCTTCTCTCCAGAGATGCTACCTGTCCCGTTGAGTTACTCCAGCTTTTTGTGTCTATCTTTGGTTTAAACCAGCATCTGCAATTCCTTCCTACAAATGTCTTTTCAATTATGTTATTTTACATGTCTCAACTACTTTCTCTGGCAACGCCCTCAATGTGAAAAAGTTGCTCTTCAGGTTTTTATGGCATTTTTCCCCTCTTACCTTAAATCTCTGCCTTCTTGTTCTTGATTTCCCTACTTTGGGAAAAAGACTGTCCATTCGTTCTATCTGTCCCTCTCATTATTTAATGCAGCTATATGTAAGTTCACCCCTCAGCCTATTGCAATCCAAGGAAGAAAGTCCTAGCCTGCCCTACATATGACCTGTAGTTCTGCCCCTCAGTTCCTGACAACATCCTCGTAAATCTTGTCTGCATTTATCTTGCAGTGAACAGCTTAAAACACTGCTTTTAGATACAGATACACCAAGATACAGTATAATTCTGATGATCCACTACCCAATATTTCAGAAATCTTGATAGTTCGGCATCTGTCTCACTGGGTGCTGATTCCCATGCTCCCTCTAATACACTGGGATCCCAATTCTTGTGCCCTCTTTAACATCACGTAGGCCCCAGCTCCTGTGTTACCTTTAACTCCATGGGGCCTAGTTCCAGCATTCCCTTCTTCAGATGCTATCTGAACCAGCCTGTGGAAACAGTCTGAAGATGGATCTTGACTCCAAACATCACCCTCAAGAGATGCAGCCTGTCCCGCCAAGTTACTCCAGCATTTGTGTCTATCTTAACTCATGAAATGTTTGGTACAGAACTATTGACAATCCTGTATCGCATTTGACAAGAGTAAATGATCTTTCTTAAGCTTATGGGTAGTGACTCAACACTTAAATTACATCTTGACATATTAATGCCTTGGGAAGGATTAGCCATAATCAAAGTACAGTTAAAATCAAAGTGCTCCTATCACCCACCCACGCCTTATCCAACTGTTTATTTTTCCAATTCACGCAAAGAAATGACGACATTTTTGCTCTTCATCCACTCCCTAAGTAATGACTTTAAAATCAACAACATGCTTTACTTGCTGTAGCCAAGAGCCGGGTGTAGTGCAGAAATTCACAGTCGTTGTGGCAGGAGTTTAGTCTTTTTTGGGTCATCGAGGGAACAATCAGCATCAGCATTGAACAAACACTGATTAACAGACTGATAATCTGCTGATAACTATTTCATGTGAATTTATTTTTAATAAATTGAAAACCATTAATATTCTGTTTAACCAGTGAATGTGTTATGTATTACCAGCCAGAGAGACCTGTGTGTGACAGCTAGTAAGATTGCATATGAACTGTTAGTACAATTTAGATAGTTCAATACAGCCCAGACCATCACACAAACCAACCTCCTTTCCATTGACTCCATTTACTCCTCACGCTGCCTCAGCAAGGCCACCAGCATAATCAAGGATGGGTTGCACCCCGGCCACTCCCTCTTCTCTCCTGTACAAGTTCAAGAGAGTATTCATCAAATCTTCAAATTACCAAATCTCCTCAAACTTCTAAGGAAGTAGAGGTGTTGATGGGCTTTCTTTATGATTGTATCAATGTGCTGAGTCCAGGACAGATCTTCGGAGATCTGCATGCCCAGGAATTTGAAGTTTTGATCTCTATCTACAAGAAATAAGGGATCCTCATCTTTACAAGTCTGATGTTATTGTGAGGAGCACTTTGACACAGAAACAATCTCAGAAAAATGCTGCACTGGAACCCAACATCTTCGGTTGATACCCCTCTCGCTCTCCCTTCCCCTCACTTGCATTGTCCTTGATGTTAGTATCTACTGCAATAACTCATTGGCCAGCCTCAATGCAAGGAACTTCATAAGCGTGTTTCCCTTTCGGCCTTCCTGCCCACGGGCTCTTGTTGAATGAGGTCATGTCTCAAAACAGTCGTTTTTCACTTTACCACACGTACAACAGCCAGCTGGCACCCTCGTCCAGATTAATAATCAACATCATTATTGTTCTCTCAAGAAAGAGGAAAAATCACATGAAAAGAAAACAACAATCATTTCCACTTGTGCCATAAGTGAGAGGAAGCCTAATTCAGCCGCCGCATAGTATGCTATTATTAGACAGTAGGCTTTACAGGAGTGATAAGGAATGTTAACGTCTCTAACAGCGCTGAAAACATTGCAAATCATTCTCATTTCATTGCACTTCTCTCTTCCTCTCCACATTCAAAGATGCCGCTCAGTAGATATAAAAATCACTTTGCAGCCTTTTCCCGTTTTCCCAAGTTCCTCCTGAGTTACTTTCCATCTAATTTACCATTTGTTTCACTTCATTAAATGAAATCAATATCTTCCTCTGTCAAAAGGATGGGAATTATTTTTACGTCAGCAAGCAAATGTTCCTATACTGTGAAATCCATTCCTTTTTAACAAATATATTAAGAATATATCTCTGAGTGGTGCAGGAATGACTCAGTGACCACTCACATAATTAGGTTCAAATGGGTCAATATTTCAGGCACAGATATCTATTTTCAAATTTCTACCCTTCGTGCTTATGGGGTTTTTGAAATATTCTGGCCATTATGCCTTTTCCAACCAACATCGTCAAATATTGTCCAGGAATTTAAAAAATAATTTTCTATTTTTAGAAACTAGAAATGCATCAAATACTAACCATCAAATGTGAAAAGACTTGGATAGAAAAGGTTTAGAGCAATATAGACCAAATGTGGGCAAATGGGACCAGCTTAGATGGGGCATCTTGGTCGGTATGGATGAGTTGGGGCGTGGGGCCTATGATTCTAACAAACTGTTGCTAAGTTGTTTTTGTGCATCAGAATATGTCCAATCGTATGAACAGGTTTTCTATCTTTTTAGCATATCTTTTGATTCGTAACATCACAATGTGATCAAGAACGAAGACATCTTCTGTATCCGAGAGGCTGCAGGAAAATATTCCAGATTTATCCAATTTCTACATTACTTGTATAAGATGGTGAACCAGTTGCTAATGTATTCCCATAAAAATCAGCAATTTGAAAAGCTGTCTTTTATCAGGAAATTAGATTTGTGATGCAAATGAGAACTACTGATTGTGTTTTGTCCATGAATGCTTGCTACAGAACACCAGGGTGCCGCACACCACATTTTGTGAAACTATTTTCTCTTTATAAATCTGTGCAAATTAAGACACACAATTATCCGCAGACAGCCAAGGCTGAAACGCAGATTATCAGTACAAAGCCATTCTTACATAATCCACAATTCTCCTTTTTTTCATGTTCATCTCTTTCACAGTACTGCAGTTCATCATTGCATTTTCTAATTATTCTTTGCTCCTAGGTACTGATTCTATTTCAAGCCATTGCATTTCCACCCTTTATGACATTTTCTCCCCCTCGTTACCAAGAACGCAGCCATTCCGCTTTGGTGGCAGCTAACAGGATGTTATAATTATTTTCTATCTTCATGCAAAATGAACTGCAATCATTTTTTTAATTTTAAATCGTAATCAAATTTGTTTTAAACACAACACATTTAGAATATAATCCCTGCAATGTCTTCCAAATACTTAAATATTTTATACAATGAAGACCAGGTCATTATATAATATGATATTATTCCAGGATCTCTCGAGTAACATCTTAATTGACCCCTTTCCCTCCCCCCCATTAACTCTGGAGTCGGTTAACCCTGAGTTCCAGGAATAATCATTGTTTTGTCTGATGATGTTTATTCATATGATAGAGAAGATCTGGTGCAAGTTTTGTTCTTAGACTGACCTTCTGGATTGAAGATAACTTGCTTCATTTCCGTTATCTGGGGTATTAAGTGTCTCGTGAGGCAGATACTTTCACAGGTACAGCCATTTGCCAGTCATTCTTCACCATCTTTTCAATAGACATTTTGTGTATCATTGCAGAGGGACTATTCTGTTACATAGAGCTTCCTCAAGTTTAGGGGAATGCTTAGAGTCCATCAGGTGACGTTGATCAAATAGCTTCTGAAAATATGCATTTGTACTTTCAGTAGCTGTTTAATCAATGTACCTGATGAACCCCTTGTCATTCCCCTGAACCTGTGCTATTTAGCATAGACAGCTCTATTTAAGATGGAAGTTCTTTCTCAAGTTGTTGTGGAGGATATATTCAATGGTAACTGAATCCCAGTGTATTTGGTGCCTATTTAATTTACAGACCTACTCTGTGCTGTGAGAGTGTGCTGTTAAGGCCCACAGAGTATTGGCACAGGAATATCTAGAATTTAAGGTATTCATGCAAAGAATCACAACTCCATATGCCTATAATCCTATACCCTTCCAGAGTCCACCGATAATGCCTTACTAGCATCTCTCCAATCCCTCTCTCCTCTTTAGGCTGGCTATCTTCCCTCTCCATTCTAGGTCCAGATGCAGGGTTTTGGCCCAAAAGGTTGACCATTAATTTCCATCCTGCTGCACGGCCCACTAAGTTTCTCCAGCAGATTGTTTGTTGATACTTGCAAAGAGGGTCAATTGTTGATTCTGTTCTTTTGCCTTTTCAGTTCAATCTCTGCTTTTGTCACAGTAAGACAAAAATAAAAATATATATTTTTCTATTTCAAGATGAGAGAAAAATGTCTATATTTTTCTATTTTATGAAAAAAAATCTATTTACTGCAGCAAGTTCTGGTGCATGATGTATTCAGGTGGTGCAGTCATGAGCTGATAATTCCCTGATCTTTTGTGAAGTATGGACGTCTGTGTATTTAATTAAGACTGCAAAGATAATCATTCCATTCCATGACAGAGTGGAATGGAGTCTCTAGTGCCGATTGTAGAAAAAGAAGCAGTTGTTAGAATTAATTGTATGTACATTTTCGTCCTCACTAATTCCCAGCACAGATAATCTTTGTGTCTGACTTCTAGTTTCTACTTTAGAAATTATATATCCACAAGATATAGTTATAATATATAATGTTAGTTAAATCTGGTTGAAGCAAGTAAAATAACTAGTTTGGATTGTATGTGTGCAAACTTGTCCATTGTCTCCCTGTCCAAAAAGTCAACATTCCTATTGTGGTTCACAAATAATGGTAATTGATAAGTAATGTTGTAAAATATTATAATTTCCCACAATATCTACGATGTATTGCAAACATTAAAGAAAAAAAGAGAGAGACAGGGAACTGCAAATAAGAGAATCTCGAGTAAAACACAGTGCTGGAGTAACTTGAATGATCAGAAGGCTTCAGTGGAAGGAATAGATGGGCGTCATTTTTGGATCAGCACCATTCTTCAGACTCAGATAAGGAGAGAAGAGGAGTGAAATGGAAAGGCAGAGGGAACCATACAGGTTGAAGGGGTGGGATGTAAGTGGGATGGTGTAGTGGAATAAATGGGTGCCCACCAAGGGAGAGAGGGAAGCAGGAGGGGGATGTTATGTAAAATTGAAGAATTCAATGGAAAAAAAATACAACCATGCATATTACTGCTGAGCCATTTGGTTTGGCCAGGCAAAAAATACTAAAGAGAACAGACCCCCATGCCAGGTTTCTTCAGTCACTCCTTCACAGACAATCCAATAAAATTATGAGTAAAATGAATCAAATGCATCAGCATTAACATTGTGGATATAAATGACATCTAAATGATGGTGAATGAGAATGCAGGTGGTCTGATTAGTATGTTTGCATCCCCACTAAGGGATGTTCATTAGTGCAATTTTCTTGTATGGTGAACCCACTCTATAGGAACAAAGATAGACACAAAATGCTGGAGTAACTCAGCGGGACAGGCAGCATCTCTGGAGAGAAGGGATGGGTAACGTTTCGGGTCGAGACCCTTCTTCAAACTGGTTAGATCCCCAACCAGTCTGAAGAAGGGTCTCGACCCGAAACGGCACCTATTCCTTCTCTCCAGAGATGCTGCCTGTCCCACTAGGTTCCTCCAGCATTTTGTGTCTATCTTCAGTTTAAACCAGCATTTGCAGTTCCTTCCTACACTATAGGAACAAAGACCTGTGTTAAAGGATGCCTACTTTGTCACCCTTTCCACTGTGCACGAAGAATCCAGAATTCATCCTCTCAGGTCTGCTTCTTGCTGACAATCCTTATTTTTGTCATGTGGCAAGTTTACACAAATATTGTTCTAAGTAACTGTTCTTTACAAACTAAATCTGGCTATAAAATACCCAATAGGTCACTATCACCCTTTAAATGACTTGCAGATTAGACTAAAATGAAACAAACAATATTCTTTGAACACAGAATTTTGTTGACTGGAATTTACAATCGTTTTAATCCCTTTATGATTTAGACTGTTCCAAAATCTATCTCTTAAAGATCAGGCAGAATAATATTTTCAAGGAGTGTGTTTACTGCCAGTAAGTGAGACAGCGAATGATCCAACAGAAGGGAGTGATTTCAAAGCTCATTTTTCTTCTGAAGTGTTATTGTTCTTTGGCACCATTCCAATACCTTCAGCATATTCAATAGAATTGACTTGGGAACAAAACAGGCTTGTGTTTTTAACAGTGGGGGAGCATAGCAAAGGGTGCGGCAGTAATGAAGGCATGTCTATAAATTCCATTTACAGCTGATAGGATCCTCATTCTGAAATTGGTGTTTTGGCATACGTTGGAAATCTAAATATTATTTGATTTTCTTAATTCTTTTACGCCTCATGTTTTTTAAATGGAAATCAAACTTAAGACAATCATTAAGTAACTAATTTGTAACAACTTCATGAATGACAGAAACTAGGCAATTCAGATATTTTAGTTATATGTCCCTGCTTGTCAGTCCTGACCATAGTCCTGACCATAGACCCGATGGACACACGGAGAACCCTGTCCATGGTCAACCCGTGGAAAGCAGTCGGACCCGACAACATCCCAGGACGTGTGCTCAAGGAATGTGCTGAGGAGTTAGCAGATGTGCTAACAGACATCTTTAACATCTCCCTTAGTCAAGCCATTGTCCCCACATGCCTCAAAACTTCCACAATAATCACCATAGCGAAGAAACCAGTTGTGGCCTGCCTAAATGACTACCGCCCTGTCCCCCTGACCCCAATAATAATGAAGTGTTTTGAACGCCTGGTGAAACCCCACATTACTGCCAGCCTCCCCTCATCGTTAGACCCCCTCCAGTTTGCCTATCGCCCCAATCGTTCTACAGAGGATGCCATCTCTACCACGCTGCACACAGTACTCACGCATCTGGAAAACAAAAACACATACGCCAGAATCCTGTACATTGACTTCAGCTCAGCATTTAACACCATCATCCCACAGAGACTTGTGGAGAAACTAACCCTGCTGGGCCTCAACACCACCCTGTGTCACTGGATCTTGGACTTTCTGACAGAGAGACCGCAGTCAGTCCGTGTTGGCAAGAACACTTCAGGCTCGATCACGCTGAGCACCGGCTCCCCTCAAGGCTGTGTGCTCAGCCCGCTGTTGTTCACATTGCTCACACATGAGTGTGCTGCCAGATTCAGGGACAATAAGATCATAAAATTCGCGGATGACACAACAGTGGTGGGACTCATCAGCGGAGATGACGAATCAATGTACAGGGAGGAAGTAAAACAACTAGTGGACTGGTGCGGCAAAAATAATCTAGAATTAAATGTCGACAAAACAAAGGAGATGGTTGTCGACTTCAGGAGGGCGCAGCCGAAGCATACACCCCTCAACATCAGTGGCACCACAGTGGAGAGAGTGGAGAGCATAAAGTTCCTCGGTGTGCAAATTACAGACAGTCTCACCTGGTCCAGGAACACTACTGGGACCGTCAAACGGGCCCATCAGCGACTGCACTTCCTGAGGAAACTCAAACAGGCCTCACTCCCCACCAACATCCTCAGGACTTTCTACAGGGGTACGGTGGAGTCTGTACTCACGTACTGCATAAATACGTGGTACTCCACCTGCAACTGCTCGGACAGGAAGGCTCTGCAGAGGGTAGTGAGGGGAGCAGAGAGGATCATTGGCGTCTCCCTACCCTCGGTACAAGAACTGTTCCAGAGCCGCTGTCTGAAAAAAGCTCAGAGAATTGCTAAGGACAAACTGCACCCCCTCCACATACACCTGGATCTCCTGCCATCAGGCAAGAGATATCGCAGCATCAAAGCCCGGACTACAAGACTGCTAAACAGCTTCCTGCCACAGGCTGTGAGGCTGTGAGGCTGCTAAACAGTCACTGTACTCAGTCACCTGATTCTGCGGCTTGGTACGGACACTTTAATAACTGGCACTGGCCACTTTAATAACTGGCACTGGCCACTCAAATCAGCTGCCCCGGACATTTTTATGATTGGTTTTACTGTATTTTAACGTTGTTGTTTTACCTGCTTTTAACTATTTATACTGTTCCATCAGGGACTGGATTGTTTTTAGTGTTATTATGTGTGAAATGCTTTAAATTTCATGTGCGATGCTCCGGTATTCCCTGGGAAACGTCTTTTCATTTTGCACTGTACAACTGTTGCTTGCAAGATGACAATAAAGGACATTATGCACAGCTCAAGTTGCCATAGTGAATGAAGGATTCTGAGGCTTTGGAGAGGGTGTGGAAGAGATTCAACGACGTTGCCCGGATTGGATCATATTCGCTATCAGGAGAGGTTGGACACACTTGACAATAAAGTTTGATTGATTGATTGATTGTTAAATTCTTAAGCATGTTTGCAACATCTAGAGCTTAATTTATTTTGGTTTGTTTGAAAATAAAAGCTTTCTTTGTAATAAAGTCTAGATTGTTTTCTTGCTAAATAAACCTTACATTAAATACATTTTATATACTTACTGTATTTAATATAAGGTTTCAAAAGCAAGAAGTCAATTTCATCAAACTGAGAAAAAAACTTGATAACTGACAGAAGAAATAAATCCTCTGAAGAATGGTCAGTGTCTTTGTCTTTTCAAAGTCGGTGCAGTTGTCAAAACTTTCTTTACTGTAGTTCCCTGTACCATCAGTATACAGAGCCTGTTATTTTTCAATTTAGGGATGTTTAGCAACAGGCTAAGGTTTTATTACAGAAAGTGCAATATTAGTTTGCTTGTAAATTTGATTTGTGTTGGAGATTGAAGTTACTTTTAACTATGATATTAAGGTATCTCTGAAAATTATGCTAGGTATGTTGACAATTGTTTCCAATATCCTTTGCATTCCATCTCTAGAAAGCAGTTTACATTATAAAACATTCATTATTCATCATTAATAATGAAATAAAATAAAAAAGTTATCTATAATGTACAAAAAGTACGGTAATGGTGAATTTAGTGAACCGTGAATTTATGTAATGGTTATTTGGATAGCAATTTTCACATTTAAAATCATGTTTTTTGAGTAAAACAGAATGATTAAAGGTGAGTCATTTCCAGTGTTTCAGAAAAAAAAAAGAACTAATCACACATGCCTCCTTTATATTTAGCTCCAACTCCTTATTGTTATTCAGTGAGATCTGTGTCAAATATAACCGTGTAACTGAAACTTAAAAAAAACATTGTAAAATGTTTATAAAATGTGAATATGCACATGGGAACATAAGATGGCCATGCGTTGAACGATTACTTATGATGAAAATGAAAACTATTTTTCACATCACAAAAAAAAGTACAGGAAATATTCCCAATTGTTGCAGAAAATAGAGTGGGGCTGAGAGAGCAAAGGAAATGTTTGTGACAAGTGATGTTTCTCAAGGATCAAATCTGGGACATCTGTTGTCTGTAATATACATATAAATGATTTGAATGAGAATGTAGGTGGTCTGATTAGTAAGTTTGCAGATAACACATAAATTGGTGGAGCTGCGGATAGTGAGGAAGATTGTGGAAGTATTAAGTAGGATATAGATTTGTGGAAATTTGGGTGGAGAAATGACAGCTTGATCTGGGCAAGTCTGTGGTGATACTTTTTGGGAGATCAAATACAAGAGGAAAGTATTAATTAAATGGCAGGACCCTTACCAGCATTGATGTTTAGAGGGATATTGGGATGGAAGTTCACTACTCTTTGTAAGTGTCTACACAAGGGGATAGATAGGATGGTAAAGAAAGCGTATGGTATCCTGGCCTCATTAGTCAGGGTGCTGACTATAATGGTTAGCAAGTAATTTTACAGCTGTATAAAATTTAGTTTGCGACACATTTGCAACATTATGCACAGCTCAAGTTGCCATAGTGAATGAAGGATTCTGAGGCTTTGGAGAGGGTGTGGAAGAGATTCAACGACGTTGCCCAGATTGGATCATATTCGCTATCAGGAGAGGTTGGACAAACTTGAACTGTTTTCTCTGGAGTGTTGGAGGCTTGGAGGTGACCTGATAAAAATATATAAGATTATAAAAGGCATTAATATGGTAGATAGTTAAAGTCCTTTTCCCAGGGTGGAAATGTCAAATACTGAAGGGCATAGGTTTAAGGTTAGAGGTGGAAAATTTAAAGGAGATATATGGGACAAGACTGTTAGGTTCCTGAAACCCACTGCTAGGGAAGGTGGTAGAAGCAGATTCTACCAATGTTTCAGAGGCATTTGAAAAGACCCATGAACAGAAGAATACAAAGCATGCACTATCAAATTGGAGTGGTTAATTTGGGATCATGGTTGGTGCGGACATGGTGGGCCGAAAGGGCTATTCCTATATTATACAGTTCTATGTTCTGTAGATACCAAGGTGTCCAGGTGAAACAAATGCTTACAGATTTCCAACACTTTCTATTTTAATTCAAATTTCCAGCATCTGCAGTTTTTTTAGGTTCAATTCTTTCTTGTGTGAACATTATATTTCCCCTGCAGTTCATGCTATGTAGATATATTCCCCCCAAATCACAGGTATCTCCCAGCCTAAAGATAGGTACCTCACGATCAAAACTTATGGTGAATGTGATTTAAATACGATATTCAACATTTATGAATTTAGCCGTGCTGAGGTTAATGCATGCTCTACAAGGCCTTTTAATTTGTCTATGTTTGGTGACAAACATCTTGTGATATTTGATTAGAAATGCTTAGACTATAAGGGAGTCTCCGAGAGCTTTATATCTGCAATGTTGATTTTATTTTATTTTTTAAATGAAACTTGGATGTTTGGGAGATTGGGGAGGGGAGAGGAGTCATGTAGACTATGAGAGATTTAGGATGTAAATATGTCTCAACTGCAGAATCTTACAATAGACAGGAAAAGCAGTCTGTTTCCTTTAAGAGCTGAGTGCTGTTCTGGGTATAAACAGATCACAAATTCTGCTGTTGGCTTTATTACAGCAAGAGATAAAATGAAACATCACCAGATGCTTTCATTCAAGCTGGATTTACGGCCGCTAGCAAAAAAAAAGTTTAAAGATCAAGGGGCGGAACTATCTGCACAGCACAAAATGTAATATTGTCTTTTGTGTTATGTTTGGCTCAAATTTAATAAAGCTGTGCTAAAATATCCACCATGAAGGAGAAAATATTTTCTTGAGAGCAAAGAAGTGGAGGGCCCAGTTTTCATCATGTCCTATTCTAGCAACACTACAGATTAAGCAATCAATAGGATATGGCAATGGTGAAAGACTTTTAAGCTTATCTCCTACCTCTGAGGTAACAGCATTCCTCATTGACATGTGTCGTGGGAATTACTTCATGGCAATGGCATCCGAGTGTTTCAAAAATGAATCCGGTCCCTGTATCAGAGTGATAGCATGTGTCCTCTTAGCCAATATCAGGCAAAGTATTTGTGGCACTGTGTTATCACTGTGACTGGACAAACTATTATTTAGCTTGGTACATTCAGGCCCCAAAAACTGTTGCCCCTTCATTCAAGGTAATTTTGGTATGAGTCTTCTGATGTGCTGAGTGTTCCACCAAGTATTAAGTTAAGTCAAGTGATGCCCATAGATCAAGTCAAGTCAAGTTTATTCGTCACATACACATACGAGATGTGCATGAAAGGGTACAAAGGAAATGTGAAACCCTGTCATGAATTCCAGCTGTTCTGACTTTTAGAGGACCATAAGAATAGGTTCATAATGTATAGGAAGGAACTGCAGATGCTGGTTTACACTGAAGATAGACACAAAATGCTGGAGTAACTCAGTGGGACAGGCAGCATCACTGGGGAGAAGGAATAAGTGACATTTAAGATCAAGGTCCTTCTTCAGACCTAATGTGGTTCGTAATGTAGTTCAGTTTAGGCGTACACCACCAGTATTGAAGGGATACCATTTATTTAATTATTTTCAAGCAGTATTTTTTTATGTTAGCCATGGCATAAAAACAATATTCTCTAAAGATGAATGAAAACACTCCCTTTCTTCCCGGTTCCTCTGAAGTATGTGCACGTACTTCTGCTGGATGCTTGCATTCCTACTGCAAGTATTCTATCTTCTGGAAGGTTTACTGGGGCTCGGGAGGAAGGATCCCAATGGATATAATTAAACATTGTGGGTAAAATGCAACACATATGTGAAATAAATATATTTTTGGTGTTGAGTTTGCAGGATATTATTGCACTTTAAAAGGTGCAGAGGAGGTTTACCAAGATGTTGCCCAGTTTGGAGCATTTCAGCTAAGAGGAGAAATTTGGCAGGCTGGGCTTGTTTTCTCTGGAACAGATAGAGCTGACCAGTGACCTGATTCAGATGTACAAAATAATGATGGACACAGATGGTGCAGATAATGAGAAACCTTTCACCATTGCAGAAGTGTCTATGACCAGAAGGTGTAGGTTTAAGGAAAGGAAAAGGAGATTTAGAAAGGATTTGAGGACGGTATTTTCCACATTGAGCGTTAGCAAAACCTGGAATCTAATGCCTGAGGAGATGAATGAGGTAGGTGCTCAATACAACATTCAATAAATATTTAGATGAGGCACTTGAAATGCCAAGGCATTGCCGACTATGGGCTGATTGATGGGAAACTCCCCGATGTTAATGTCATGGGGTCATAAAGCACAGAAACAGTCCATTCAGCCCACCATATCCACGCATCATCATATCATCAAGTACATATTTATACTAATCACATTTCCCAGCACTTTATTTCATGTTGAGATTGCACTTTACCCATAATCTTTAAACATATCCATTGGAATTCTTCTTCCCTGACCACGGTAGGATTACTAGGATATAGAATACCTGCGGTAGGAATGCAGGCATCCAACAGCAGCAGTGGCACATATTGCAGAGGATCCTGGTGACAAAAAGCAGTGTCATTATTCACCTTTACTCCTCAAGGGAAACAAATATTTTTTATGCAATGACTACGTTAAAAATCACTGCTTACAAATAATTGAAGAAAAAGCAGCCTTTCAAAACTGATAGTGAAACCCCAAACTGAACTCCATTATGGCCTCATCAAGACGGTCCTCTAAAAGTCAGAACAGCTGGAATTCATGGCATAGGATTTCACATTTCCTTTGTCCTCTCTCATGCCCAATGGAAATCCCTCGACCTACCTGAATCCTTGATGAAACACTGAGCACATCAGAGGAATCTTACCAAAATTACCATGATTGAAAGGTCAATGATTTTTGGGACCTGTATCTACCAGGTTAAACATTAGTTGGTCCAATCACATTGATAACACAAATACTTTGCATCATACTGGCTAAGGGAACACAAGCTATCACTCTGATTGGTATGGATATGTACTTGTTGAGTGTCATGGATATGGAGGGTAGAATGGAGTGTTTCCCGCCATATGTCTCCATGATATTATCATCATGAAACATAGAAACATAGAAATTAGGTGCAGGAGTAGGCCATTCGGCCCATCGAGCCTGCACCGCAATTCAATATGATCATGGCTGATCATCCAACTCAGTATCCCGTACCTGCCTTCTCTCCATACCCTCTGATCCCTTTAGCCACAAGGGCCACATCTAACTCCCTCTTAAATATAACCAATGAACTGGCCTCAACTACCCTCTGTGGCAGAGAGTTCCAGAGATTCACCACTCTCTGTGTGAAAAAAGTTTTTCTCATCTCGGTTTTAAAGGATTTCCCCCTTATCCTTAAGCTGTGACCCCTTGTCCTGGACTTCCCCAACATCGGGAACAATCTTCCTGCATCTAGCCTGTCCAACCCCTTAAGAATTTTGTAAGTTTCTATAAGATCCCCTCTCAATCTCCTAAATTCTAGAGAGTATAGAGAGTATATGAAGGTAGACACAAATTGCTGGAGTAACTCAGCATCTCTGGAGAGAAGGACTGGGTGACGTTTCGGGTCGAGACCCTTCTTCTGAATCCTCATAAAGATTGGAAGAGGCTGCACAAAAGGGAAAAAATATATTTCTCTCAATATCCTGCAATAATTGTTCATGTTACAATTGGTTTTCCTTAAAGATTCTGCCCAGTGTAGGGTCAAGCCATCGTTATCAGGAGATTTTCAGTGTGATTACGTGCTGAATTAGGTCATTTCAGCCAACAATGGATGTGTTGTAATTGACGACACCTTGAATTTGAGAGAAGCTCAGCTTCTGGCCCTTCTCCTTACTCAGTGACTAAAGCTGTAATGCAGTGAGTCTTGCTGATAAGTACGCATGTGAATTTTTTGAAGAAAAACAGAATCAATCCTTTGAACAAACCTCATTAACTTGGCAATTTCCCACTGTGGCCAAGTACCAGAATATTGCAGTAGCTTGCAATATTGTACTTTAATAGTTAGTGGCAGGAAATGAAGAGAAATTTAAAAATATATACATACTGGATCTAACATCATACCATCTTGTGTTATTACGATAGAAGTTAAAACCTTTAATTCTATCTGGACCACAGAAAGTATAACATGTATAAAAGGAAAAAATAAATTTTATCCAGCTGATTTCTTCCACCCATTCAAGTCTGCTAAGAAACAATTAGTAACGGATGGCTGAACAATAAGGAATGCATTTCAAAAGAAGGGCAGTCGGGTTAGATGTATAAAATGTTGGTTAGGTCGGTGTCGGGACTGGACAATTCTGGCTCTAAATTATGAAAACAAAATACATAGAGGTATTGAATGAAGCATTAAGATGATTTATAAGAGTGTTCTCAAAACTATAAAGCATAAGAAGTATCTAGAAAGTCTAAACTATTGGGACAGCTTGCTTTTGAAGGAATACTAAGAACAGCCCTAACAGGGTGTTATGATGATTATATTTGCTTACTCAAGGTGGAGAATGTGGAACTTGCTACTGCACCTAAATGTTATGCTATTTAACAAACATATATTTAAGGGGTACCACATTGATGTGGAAAAAAAATCAGGTAGAGATGCTGCCAGAGTTAAATTAAGTAAGGTGGGAAAACATAAACAGCGGCAGAGACCATCTTGGTTATAGTGCTTGTTTTCTGCGATTTAAAGTTCTTTACAATAACACGTAACGATGAATTAATTGACAGAAATACTTGTACAGGTATAATGTTGCAAGATCACATTGTAAGGACAGTGTTCATTAAGATCCTATCATGTGTATTTTTTTTAAAAGATAGCAAAACATATTAATATTTTAATGATATTAAACAGATTCACTTAATCCAATTATGTGTAACTGCTTTCAAAATCAAAATAAATATGTATGATTCAAAATACATATGAAAATAATTTTATGGCATTGGTTACTTCTGTTGTAAAGCAAACAATTTTAAAATACTTAGATTGGTTATTTGTGCTCAGAACCATTCTGTCTCGTGTACAAGCCGTTATTTATTTTCCTCTGTACTTTTTTAAAATAAAACTTCTGTAAACTAGAATAGCAGGACATTCAAATTATTTTGTAGTTTCATTTCTATTAATTACTCGTTATCAATTTTCGCCTGTATTGATTTTCTTCTTGCCTTAAAGGTCATCTCAGTTTATGCTGGTATCCACTTTTATGTAAAATATCGGCTGGATAAGCATGTATTAAAATGGTATTTAGGCTGGTCTTTATGGCTTGCCTAACCTATCTTTGGACCTTGCACACATCCGTAAATCATTGGCCAAGTCTTATCACCCATGAGTTGAGACTTCCCCAGAGAGGTTATTATATCTGCTTGAAGCTAGCTTAATGATTACAGGAATGGACGTTAAGATAAATAGTGTGAGAAAGTGACACTGGCTGGGAAATCCAGTTTTTAAAAAAAAAGTTTATTTTGCTATAAAAATGCCAATTGTATATACATCCAAGTATACCATTATGAATTGAGTTCATCAAGTGGACTGACTTCTGATATATTATTGTATCAGCCAATCAAGACCGAACAAGGGTCCCGACCTGAAATATAATAGTAAGATTAAACGAGAACTTACCAGTTTGAAGTTTGATCTGTATTTTATGAGGAGTTACGATGAGGGATTACGTGAAGAACCCGTTCAGCACGCATGCGCGGCATACTTCAAAGCAGCGGTGTGGAATCACAGATAGACACAGTTATTGAAGTAAACATAGTAAAGATAAGGAGACATCAGTTTATGAATTTGACCCGTATTATTGAGGGTGGGAGCGGAGGGCACGTAATCCCTCATCGTAACTCCTCATAAAATACAGATCAAACTTCAAACTGGTAAGTTCTCGTTTAATCTTACTATTATATTTCAGGTCGGGACCCTTGTTCACGTGAGTGATTCCGTGAAGATTTCAAAGCTCTGTGATTTCAAACCGTGTAACAGTTATTACTACATCACTGCCGAAGTCTTTGAGGGAGGAAGTGTGTTATCGTAATCAACCAATGAATCTGTTTGCTGTTATTGTTAAAAAAATACCATTGCGTTTTTCTACAAAGAAATTAAATTGTTCCCCTGGGCTTAAATTAAATATTTGCAGTCTGGAAAATCTTTCCTGCAAATAAAACAGGTTTTGCCAACGGCTTATTATAAAATTTCTGAACGGTCTTTCCCCGCACCATCCTGCTGTAGCCAGGATGTGGTTTATAGGCACGTCCATTCTTTTAGCCGTCGACGTGGATGCTGCCCTGGTGGAATGAACTTTGTACATGTTAGTTTTTATCCCAGCAGCTTTTAGCACCTGCTTGAGCCATCCCGAAATGGCTCGTCACCCGACCATAAGGTTTTTTATGACTGACCCACAAGGCTTTTCATCTCCCTCGAATATTTTGGTTGTGTCTATGTAGGATAATAGGGTCATGGCACATAATCGTGTTTCTGGCGGGTAAGCCCGGAATTCCACGACTGGATTAGGTGTTCCTGGTCTGCTCTGTTTGACCATTCCCTGGACAACGACAGAGATCTGGTCTGGAGCTGTGAGCATGGTGTCCAGTCGCAATAGGTGTAGTGACTGGACCCTCTGTGCAGCTACAAGTGCCATCGACATGAGTGTTTTGAGCATAGATGGTTTCAGGTTGAGGGATCTGGCTGGTGGGCATCCCCTGAGGTATGTCAGGACCACACTGACATCCCATATATGGGTGTACCTTGGTCTAGGGGTTTAGAGTTGTAAATACCCTTCATTAGTTTGACCACCAGCTGGTGGGACCCCATGGCCTGTTGTCCTGGAGCTGGTTTTGAAATAGACAGGCAGGGCAATTGTAGCTGTGTTGATAAGATAAGATAAGATAAGATAAGATAACCTTTATTGTCATTCAGACCGAAGTCTGAACAAAATTAAAGCAGTCATACATACAATACAATACAATAAAAAACAACAATAAACACATATTAACATCCACCACAGTGAGTCCACCCAACATCTCCTCACTGTGATGGAGGCAAAAGTCTTAGGTCTCCAGTCTCTTCCCTCCTCTTCTCCCTCTGCGCTGAGGCGATACCACCCGGGCGATGTTAAAAACTGTCCCGCGGCTCAAACACCGCGGCCCGGGGTGGTCGAAGCTGCCGCCCACCAGTCCTGCTGACACAGCCGCTGGCCCGCGGCCGAACCCCGGACTCAGGCCACCACCGCCAGAACACCGTCCAAGCCCCCGGAGCACCGTTCCAGCCCCGAGCCGGATCGCCCTCACGTGAGTACTGCCACTGTCTCAGCCTCGCGCCAGGCCGCCCCGACTGGGCACCGCTCCTCCCTCGGGCTGGGCCGCCCCGACCGGGCGCCGCTCCTCCCTCGGGCTAGGCCGCCCCGACCGGGCGCCGCTCCTCCCTCGGGCTGGGCCGCCCCGACTGGGCACCGCTTCTCCCTCGGGCTGGCCGCCCCGACCGGGCGCCGCTCCTCCCGCGGGCTGGGCCGCCCCGACTGGGCGCCGCTCCTCCCTCGGGCTGGGAGTGCCACACCTCCCCGAGCTCGGCCACTCCGACGGGAGCACCGTTCCTTCCTCGGGCCGGCCGTCCTCACGGGATCGTCACAGTCCCTCACGAAAGCACTGTTCCAGCCCCGAGCCGGGCCGTCCTCACGGGAGCGAGCCCAGTGCGAGTCCTGGCGGGCTCTGCCTCCTGAGCCTCGAGGTCGCCAGCTCCGCCATTAGGCCTCAGCGCAGACGGAGGCAGAGAAGGGGAATACGACAAAAAGTCGCATTCCCCCGCAGGGAGAGACAGCAAGCCCCGTTTCAAACCCCCCCCCCCAAAACAGAAACTAAAAACCAAAACTAGACTAACCAAAACGAAAATAAACAACACAAAAAAACACAAAACAAACAGGACTGCCGGAGAGCCGCTGCAGCCAGAGCCGCGCCGCCACTAGGAGCCAATAGACATAGATGGCTCTGTAGCTGAAGTCCTTCATCGTAGTGAAGGTTCACCAGGAATTCCAGTACGTTGGTAACTGTAGCGGTTGAGTAGGTGGTCCCTGTATCCAAGCAGTACTTCTCCCATTTTTTGATGCTGGACAAGTGCTGTTTTTCAGTGGATGTTCGAAGGGATGCTGACATGGTGTCGACGGTTTGTTATGATAATCCCAGTCCCAGAAGTGGTTTGTGCAGAATCTGCAACCCAAGAGTTTGATTTTTTCATGGCACGGATGGCTTGTGCCCGACACTGGGTGTTAATAACTCTGGGTCACTGGGGAATACCATTGGAGTTTCAACAACCATGTCATGGAGTATTGGGAACCATGGCTGTGTAGGCCAGTCGGGTACTATCAAAATACCTGAAGCAGAGTCCATTTGTACTGTGCGTAGTCCCCGACTGATGAGGCAGAAGGGAGGAAATGCATAGAAGAAGAATTTCCCCAATCCAGCGCGAACGCATCTACCGCTGCTGCCTCAGGGTCTGGTTCCCAAGCGACATACATAGGTACCTGGTGATGTAGCCTTGATGCAAATAAATCGATATCTGGCGTGCCATATTGCTTGATAACTTTTGTGAACAAATTTGGGGTTTTTAACATCTATTCGATGTTGTCATTAAATTTATGTGACCTGGTGTCTGCCACTGTATTTAACTTACCTGGCAGGTAAGTTACTGATAGCGAAATATGTCTTTGGACACACCATTGCCAAATTGTGTTGACCAACTTGTCGCATGATACCGATTTTATGCCGCCCATATGGTTAATGCAGGCCACCACCGTAGTATTATCTATTTATAACCGTACATGCAAGTGATGCATATTTATGCATATGCTTTAAAACCATAAAAGTCACCCAAACATCTCTAGATAATTAATGCCCAGTGTAAGTGGTAACGATGATTCTGGGTTAGTCCATGTACTACTTGTGCTGGATATAGAGCTAGTTGCTCCCCAGTCTTGAGTACTGGCATCTGTTTGGATAACTGACGTAGGGTTAGTGATAATAATAGGCTGAAACTATGTCAAACGTTTTTTGACCACCACTGTCGTTCTGATATTACTTCAGTGGGTAACTTCATGAAACGATCAATAATGACCTGTATGTCGTTTTTGGTACAAATGTCCGAATTATGTAGCCGGAAATGCTGCTACCATTTTCCCAATTACTCTGTTACTTGTCGAGTAGTTGGTAGTTGTTGACCATTAAATTGTTGCATGATTGTGCCAATTCAACTATTTTGTCTCTTGGCAATGTTACAGTCACGTAGTCTGAATTAATTGTGAAGCCCAAGTAGTCCATGATAGAGGATGGCTTCAATTTAGATTTATCTGGATGTAAGACAATCCCAGGGTTTCGAATAACTGTTTGGTAGCTGAACAGCTAACATAGTCAAATTCATGGTCTAGCCTACCATTTAGGATATCATCTCTGATCCCCCCCACCCAGCTCACCACATCTTCCACCTGCTGCCATCAGGAAGGCGCTACAGCTCACTGTCCGCCAAGACATCTCGATTTAAAAACAGTTTTTACCCACACGCAATCCGAATTCTGAACACACTATGATAACAGCACATATCCTCCCCATGCATGTACTGTATATTGTATGATGTTGTGTTTTATGTTATGTTTGACGGGAATCAGCCTACCTTGTAACATCCTGTACTGAACCTGAATTCCACCAGTTTGATTGTGTGGTCATTAAATAATCTAATCTAATCTAATCTAATCATCAAGATATGCCATGACAATATGTTTTTGTCTTCTGAATATTGCCAGAGCTGGTTTTAATGTCTGGGTGACACTCTTGGGCTGATGTGAGCCCATTGGGTAACGCTTTAAACTGCTATAGCTGCCCCATCCAGGTAAATTTCAGGTATCTGCGATGATCCTTGTGAATGGTACTAAATAGTAAACATCTTTAAGATGAATGCTTGCCATGAAGTATTCTTTGGAATTTAATTGTTTGGCTGTAACAACCGGTTCCATTTTGAAATGTATATACTTAACAAACATATTTAGTGAAGTTAAGTCAATGATGATGCGACATCCACCGTCTTTTTTGGGTTTAGTGAATATATTTGATACGAATTGCAAGGGTTCAGGTTTTCCGATGATACCCTTTGTAATTATTCTCACCAGTTCAGCTTGTCCCTCTTGTTTCTTTAACGGAGAGGGGGAAAAATACCCTCTGGGGTGAATGTTGACCTGGTGGCAATTTTTCTAGTATGAATTGTATTCACTAATGCCATTGAGTATATACTGATCACTCGTGATAGACTCCCATGTGTTAGTATTACTCTATATACTGGTAGGAACCAGACCCACCTACCTCCATGGTTATGGGTATTCTTCTGTTTCCTGCCGGTTCAACGAGTGTTGCACATCGTCTGACGTGGCGGTGACGTTGGGGGGTGGCACATTTTCCATGGGGTCCGCTCTGGGCCCTGGTCTAAAGAAGACTTTCGGTGATAGATGCGGACCCCGAGCTTTCATCAGTCCGATATGGTAGACGTTAACTGATGGATGCGATGGGGTGCTGCTGCGTAGGAATTACTGTTTTTGGTTACTCGTCCCGGCCCTGCCCTCATGAGCCGAAAGTTTTGTAAAACCTCTTGCATGTCCTTCATATGCTTTGTGAGGTTTTTTCCCCAAAGAGCAGTGGGTCTGGCTCAGTGGCTGGGGTATGCACAACCCCGCAATGTAGGATTTTATGGCAGGTCCTATGACTTGTTTACGAAGGTTGTGGACATCTCCGTATTTGCCCATGGAACGAGGAGAAAAAACGATGTGATGGCTGTCGTCGGGCTTTTAACGGCCTCCTGCACGTGGGGTTTCCACGTAGCTGTCCACCACACCTAGCAGATCTTCTTGTTCCTGCACCCCTTGCATACTCCAGAGATCTTCAGCCATTGCCCCTGTTCTTGACCAGCCCAGTCCTGGTCACCAAAGCTATCCTCTGGAAAGGAGGAAGCAATGGACAGTGTACAAGGCACTGTGGAGGGAGTTCCTGACCCCCTTCTGCGAGAGCGCCCCTTCTGGGGTGCACCTCGCTGGAGCTCCTGCTCCAAGAGCCGCTCCATGCGGCTCAGGCGGCTGTCTCTCCCCCGCCTGGGTGGAGAGACGTACCCGTCCGATAAGTCGGAGCAACCGGCCGGAACGCCTCTTCCTTGGCTTGTACATCCAGCCCGCTGCTCAGGCGCTAGCGGGGCTGGGCTCGGCGCGGTGTCGGGATAGCGGAGCGCTGGGTTAGCGGTCCTACCGCCTTGATGCTGCCCTCGCGATGGAAAACGCTCCTCCGTGGAGTCGAGCGGGGACAGGTCTGTTCCGTTGCTGCCCCCTCTGATGGAAGGCTCCTCCGTGGAGTCGAGCGGGGGACAGGTTTGTTGCAGAGCCTTTCTTCTCTGCCGGACAGCAGAAGGCTCCCTGTGAAGGAAACCGACGTCAGCTTACCTGACGGTCCGTTCTTTCACCTCCATAGCGGGAGAGCCCGACTCCCGCTGTGCCGCTGTTGCTCTGCTGGACGTAATGCCGCGCATGCGTGCTGAACCGGTTCTTCACGGAATCACTCACGTGACTCCGAAGTAAAATCTGACCATTCCCTCCACAGATGCTGCCTGACTCAATGAGTTCCTCCAGCACTTTGTGTTTTGCTCAGGATTATTTGCAATAATTTGCAATATACAATGTGCCTCCATTGTATCAGCCAGTCACTCCATTGCAAAGACCTAGAAGGAATATTTTTAACCCCATTGCTTTCAGAGATTTGTGACACATTCAACTAAAGACCAGAGGAAACAGTTGGTAGATGCATTGTACCAGTATATCCCAATGTTGACTGGAATTCTCTTAGTGTAAGGGGCAGAGATGGGGTGGAATTTGTTAAATGCATCCTTGGTTTTTAAAGCAGTATGTAGGGAGCTCTAAAAGAGAGGAAGCTGTGTTTCATCTTATTTTTGGAACAAGAATGGGCAAGTGATGGAAGAGTCTATGGAAGAACCTTTGTGAACAGTAATCCCATCGAGGTAAGTTTGAATTGTGTTTAATTATCATGTGTACCTCCATTGAAAGATCAAATTCTTACTTGCTGCAAATTTACTGATGCACTAATACAATAATTCATAAATAAATGTACAATAAATTAATAATCAGTAATATCCGGTAACCAGACCACAATAGTGCAAAACCGCAGCCATGTAGTGCAACTAAACCAAAGTCTTTAACAGACCATTGTTGCTGAGATTGGGTTGTGGTTGGTGTTGTGCATTGTTCAAGAACCTGATGGTTGCTGGGAACCAGCGGTTCTTAAATCTGGAGGTCATGGTTCTAGGCTCGTAGAGCTTCCCCATGGTAACATCGAGATGAGCACATGGCAGGGTTATATGGGTCTTTGATGATATTAGCTGAATTTTTGAGGCAAGTCTTCCTGTACATCCTTTCGATGATGGGGAGGTCAGTACCCATGATGGACCGGGTAATGTCAACCACCTTCTGTAGCCTCCTTCATTCCTGGGTGTACTCGCTCCCGAAACAGACCTTGAAGCAATCAGTCAGTATGTTCTCTATCTGTAGAGGTTAGAGAGAGCATTCAGTGACATGCCGAATTTCCTCAATCTTCAAAGGAAGCAGAGGTGTGTATGAGCTCTCTTTCTGATTGCATCAATGCGCTGCACCCAGGACAGATCTTCAAAGATATGCACACCTCGGAACATGAAGTTGCTATTGTAGGGGTTTTGTTTTTCCCTTTACTCCACAAAAGGATTCCCCTAGGTTCTAGACCTCGGAATTATGGTGGGATATGATAAAAGGTTGAATTGACCAGAGTGTGCCGATGAGAGAAAACAGAAACCAAGATGGACTCAAAGCAAGTCTAAAATTTACAGGCTTTATTAAACAATGAGAAATCGAATCTCACCAACACTACACAATGCGTGGCTAAACTTATGCTTTAAACTAAAACTATGGACGAAAACTATCGGGCACGTCGTAAAACTTACTTTAACACAAGTTACTTGCAAGCATACTCCCCCTTGACCTTTCTCCCCTCAACCTCCTATTTCGGGAAATTCACCAGGTCACCAGGATACTCACAGCGAAGTCGATGCAGGCCCACGAGCTGTCCAGCAGAGCAGGAAGAGCAGGAAGAGAGAGAGAGTTCTGGCTTGACTTCGGCTTTTATACCTGAGCTTCCTTTGAAACCCCCAGGTGGTCCTCTGGATAGAAGGGGTTCTTTTGATGTTGCCCAGTTTCGATCTGGCATGAACAATAGGCTTCCGATGATACGGGGTTTGCTGATGTCATGATCCCTCAGCCTGATCGTTATCATCCCCGATGGTGATTGTGCTTGTGCTGGCCTGTTTACCAGCGTCTGCTGAGGCTTGGTTCCTCCCTTTGTGTATCCAAGAGAATCTCGTTATCTCCGTCTCAGCCTTTCCTGTTCACACCGTTGTGTGATGTCCAAGTCCACAGGCCAGACGGGTTTGATTCTTGATGTGTATTGGGGGGGTTTTTCCGTTGCAGCCAGCAAATTTGTCTTTTAAGATATCCATGTGCTTATTCAATTTCTTCCATAATTTTGGAGGATTTGCCCAAATAACTTACATGCCCCTACGACACGTCCAGGCTCGCACGGACCGTGTCGATTGACAAAGTTAGTGGGCAATCCTCCAGCCTCAAGAGCTGTAAACACTCCTGGTGAGAAGGTGAAATTATGTACCCCGAAAGCCCCCTTAATCGCTAAACTAGGCCCTCGAAGCACATTAACTTACACTATACACCTTTTACTTTACATCAATCCCACAAACCATACAGTACCCTCACGACCATTCCCTGAAAATGCAGGGATTACAACTTATGTACAAAAACTATTGCACTAGAGTACAGACATTTTACAGTGATGGGGTGTCGTTATGGTGACGTCGGGCGGCTCGATTTACCAGCTGTTGTAATTTGGCCATCCTCCTCCGCCTTTTAAATTTGCAATTAATGCATAGCAAATACACCACAATTATCATCTGGCAGATGATCAGAACATGGGACACGATGCGGACCCATGCTGGTACTATGATCCAGGACTCCAGGTCCCACCAACTTGGAGACTTGATCTCTTCGATCTCCCTGGCGATATCCAGAGTCTTTTGTTCCAGGGAGAAGAAGTGTTTGTGCGACAACTCGACCGCCACCAGCAACTCTTTTAATTTTTCATTCACTGGGGGAATATCATACCCAAAATGGGCAACATAGTCAAATAAGTCAGTTACATTTTCTCGTACCGAGAGGTGAACCGAAGAAGGTTCCGGGATGGGTAATATTCGCTGCTGTGCCACATGGACTTCTGCCCTGGGTTTAAAGCAGAAGCTGCTGTGCGGTATCGGGCACCACAGCTGTGATCCGTGCTGATACCGCTGGGCACTTGTGGTGACACAGTACGTCCCACTGCCTATATACGCCACCTGTGGAGGGACATGGTCTGCCGCCATCGCCTCCATGGTGCAGTTTATAGGCTGTGCCCCAACAGTCCTGAACCCACACTGAGGCCTAGCCTCAGCGCCCATGTGCTGGGGACACAGGATTACCTGTGCTCCCCGGCTCCGACAACCCAAAAGGTCAATGCCTGTCACAGCTTGCTCCCTCACTATGACATAGGGCGGGACCTTCCCGTAGCGAATATGCACCCCCCCACGAACAACTCCCACGTTCTCCACTCGGTACAGAGGAGCTGGTCGTGCCGAGGTTCCCATTACCGGGATTCGTACGACCACTCCCATTATGGTGTGATTGGATTTTCCGCAATCCACCGGTACCGGGTAGGCCTCGGAGGCCACACGAAGCTGACAAGGACTCAAAGTGCTGTTATAAGGGTGTAGCGCTGCTAGGTGCTGGTTGCTTATCCAGGAGGGGACCCGACCTTGCCTCAGGTCTTCCAGGTTGCTCCTCCCCTCCCCCAACAACCACGCACCATACAGCCCACACACCTCATTCTGTGCAGCCTGATCGGACGCATTCCGGTCCTCTTTAATCAAAGCGTTTATCGTTTTTGCATGTGTCTCCAATTGTGCTATGATTTCTTTTAGATGTAGAGTCATTGCCACCTCTTCGTGCAGTCCCGATCCTACCACCGCATTTTCCTCCCCCAGAACCTTTCTTAACTGGCCCTTCAACTGATTGATCTGCAAGGCCAGTTCTACGTTGTCCATGCTATTAATAATAGATGTCCCCGTGTTAAATGCTGTAAACCCGTCATTAACCACCCCTCGTCTTTGCCTACCGGACCCCAAAGTGAAATCCCCTCCCCCGCGGTACATCTCTTCTATGTCTATGTCCCCAAAATCCAGGTTGTGGAATTTCTGGAACATGTCTTTTAGCAGGGCCTGATATAATAATTCCGTCTCGCGGGGGCACCATGCGGGTAACCGCACTTCAGTCAAATTTAATACTACTGAGGCCACAGCGTAATGCACTCCCTGGTACAGCACCCTTTTTGTTGGGACAAGTGCTAACCCATTCTCCGGCCCTTTGGTGGTGGATGGACAGTTGTGAGGGTCGATCGGTTGGGCTGTGGGTAGGGGCTTCTTCACCTGAACCAGCAATTCGGTGGCTTTTACTGTCATCCCAGCCCTTGGGGCCACACATGCCTGCCCACTGCGGTCCCAATCTATCCCGTTCCCGGGGTTCTGCCACCACTTGACGAAAGTGATTGATGCCCCTACCGGACACGCCTTGGCAGACCCCCATAGACATAAATAAAGCCCCTGGTCATAGGCCCACCATTTGTCCCAACATACAGTGATCCCTCCCGGTGACCCCGTGATGGTCCGGTAGGTATCATTGTCCAGTCTTTCCCAGTCCGAGGATCGATCCCTCATGTTCAAGCTCAGCTTCCTGAGCCACCACCATCTCCCCAAAGGAACGTCCCCCTTACAGGTTAAACACACCCGCCTGCCCTCAGTCACCCTAACCCGGTCGGTAGCCATCTGTATCTCGGCACAGGGTATGGATGCTTCCCCGTAGGCGAAGCTCCTGTGGCTGGAGAACCTGGTCGAGTTCGACCCCAGCCACCCAGGCCATCTTCCCTCATGGGAGTATCCGGCCTGGCTATCCGCTACCAGGTTTCCTTGCCCAGTAGACACGAGGGGTGCTCTATCCCCTGAGCACCCATATACGATGGACTCCTCCGTGTCCCCGCGACGCGCCACGCACATTCGGAGGCACATCATTGCCATCATCCATACGGCGGGGTTATCCATCTGGAAAACAAAGCAAAACACCTCCTTGCCTCCACAAAGCTATCCGCCTAAAATGGCATTTGGGGTTTTGTTTTGTCTGTTATGGTCCACTTTTCCACAGCACATCCCTTCGATCCCGTACTGTCTGTCCCTGTACTCCCCTGTAGCTATACAAAACCTTATATCTAATTACCAAACACTACATCTACTTACACACAAACCAATGCTATATACAACGCCACCCGTCTCCGGGTGGCCAACTCATAACTGGTCCCCGTCACGCTGGGGCCACCCCTCTGGTGGGCCCTCCCGTGCAGGCCAGAACTCCTCCTGTCGAGGGGCCTGACTGCCCCTCACCTCCCTTTGCACTACGGGGTTTTGAGTTACCCCTACGTTCCCTGTGGAGACTGGGCTCCCTCCAGCCGCACTCCGTAGTGCCCTGTTTCGGCCACTCTCCTTCCCGGCCCTCCTGTGGCCGGCCCCAGCCCTAGGTTTAATTAGGGATGGGGACCACCTTACTGGGGGTTTAGGGACCCTGTCACTCCTACGTCTGACCGGGGGTTCCCACACCAGAGGTGATACCTCCATCTCCTCTGCTTCTGCTAGTTCTGCCTCTCTTAGGCAGTCTACGGTACCTGCCTGCGGAGGGCTGGAGTCAGCCTCCTTCTCCGCTGCTTCCAGTCCTCGCCCTGGAACACAGCCGGCTACTTCAGGCTGACTACCTGTGGACTCACCTGGCTCCCCTACGGTTTCCACATCAACCCGGGTCTGTTCTTGATCTTTACCCCCATACGGTCCCTCTATCATCTCCTGCCTGCAAATGGCTGCTGAGGCAGCCTTTAAAATGGGGTTTTGTGCCTGGACCATGGTCAGGTCCGGAGCCAAAACCACTCCCGCACTCTCCTTTTCTCGAGGCTGCTCCCTGGCTGCAGCTACCTGTCCTTCCTGATAGGGGTCCCATGCTTTCCCACTCCTGGCTCCTTCCCTGGCCAAGCCATCCGCCCTCTGATTTCCCTCGCATCGTGGACTATAGGGTGCCCTACTAGATGGAGGGGATGTACGGGGGTTGTTCATGTGGACAATGCTACTGGAAGCACCAATGTCCAGCAGACAACTCCCGACCACATCCTGGACCTCCATCTTGACCCAGGGTCTCCCACATGGGCCACACTCTAACGGGCATAGGAATGTGGGCTGTTTCACTGGCAGTCATAAAGGTGCCGGGGGTGCGGATACGGGCGCGCCCTGGCCTGTTGCCATGGCTACCTGTCCGGACCCTCCCGCCTTTGACTGCAAATAGGTAATTAGATCTCTTACATCTATTGTTACCTCCGGGGCTGGGTTGGCCGTTACCGGGGTCCTGTCCCCCACTGCTCTACTTGGGTTTCTGCACTCCCTCTTGTAGTGCCCGGGCTTCCCACACCCGTAGCACACCGGCCTCATCTCGGAAGAGGTCTGGCTGCCTTCCTGTTTCCACTGCCTCCTTTTGGGGGGTGCCGGTACTATTTCGTGCACCTTGCCCTTAAAGGGCTTCTCCTCACTTCTCTCTCCATTGCGGTATGCAAGGGTGAGCTTCCTGATCACCTCCGCCTCGTTAAGGTTTGGGTCAGCTGGGTCGAACCAGTGCTCGGCCCTTGCCCTAACTCGCGGGAGGCAATTCGCCACCAGAGTCTTCAGCCAGTGAGCTGTTCTCCCATCTAAATTCTGCCTATCTAAAGGCATCCCACACGCTCCCTCATACACTGCCCACAGCCTGTCTGCGAACATGTTCGGGGACTCAGCTACCTGCTGCTTCGTCTCCCCCACCCTGGTGAAAGGACTACCCTGATTCAACCCCATGGCCTCCAGAACCGCTGTCTGTGCCGCTACCCATGTTTCAGGTCTTCCCCCTTCCCTGGAGGTCACTGCCTTGCATAGGTATGAATCTAGGGTCATCAGTAGCAGCTTTACCCGTTCTACCTCATCGCAATCGTTTATGTCGGCTGCCTGCTGCACCTCCATAAAATGCAATGACGGGTCTCCTGCCCTGGTTAACTTGGGAACCTGAGCCACCATCCCCCTCAGCACATGTGCCCCATGGGGAATGATGATATCACTCTCTATGGGCCCCCTATCTGCCTGCCCTACCGGGGGACCATATTTCCTTTGCCGTGCCGGGCACATCTGCCCTACTCTGGGCTGTTGCCCCTTTACCCCCAGCTCTCCCACCATGATCGGTAACCCCACCACCTCGTGGTGTGCTACACATGGCGCGGAAGCCGCTAACTGAGGGTGCTCTCCCGCCCCTCCTTGGGCCTGTCCCTCCCCGGACAACCCGAACCCCACCTGCCGACCCGGACCTATCCCCGGCGCCTCAGGAGGCGGTCTATTCCCCTTTGCCACTGGGGAATCATCTGCTGAGGGAAGCCCTCTGCCCCCGGGGGACCCCCCTGGTCCTACCAGGTGAACCCGTCCCCTAGTCTTGGACAGAGTCTCCTCCAGCTGCGCTATCCTCGCCTGGCAAGGCCCGTGATCACTATTGCCTAGCTCGCTACGGGCCACCCTGTATGCTGCTTGTATATCCTGGAACTTTCCCTCCAGCTCCCTGCACTTCTGTGTACTCTGAGCCAGGAGTTCCTGGGCGTTCCTTTCCCTCTCCTTTGCCTCTACCACCTGGCATTGGAGGAATTCCTGGGCATTTCTGTGGGACTCCCTCGCCTGCAAGATACACTGCCTGGCTTTACTGCATTCCTCAGATAGCCCTTCCCCTTCTCTAGTGCTTTCTTCAGCGCTGGCCCTAGCTTCTCTCTGTTGCTCTTCCAGTCTATCTATCTGTCTCTGCATATTGGCTACCTGCTGTGATAGGCACGCTAGCCAAACTGCCTTTTCCTGCCCTTTATTATACAGTTTGCTTTCCGTCCATTGAGCTGCAGCTTCTGCGGGCTGCTCAGCTCTCAACAGTGCTATCACCCATTGTTTGGTGAGATTGATCTTTTTAAACAGATAAGAGGAGATTCTCTCCTCCATCTTGCTACGTTCTCTCACCCCCTCTGACAAATCACATATCCCAAACCACCGAGGTCCTGCCATGGTCGCCATTCTGTAGGGGTTTTGTTTTTCCCTTTACTCCACAAAAGGATTCCCCTAGGTTCTAGACCTCGGAATTATGGTGGGATATGATAAAAGGTTGAATTGACCAGAGTGTGCCGATGAGAGAAAACAGAAACCAAGATGGACTCAAAGCAAGTCTAAAATTTACAGGCTTTATTAAACAATGAGAAATCGAATCTCACCAACACTACACAATGCGTGGCTAAACTTATGCTTTAAACTAAAACTATGGACGAAAACTATCGGGCACGTCGTAAAACTTACTTTAACACAAGTTACTTGCAAGCATACTCCCCCTTGACCTTTCTCCCCTCAACCTCCTATTTCGGGAAATTCACCAGGTCACCAGGATACTCACAGCGAAGTCGATGCAGGCCCACGAGCTGTCCAGCAGAGCAGGAAGAGCAGGAAGAGAGAGAGAGTTCTGGCTTGACTTCGGCTTTTATACCTGAGCTTCCTTTGAAACCCCCAGGTGGTCCTCTGGATAGAAGGGGTTCTTTTGATGTTGCCCAGTTTCGATCTGGCATGAACAATAGGCTTCCGATGATACGGGGTTTGCTGATGTCATGATCCCTCAGCCTGATCGTTATCATCCCCGATGGTGATTGTGCTTGTGCTGGCCTGTTTACCAGCGTCTGCTGAGGCTTGGTTCCTCCCTTTGTGTATCCAAGAGAATCTCGTTATCTCCGTCTCAGCCTTTCCTGTTCACACCGTTGTGTGATGTCCAAGTCCACAGGCCAGACGGGTTTGATTCTTGATGTGTATTGGGGGGGTTTTTCCGTTGCAGCCAGCAAATTTGTCTTTTAAGATATCCATGTGCTTATTCAATTTCTTCCATAATTTTGGAGGATTTGCCCAAATAACTTACACTATCTCTCTCCAATGCCGTCCTTTTGATGAAGACAAATACATGGATCCTCAGCTTTCCCCTCCTGAAGTCAACAATCAGCTCCTTGATCTTGCTAATGTTGAGAGCAGGATTTTTGTGCTGGCATCATTCAATCGGATTATCAATCTCGTCTTTGTACTCTGACTCATCACGACCATCCAACAACAGTGGTATCATCATCCAATGTAAAGTTAGTGTTGGAGCTGTTCCTGGTCACACAGTCACAGAGAGAGTAGTGCATAGGACTGCGCACACATCCTTAAGGTGCTCCTATGTTGATAGTCACTGAGGAGGAAGTGTTGTTGCCAATTCAGACTGATTGTAATCTGCCGACAAGGAGGTTGAGGATCCAATTGCATAAGGCCGAGGAGAGACAAGGTGTCCTGAGTTTGTAGATGGGTTTAGAGGGAGTCATGATGATGCATGCAGAACTGTAGTCGATAAACAACACCCTTACCTATGTGTTCTTACTGTCTAAGTGTTCCAATGCAGACTGGAGTATCAGCCAGATCTCCTGTCGATGCCTTGTGGTGGTATGCAACTTGTGGTGAGTCCAGGCCCTCACAAAGGCAGGAGTTGATATTCATCAACCCTCCAAGCAATTCATCACCATGGATTACTATACCATCAGTTGGTAGACACAGGCAGTAGACACAGGCATGTTGCTTTGCTCTACGAGTGAACCAGTATTATGCTGTACCAGTCTGAAGAAGGGTATCGACCTGAAACGTCACCTATTCCTTCACTCCATAGATGCTGCCTCACCCGCTGAGTTTCTCCGGCATTTTTGTCTACCTTCCAGTATTATGGATGTCCTTTTAAAGCAGGTGGGGACCTTGTGCCTTAGTAGTGAGAGATTGAAGATGTTCACTGAAACTCCAGCCAGTGGTTCCACACAGTTTGGACAAGGATAAGCTTAGACCTGAGTTATTCCTTTAGTGTAATGTAAGCAAATGCATTAAAGAAATATACCTTGAATACTTCTTGCAAGAGAATAATCTGGATAAAGTAACTTCAGAAGTTTGAAGTTGATGTCATGTTCCTTGAAAGTATGTTATTTATTATGCATGAAACCAATCAAAATAAAATTGGGACATACTAGTTCACAATCTTTGGACATTGTAGTCAACACTGGGGGAAAATAAAACTAGAGGCGCCTTTAGCTCAACATTCATAGGATGTGGTTTTCTGAATTAAAAGATTTAATTAAGGCTCTATGCTTCAGGCATCAAGGATAACCAACATCTGATATCACCAGCCACTCCCTAACATCAGTCCTCTTATTCTCCAGGCTGCACTGTTTCTCACACAATCATCCCCATCCCACCCCCAGCTCCACTTACCATGAACTGGAACTCCAACAACAGGAAAACTCCCAGTTGTATTCTGCAGCTTTCTTGTGGAGAAATGCCCAACCAATAGAGAATTAAGCCTAATAATTAGACTGGCTTCCAGGTCGGAATCCTGTTGGATAAAATACATACTGCACGATATTTCCTGACCAGAACTCGTCCTTGTACCTGTCCAGGCTTGGAAATGCTGCGTGGAAAAGATCAAGACCATTGATTACATTAATTTCACAAATGTCAAGTGAATAATAGTTGGGAGCTTGTACAAAAGAGATGGATATCATTAGTTTGGGTGTACAGTTTCAAGAAGTTATTTGAGAATTTTGGTTCTTTTGAGGAATGTTATTGTAAGGCAACAACTTAACAGCAAATGTTATGTTCAAAATGAATTAGTTTCCCCTATCTTAACAGCAAACATTTTTTTTAAACCACTCGTTGGTCATAAATAATTTAAAATAAATTTATGTCCCACGTCTAACACAGTATAAATATTATAAATTTACCAGGTCCGTAGATTTTGAGGAAGGAAAAAAATGACTTCTGGACAATCCATTCAATTTGAACGCCTGTTTCTTTTGAATGTAGCTCACAGCTATTCAGGAAATCCTGGTAATTGTCTATGGGAAAGCCACAGGAACTGTAACCTTTCAAATCTGTAATTGCTCCTTACAGAAAGAATGTTTAAGGTTCTATAATTTAAAGTTCCTTGGCAACAAGGTCCGTAGACATGAATTATGATAGTTTCTGGGTTAATGCCACCGACAGGGAAATCAACTTCCATATGTACACCTTCACTCATTCAACATTTCTGATGGCACCCTGATTTTCTTCATGCTGTGAGAATGCTTGTCAGATATCACATTCTGAAGGCGTCATATTTTTAGCATTCGCAATTACAAATTGACTGCCATCTGTGCCAGCTACAGATGCTGCTTCCTTGTCATTAACTTCATCCCTTTGGATGTGCCGATCTCAGTCTAAGCCACATTATTCATTGTGCTGGGGATGCTCTATGAACTTGATCTGAGCTTTATACCCCACATACTTTCCATCAGCAAGTATTAACTGCTGCCTCAGCAATATTTCTCTTATTTATTTGGCATGCAGCCCTTCCCTCAATGAAACCTGTACACTTATGTTTAGAGCTTGGCTATTTCAAAGATTCTCCACTGGTCTGCCGTTCTCTAACTAACCTTAACTAACTACAGTTAGCCAAAATTCTGTGACTTGTTATTAAGTTATTGCTGAAAATTCCTTCAGTTTTGTATTTCACCCTGAACTCTTTTTTTTGTGTATCCTCTCATTTCCCAGCTGTTGTGGTCTAAGCAATCCGCTGCCTCAATCCTACTTCATGGAACACATCCCTGAAGCCTACTGACCCTCATCAATTTCTCTTACCTCTTACAATGGCCTTTTTGAACTAGGTGTTAGCACTCCATTACCACTGTTAATTCCAGTCATAATATTTATTTATATACCCTTGTCAGGGTCTGGTATGGCTCAAGGGCCTGTCCCACGGCTGTCCTTCACGCGTCATTTACGCGACCTGCTAGCGTGTGGGTAGCGCGGGATGGGCGCATGGAGTGGTGTGGAGGAGCGTGGAGTGGCGTGGAGGGGTGTGGACTTCGTCCTGAACGAAAGCTTCGCACGCCACCGGCCTGTTGCGTAACTGACAGCCAAAGTGGGACAGGCCCAAGACCCTGGCGCGGCGCAACGTCTCACCTCCAACAGCAGCAGAAGTAGGCAAGCGATCGTCGAGCTCCACTTGGGGCTCACGGCCGTTGCGGATCCGGATCCGTCCCCACTCCTACTCCCAGAGCGGTGCCAAGAAGATTGAAGATAGACACAAAATGCTGGAGTAACTCAGCGGAACCGGCAGCATCTCTGGAGACTGAAGAAAGGTCTCAACCCGAAACATCATCCATTCCTTGTCTCCAGAGATGCTGCCGGTCCGCTGAGTTACTCCAGCATTTTATGTCTATCTTCAAATGACGTCACGCGCTCCAGACGGCTGTGCGGATGCATGATGATGCGCGCGATTCTCGCGGGACCGTCGCGCGTCAGTCACTACCGGCCTGTCGTGTAAGTGACGGTCTAAGTGGGACAGTCCCTTCAGTCTATAGTACCTTTGTTTCTGAATGAGAGGATTGTAGGTTTGGGTTCCAGAGACTTGACATGAAAAGCTTGGATAATTCTTTAGAGCATTATTCATTTAATGCAGGAAATCAAATGATACTATGTTTTGAATGACATGTTAAGGCAATGATTTTGCTGCTCTACTCGACATGAGAGTTCCTATAACACCATTTTAAAGAATTGTACAAATCTCCTTGATATCCAGAAGGTATTTCCCCCCTAATTATCTAATAAATCAGCCATTTGATCAATTTCACATGACTGTTTGTGTTTGGTGCTTGGTAAGTGCAGATTGGTTGTTGCATTTTCACTACTGAAAGCAAGCATGCAGGTACAGTAGGCAATGACAAAAGCTAATGGCATGTTGGCCTTCATGGCGAGAGGATTTGAGTTTAAGATCAAGGAGGTCCTACTGCAGTTGTAGGTGAGACTGCACCTGGAGTATTGTGTGAAATTTTGGTCTCCTAATTTGAGGAAGGACATTATTACTATTGAGTGAGTGCAGCGTAGATTCGCCAGGTTAATTCCCAGGTTGGCGGGACTGATATGATGAAAGACTGGGTCGACTGTATTCACTGGAATTTAGGATGAGAGGGGATCTTATAGAAACATACAAAATTCATAAAGGATTGGACAGGGTAGATGCAGGAAAAACGTTCCTGATGTTGGGGAGTCCAGTTTAAGAATAAGTGGTAGGCCATTTAGGACTGAGATGAGGAAAAACTTTTTCACCCAGAGTGTTGTGAACCTGTGTAATTCTCTGCCACAGAAGGCAGTGGAGGCCAGTTCACTGGATGTTTTCAAGAGGGAGTTAGATTTAGCTCTTAGGGCTAAAGGAATCAAGAGATATCGGGGAAAAGCAGGAACGGGGTACTGATGTTAGGTATGATTCAAAATATCATTTTGCGAAGTGATGAGGAGACAAGTATTGCACCAAAATTATTTAAAATCTCAACACATCAAGAAATAATTAATTGAACAGTTAGTTTGTTAAATTTTGATCGGAGTATTTACCTGGTTCAAGAAATCAATGCTCATGCAGATAATCTTGAAGGGAGAGATTTGTGACTCAGCAGTCAAGACCAAAAAATCCAATGTGTCTTTGTAATATATAGTCGCAGATATAGAAGCTGACTACAGCCATTTATTTTGCTCGGAATTGTAATTTATGTTATCTTGTTTGTTCATGTCAATATAAGGTTTCGAGTAATATATGGATATATATAGTTTTACAAATCAGTAATATAAAAACTTGAGGCTGTGAAGATAGATGTGTTAAGAGCTGAATCAAACTCGCTGATTCTGGACTATATTTTTAAGAAAGAACTGCAGATGCTGGAAAAATCGAAGGTAGTGCAGAGGCACCAAACGTGGTGAACAAATGGGTTACTTTATTCAGGCACAATAGGTTTGTTATACAAGCACGTTGGTTCTCTAACACAATGTTGTTGTTGCTGCTGCAAGGCTGTTGCCTCCTGGGCTAGAGCTGAGCCCCTGCTGAGGTGGAAGGACACTCACCCAAAGAGAGAAGAGAGCTGGTCAGCTCGAAGTCAGAGAGAGAGAGGGTTGTCCCGGGGTTCGTTATATATACCAGGACACACCCCTAAACCCGTGACAACTCCTCCCTGCCATTGCCCAGTCACGTGAACCTCCCCCCGACTGCTGAGGGTTTGTGTAGCTAGTGGCCCAACCACAGTGCCGCCACAGTAGACAAAAATGCTGGAGTAAATCAGCGGGTGAGGCAGCATCTATGGAGCGAAGGAATATTCCCGCTCATCTGCTGAGTTTCTCCTGCATTCTGGACTATATTTTGATACCTATGTGTTTATAACACACTGAAAATGTATTTCTTGCCATTGCACAAAAGCAAATTACCACAGATGCCAGAAATCTGAACTTAAATTTCCAATATTTGTTTTTCTTTACTTTCTCTCTTTGGCCATACACTGTCACCCTGATTATCAGGTAATTTCTCTGCATCCTAATACTATTTCTAAGATTTTGTTTCAGTATGGAAGAAGTGCCTCTCTCTGTCTCTGCCTCTCCCTGTCCGGCTCATAGATACCATATAACCTACACAGTATTTCCTGCATTTTACATTTTATCTATTTCCTATTGATTTACAAGTAATGTTCCTTTACCAGTACACGGGATTAAATTGCTCTCCCATTTCAAATTGTTCTTTTTATCGCATAGTTAAAATCAATTGTTCTCTGTCGGTTTTTAAAATGCTCGGTGAGCAGGGAATTAAGAATCACTGCACCCTGAAGCATGGGATCTGTTAATCTTGAGTACTTGACACATTTATGGTAACTTCATGAGAGGTTTGCCTTACATTGGAAAAAAATGATGTTGTATGTAATCTACTTGACAAGATATTATTCTTTAATATGGTTTTGTTTAATTTAACAGTAATCAATGAATATGCACAATTTGTAGTTTGCTGCTTTCTTTAAGGAATGCTTTGAGAAAGTAATATTTTCTCATAGTTATCCTACTGAGTCACTTTCTTAAAACACTTAAGCCATTCCAGTGAAGTTACTCCCACAGTGGAGTTGAATCATGAGTTTGAGAATGTCAACCCAGCAATGATGAAGGACTGAAGATAGACACAAAAAGCTGGAGTAACTCAGTGGGACAGGCAGCATCTCTGGAGAGAAGGAATGGATGACTTTTTGGTTCGAGACCCTTCTTCAGACTCTTTAGGGATAAGGGAAACAAGAGATATAGGCGATGAAGTAGAGAGCTAAAGAACAATGAATGAAGGATATGCAAAAAAAGTAATGATGATAAAAGAAACAGGACATTGTTTGCTGTTTGTGAGGTGAAAATGAAAAGCTAGTGCGACATGGGTGGGGGAGGGATAGAGAGAGAGGGAATTGGGACCTATTTCCAAAGCAAAATGATGTGCAACTTGGAGAGGGACTTGCAGGTGGTGGTGTTCCTATTCACCTGCTGCCTTCATCCTTCTTGGTGGTATGGATAGAAACATAGAAAATAGGTGCAGGAGTAGGCCATTCGGCCCTTCGAGCCTGCACCGCCATTCAATATGATCATGGCTGATCATCCAACTCAGTATCCTGTACCTGCCTTCTCTCCATACCCCCTGATCCCTTTAGCCACAAGGGCCACATCTAACTCCCTCTTAAATATAGCCAATGAACTGGCCTCAACTACCTTCTGTGGCAGAGAATTCCAGAGATTCACCACTCTCTGTGTGAAAAATGTTTTCCTCATCTCGGTCCTAAAAGATTTCCCCCTTATTCTTAAACTGTGACCCCTTGTTCTGGACTTCCCCAACATCGGGAACAATCTTCCTGCATCTAGCCTGTCCAACCCCTTAAGAATTTTGTAAGTTTCTATAAGATCCCCCCTCAATCTTCTAAATTCTAGCGAGTACAAACCGAGTCTATCCAGTCTTTCTTCATATGAAAGTCCTGACATCCCAGGAATCAGTCTGGTGAACCTTCTCTATACTCCCTCTATGGCAAGAATGTCCTTCCTCAGATTAGGAGACCAAAACTGTACGCAATACTCCAGGTGTGGTCTCACCAAGACCCTGTACAACTGCAGTAGAACCTCCCTGCTCCTTTACTCAAATCCTTTTGCTATGAATGCTAACATACCATTCGCCTTCTTCACTGCCTGCTGCACCTGCATGCCTACTTTTAATGACTGGTGTACCATGACACCCAGGTCTCGTTGCATCTCCCCCTTTCCTTTGTGGCTTTGGAGGTAGCCTACATGTGCAACTGCGGTGGCTTTTGTGGATGGTACACATTTAGGGGCTGCACGGTGATGCAGAGGTAGAGTTGCTACCTACAGTGCCAGATTCAATCCGGACTACGGATGCTGTCTACACGGAGTTTGTACGTTCTCCCCGTGACCGTGTGAGTTTTCTCCAGGTGCTCTAATTTCCTCCCACACTACAAAGATATACACGTTTCATTCCTAATTGTCACCTATCCATTCCCTTCACAGGTGCAGCCTGACCTGCTGAGTTAATCCAGCACTTTATGTTTCACTAATATAACGTTTATGTTGATACCCATTGGGCTGGTTTTACCAGGGCATCTTGACATTAAACTTGGTCAAATGCTTCCTTGATGGCAAGGGCAGCTCCTCTCACTCACCTCTAGAATTCAGCTCTATGGTTTTTTATTTGGGTCAAAGTTGTGGCGAGGTCTAGAATCAAGTGATCCTTGCTAAACCCAAACTGGATAGCAGTGATAAAATTATTAGTGGCAATTGCCACTGATAGCACTGTTGATGGTGACTTCCATCACTTTTCTAATGATTGAGAGTAAACTGACTGGGCAGCAATTTTCTGGTTGTACTTATCTCTTTTTGTCAATGGGACAGAACTGTCCCATTTTTACTATTGTTGGATAGATGCGAATGTGGTACTCGACTAGAACAGTTTAGCTAAGGTATAGCTGGTTCTGGAGCATAGATCCTTAGTTCTACCATTTAGATATTGCCTGATCCTACTGCTTTTGCAATATGCAATACTTTCTTAATATTACATGGAGTGAATCAAACTGGCCAAAGTATAATTTCTGTAATGGTGGAATGTCAGGGATAGCCAAGATGAAACATCCACTTAGATCTTCTGGAGAAACAGGTTGCAAATGTTTCAACCTTTTCTTTAGTGGACACCAATGCTGAGTCCAGACATTGTTGAGAATGGGGTTGTACTTTGAATATTCTTCTACCATCAGCTGTTTAACTGTCCACTGCCATTCACAATGAGACGTGGAAGGAGGGTGACAAAGCTTCAATCAGATGTATTGATTTTGAATTCACTTAGTTTTGTCTACTGCTTGCTTGTTTTGTGGTTTAGTAAGCAGATAGTCCTGCATTCACTGGGTTGGTACCTCGTCACTTTTAGGTAGGCTTGTCCTTCTGCATTCCTCATTGATTCATTGGTTTAATTGTAATGGCAGAGAGAATGATGTGCTGAAAAATGCAGTTACAACTTACTGTATGTTAGTGTCAATTTCTGCTGCTGCTGCAAATGGTCCAGAGTGCCTCACAGATGTACAGCTTTGAGATTCCTGACCGGTTCTGAGACCATCCCATTCAGCCCAATTGTAGTATAGGATGGCTTTGATGTGTATACAGGACATTGTCTCCACATAGACTATGTTGTGTATACTTCGGCCAATTCTAACATGGACAGATGCATTTGCCACAGGTATGTTGGCGAGAACAAGATTAAATTATTGTGTCCCTTATGTCGGTTCACTCATTGCCTGCAGACTCTGTTTGACCACTGCTTAGTTGGTGGCATATTGATTTAATTGGGGCCATAGAGATTCCTTAATATGTTTTCTTGATCAATGTGCTGTGTATATTACATCTTTTATAAGATAGTGGGTTTTATTTGTGCACCATACACAATCTAATGATTTTAAATGGAATGCTGATTATTAAAATGGCATTTTTCATTGTGCCATTTCCCTTCTAAGAAGCAGAACTTTAACTAGTGTTTCATCAGTTATTTGGTGATATTTTGCATATAATCAATCACCAAGCAATGGTTCACCAATGTTTTTTGAAAAGTACATGCATAATATGTACCTTCTTCGATGAGATATTCATTTGTTCTGTGTTCACTACAATGAACCAGTTGGTCAGGTACACTTCATCTGTAATATGCTAAACACTTCAACATATTCCGTGATCTCACTGGGACCCCATTTGATTGTGGATAATTCAGTTTTAAATTGGGTGCATGAAAGAGTGATCCTTGTTAAATTGTCTGAATAATTTTTTGCAAATGTTGCCAACTGTTATTAACGACTCCATTAGGTCGTCTGCATCTGAGAAAAATTGCTTTCTTACCATCTGTCATCATATTAATTGTTACAATAGCTTATTGTGCATAACTCTGGGTAAAGTTAGCAGTAATCAATGATCATAAATTAGCCATACCTCTTGCACATTACTGCCAATTTTCTGATATGGCAAATGTGGTATTGGCTGATAATTTACTAGCTCTGCTTGCTGGCTTAGTCTATAATTTAAGTAGAATGTGTGCTTAGCTGCATTTGAGATTTCCTGACCATATGTCCCGAATGAATCTTTTACAGATGCCTTTTATATAAACTTTTTGGCTTAACAATTTTATTATGTTCTATTCCCTTCATTAAGGTTTGCTGTTCTGTGCAGTTTCCGATTTCATGAATAATCGGAAAGGAGATGTGTGTTTTATTCACACTTTTTATATTTACGGAAAATGCAGCTTTCAAATTTGATCAAATCACATAAATTGTTGAGATTAGCTTTGATGATTGAAAACAGCTAAACACATCTGGTGTAAACAATAAAACATAGGTTCATACATGGGGTGCAACTTGTGGACAGTTGGGATACTGGGGTAAAGGGTACAGCTTGAGAAGTGATCCTTCGGCATGGTTAGGCCTCACTAAAGTTTGATAGTGAGCTGCCAGGCAACCTATTGCTCTGGGGAGGGTGATCAAATAAGCTTGCACCTGTTGAAGGAAGGAGGCCTATACTTTTTAAAGGTGCCCTTTGAAGGAGCAAAATTCAGTGATAAGGTTTGCATTGGATTTTACTTCGGAGTCACGTTAGTGACTACGTGAAGAAGCCCGCCAGGACGCATGCGTGTCATATCGCTATACGCATTGCAAAACGTCAGACGCGGTGGAACGACGTTACCCCGCAGCGGCAGTTTAAAAGCCGCAACTTGCAGGTAAGAGTTTACTCTGCGGTCTTTTTTGTTTCCATTTCCAACTACAGGTGGGAACATGGACAAAACAAAGAAGACAAGGTCTGCGACAAAGCTGGTGAGGGAGGACCGCGGAGTAGCGGGCAGCCAGCAGCAGCCAGCGGCACTTGGATCACCGATAGTGGGATCAGCTGTGCCCGATGTCGCCTCCGCACCGGCCACATCCGCGCGGCCGGGCGGTAAGGCTAGACAAAAAACAAACAAGGTCGTGGACTCAGAGGAGTCCGACTTTGAACAACCGCGGGCGGCCAGCGACCGTGAGCGCTGGAGCCGGATGGAGCGGTGTGTGGAGCATTTGCTCCAACGTGACAGACTCCGGGAGATGGAGTCGGGTCGCAGTGGGCCCTATGATAAACCCACAGCAGTACCTCCTGAAGGGCTGCACAGTGCTTCTACCTCATCAGAGGGGAGCACTGCGGGTCAGTTCTGGGCTGACCTGGAAGAGGGGTCCGCAGAAGGAAAGACAAGTGTGCAAGGGGTGCAGGAATGAAAGAACCTACTGGACATGGTGTCCAATTTCATACAGCCAGACCAGACTGGTCAAAATCTGGAGCCAAAGCTAGCTGCCAGTATAGACTATATGTCTCTAAACCAGTTACAAGAACAGGCTGTACTGGACACCACATCAAGACACCGGGCAACTGCATATCCCTGAATGTTCCAATAGTAAACACCTGTATATGGAAAAACATTGGAATAGGAGTCAGAAGTATGGACGTCAAATTACAAAAAGTATTGAAACTCCTAACAGCAGGGATAACAGCATTTGCCCGCACAGTGGATGACAAGGACATGTCCCAGGACCAACAAGATGCACTGGCACTACTCTGCAACACTCAACATGAGATAAACAACATCAGGAAGAGTGCCATTCAACCCACACTAAACCCAAAATTCGCGGGACTGTGCAAACCTGGGACCACAAAACCACCAATACTATTATTTGGAGGCAACCTATTGAAGCAAGTCAAGGAGCTCGATGAGGAAGCAAAAACCCTGGGACTAATAAAAGGGACTCCATCAAAAACCCACTACAGCCAAAGACAGCACCCCTACGCACCCACCAGCAGAACAAGAATGACTGGTGAAAGCTCGAAGGCCCGGTACTCAAAACATGAGTCTTTTTTAGGCCATGGCCCAGGCCGGCCTTCTTGGAAGATGCGCGGACCTCCAACGCCAACCAAACCACAAATCCAGACACCAGCGCAACAACAGCAGCCAAGAACCTACAAAAAGAAGTAAACCTGCCACTGGTAACTATGGAGGTAAGTGGGTCTGGTTCCCTACAAAATACAGGGAGCATGGAGGTTGGTGGGAGATTACACTCTTTTCTGAATGCATGGAGCATGTTAACAACCAATACTTACATCTTAAGCAGTATCCATGGATATACAATAGAGTTTATACACAAGTACAGCCCTCCAGTTCAACATATACCGAACCGAATGTTCGTGCTTTCTGATAAAGAAAAATCAGAAGCGCAAGCTGAACTGGAGCGGCTTTACGTAAAAGGTGTAATTGAGCAAACTCAACACGAACCATTAGAAATCGTGTCCAATATATTTACCAAAAACAAAAAAGATGGCGGTTGTCGCATCATCATAGATCTGACAAAATTGAATACATTTGTATAATATATTCACTTCAAAATGGAAACCTTTGTTACTGCTAAACAATTAATTTCCAAAGGTTACTTCATGGCCAGCATCGATTTAAAAGATGCTTACTATTCAGTGCCTATACAAGGTGAACACAGATGTTACTTAAAATTCAACTGGATGGGACAATACTGACAGTATAAAGCACTGCCAAATGGGTTATCATCAGCCCCCAGGCTGTTCACAAAAATTTTGAAACCAGCCCTAGCATTTCTACGGAAACGAAAACACATGGTCATGGCATATTTAGATGACATACTCATTGTGGGCAAAACTTTGGAATTGGCCAAACAAACCGTAACAGCCACAAAACAGTTATTTGAAAAACTGGGATTTATTATCCATCCAGTTAAATCTAAACTAACGCCTTCCACTACTATGGACTATTTGGGGTTCACCATTGACTCAGTTCACATGTCGGTGACTCTGCCTAAAGGAAAGGCTAGAGATTTAATAGAGGCTTGCAATAACCTCATTGACATCAGCAAACCATCCATCAGATTGGTAGCAAATGTAATTGGCAAAATGGTGGCTGCCTTTCCAGCCACACAATTTGGACCTCTACATTACCAAAACTTACAGAGAGCAAAAATACAAGCACTCAAAATCAATGCAGGTCACTTTGACAGACCTATGAAACTACCAATCAAAGCTAAAATGGAACTAAAATGGTGGATAGATAACATCTGGCTTTGTTCCAATCCAATCATTGTCAGTAACCCTTCCATGGTACTACAAACTGATGCCAGTGCACTTGGGTGGGGAGCCACCAATACCATCACCAGCTGTGGAGGTAGATGGACTGCTCAGGAGGCATCATTATTACTCACACTGGGCATAAACTACCTGGAAATGTTGGGTGCATTCCATGGCCTAAAGTCATATTGTACTGGGTCATATCACCAGCATGTTAGACTACAGATAGACAATACCACCGTGGTAGCATACATTAACCACATGGGTGGAAACAAATCGACATCATGTGACAATCTGGCTAATACAATTTGGCAATGGTGTATCCAGAGAGATATTGGATATCAGCCACTTACCTACCAGGAAGACTAAATTTAGTGGCAGACACCAGGTAACGCAAATTTAATGAAAACAACGAATAGATGTTGAATAAAAAAGTATTTGCTGATATTACAGCAAGATATGGAACACCAGATATCGATCTATTCGCATCCAGACTTAACCACCAGTTATCAAATTATGTTTCATGCGAACCAGACCCTGGGGCAGCGACGACAGATGCATTTTCGCTGCATTGGGGGAAATTGTTTATTTACGCATTCCCTCCTTTCTGCCTCATCAGTCGGGTATTAAGGAAAATACAACAAGACTCTGCGTTTGGTATTTTGGTAGTACCCGATTGGCGTACTCAACCATGGTTCCCAGTGGTTCTAAACATGGTATTAGAACCATGTATCACCATCCCACATAGACCAGATGTATTGCTACATCCCGTAACAAGGGATAGCCACCCATGCCATAACCATTTGAACTTATTAATTTGTAGAGTTTAAAAACACCTCTACTACAACTGGGACTGATGGACCGAACAGTGAACATGATCTCGGCGGCCCAAAGACAGTCAACCAAAAAACAGTATCTGGTCTATATCAGGAAGTGGGAGATGCATTGTCACAAAAACAACATCACCCACAGAGACATGAACATCCCGTCTGTTCTGGAATATCTGGCAGGCCTCCACTATGATGAGGGGCTCAGTTACAGTGCCATCAACTGCGCCAGAAGTGCCCTATCGACTTACCCATGGCAGGGGACAGAGCGTTACTCTGTTGGGACTCACCCACTGGTAACAAAACTTATGAGGGGAATTTTTAATACTAATCCCCCAAGAACCAGGTACTCCCAAATATGGGATGTAAGTATTGTCCTGAAGATGCTCAGGAATTGGTCTCCAGCAACAGCTCTGTCCCTACACAGACTGACATTAAAAACAGTCATGTTAATGGCATTGGTCACGGCACAGAGGGTACAGTAACTGCATAAATTAAGACTGGACATCATGACTTCCTCAACTGAAAATATTACATTTCATATCTATGAATTAGTAAAGCAGAACAGACAGGGATCAGCAGGCCTCAATATACAATTTAGGTCATACCCAACAGATGACCGTCTCTGTATAGTAAGACATTTGTCGTTATACATGGAGAAAACGAAAATCATAAGAGGCAATGAGAAGGCACCTGGTCAGCCACAAGCAACCACACAAAAGAGTGACGGTCCAGACCATCTCAAGATGGCTGAAACAGGTGCTAACACAGGCTGGGGTGGATACTAATATTTTTAAATCTCTTTCCACCAGGGCTGCAGCCACATCGGCAGTGATACAGTTGGATGTACCAATGGACCAAATCCTCAAGGCAGCAGGATGGTCAGGGGAAAAAATATTCCAACTAATTTACAACAAACCTATAATGAAACCTGGAACGTTTGCAGGAACAATTTTAAGTTCTGTAAATTAATTTAAACCCATAAAAAGGGGTTATAATTTTGTGTTAATAAATTTTATGATTTCAATGTCGAATTCATGTCCAAATTATGTTAACACAATTCCTCCTACAGTCATCAAGGCGGACGTGATGCATGGACTCGTTTCCACGGCACGAAATCACAGAGCTTTAAAATCTTCACGTAGTCACTCACGTGACTCCGAAGTAAAATAGTAAGATTAAACGAGAACGTACCAGTTTGAAGTTTGATCTGTATTTTATGAGGAGTTACGATGAGGGATTACGTGCCCTCCGCTCCCACCCTTGATCATATACTCAACTGGTATCTCTTCTCTAATCTTACTATGTTTAGTCATTACAGTTATCTGTGATTTCACACCGCTGCTTTGAAGAATGACACGCATGCGTCCTGGCGGGGTTCTTCACGTAATCCCTCATCGTAACTCTTCATAAAATACAGATCAAACTTCAAACTGGTACGTTCTCGTTTAATCTTACTATTAATGGCCACTTTAACTACAGAGGTAGATGCAGTCTAAGGGAGTGGGTTCCTGCTCCGGCAATGGAATTCCTAAACTTTTCACAGTGGTAATTTCTTCCTGTGCTGTTCTTTGTGAGGATCTATCAATGTTATGGACAGGGCTGAACTGCTGTAAAGCATCACTCTATCTTTCGTTAGTAGAAACAAGAAACTGCAAATGCTGGTTAATACACAAAAGGACACAAAATGTTGGAATAACTCAGCAGGCCAGGCAGCATCTCTGGAAAACATGGGTAGGTGATGTTTCGGGGTGGGAATCTTCTTTAGATTACTGAGTATGAAGAAGGGTATCTATCCAAAATGGGCAACCGAAGGGACATGTTTCCATACCGTATCTTTCAATCAATTCACTCAATCAATATTCATCTCACCTCACCTCAAGTCTTTTCACTTGGAAAGAACGTGGTTGATGTGCCAAGAAAAGCAAATCCAATAGCACAACAACAGTCAACAACAAAATCTAGTTGGATACCAATTATCTTATTTTTTTATATTTCTCATGAGCGAAAGCTATTTTGTCACATTGAATTTATGCTCATTCTCAGAACATTTCCAACAGTGTGTCCATCAACTCCGATTTTTTTTGCCACCTACCTAAACTAGAGACCATCCGGAGCACCCAGTAAACCTATCAACATACCTTTGGGATATGGGATGAAATTGGAGCTTATGGTTGAATCTCACAAGAGCATGCAGACTCCACACAGGCAGCACCAGACGTCAGGACTGAACAATGACGACTGGAGATGTGTGAAGGCAGAGCAAATATGCCATTTGTTAATGTAGGTGAATGCACTGTGCACTCTAGGTTAGTGCTCCTTTAAGTAGCACTGTGAGTGGCACTTTTTCATTCTAAACCACTTGTTGGGTGTGGCTATCACTGAGCAATGACCATGATGTAGTGCATACAAATGGATAAAGGAGTTGATAGCGATCCAGGTCCTCATTTTGTAAACTTTATTGAAACATTCATCCTTTGACATTTGATTTGTTTTCAACATTCCAACCAACAACTATCTTATAATTTTTAAGTTGTTTCCCAACTAAAATTCAGGTATACATATAATTGCCTGAATATGTAAATCAAGGCCTTGAGTGTACCAGAGAATTTTCAACCAGCTCCCTAAATTACACAGAGTCAGTGCTTCAGAGCACTGAAGATATACAACCAATGTTGTCTCTACAAACCTCTCCAGATCAATTGGAAGGTTAAATGAACCTTCAGTGTCAGATGAACATCAGTGTTCTCTCCCAGGTCTCATTGGATCGCAGCAGATTAAGCGACTGAAGGAGGCGGTAGAAGAGCTGGACTACATTGAGAGCTTTAAACTACCTTTAATCAAACTTTATCTAGAACTAAATGTGGTACACTTTATCCTTTCTCTGTACACTGTGGCCAGCTTGATTGTAATCATGTACAGTCTTTTCTGTGGCTGGATAACACGCTACGGAAAGCTTTCCACTGTATCTCGTTACACGTGACAATAATACAATACACAAAACAGTACAACATCCCCAGCATTGTGGTACCTGTTAGATTCCATTACTTCTGTTGGACCTGCCACGTCATACATGTACCCAACAGCAAACTCTGTGTTCACCTTATTCTGAGCTCATCAGAGGAAGAGATTAACAGGCAGATGGAGGAAAAACTTTAAAGATGTTCTTAAACTTCACAACTTTCCCACTGACAAAGGGTCTCCAACCTGAAACATTAACTCTGCTTCTCTTTCCACAAATGTTGCCCGACCTGCTAAGTCTTTCCAGCATTTTCTATTTTTTTTATTTTTGCTTTGCAGCATATTAGATTTTCTCACTTCCATCAACTTTTCCCTGACCTTGAACTTTTCAGACTGAATGCCACGGCACATGAACAGCCACGGTGGCGCAGCGGTAGAGTTGTTGCCTTACTGCGCTTGCAGCGCTGGAGACCCGGGTTCAATCCTGACTGTGGGTGTTGTCTGTACGGAGTTTGTATGTTCTCCCCGTGACCAGCATGAGTTTTCTCTGAGATCTTCGGTTACCTCCCACATTCCAAAGACGTACATGTTAGTAGGTTAATTGGCATGGTATAAGTGTAAATTGGACCCAGTGCGTGAAGGATAGTGTTAATGTGCGGGGATCGCTGTTCGGCGCGAACTCGGTGGGCCAAAGGGCCTGTTTCCGTGCCGTATCTCTAAACTAAACTAAATTAGAGATATTAGGAAAGTATATTTGATATAGACGGTGTGATCAGCAGTGATGTGAGTTTCATTCCAGAGCTAATGGAACCTAGAAACTGTTATAATTGTACATATTTCTCTGGTGCGCTAACATTATTTTGGCAAATAGGTTTTCTGGCCCATGTTAGAACCATGGATGTGTAGGAAGGAACTGCAGATGCTGGTTTAAATTAAAGATAGGCACAAAATGCTGGAGTAACTCAGCGGGACAGGCAGCATCTCTGGAGAGAAGAAAAGGAGGATTATGAACCATGCAGAATGCACACTGCACAAAACGTCACTGGCTTTATCTTTCACTAAATTTTATTTACGTTATTACCTTTATCATGTATCTGTACACTGTGAATGGCTCGATTTTAATCATATATTGTCTTTCTGCTGACTGGTTAGCATGCAATAAATGCTTTTCACTGTACCTCAGTACACGTGACAATAAACTAAAATAAATTAAACTTTCTGGCCATACTATTCAAAGACTAAATTGAATAAATCTTCCCAACTGTCTCCCCTATCTGTGATAAATGTCACCTCCAAGAAGCTACCTTAACCCATTCCTTTGCATCCTGTATAAAGATACAAAACTTCTGGATGGGAATATTCGATACCTTCTCTAAAACACTTAAAATTAAACTGGAATCAGATACAAAACTAATAACTTTTGGAATGTCAGAGGCCTGCTCTAAGTTAACAATATTTCAAAGACGCTTCATTGACTACGGCCTAATAATTGCGGTAAAACTCATACTCAAAGATAACAGTTCCCACAGTGAAGATGTGGATTACTGACATGTCCGAAACATTATATTTAGAAAATATTAGGCTTGTTTTGGCTGATAAAGTAGACCAATTCTCCAAAACATGGTCTCCTTTCACTGAATTTCTTCAACAACAGAATGGGTGAACACAAATTTGAAACCGATGCTTGGGATGGGTGAGCGGGTGAAGGACAGTGGGGCATATCTCAGTTTTTTTTTTTCTCTCCTTTCTCTTTTTTCTTCTCGCACTTCTTTGGTAGTTCAGGGGTCTTTTCTTCTCTCTCTTTTGCATCTTTCTTCTTTTTCTTCATTCTTTCCTTTTTTCTCTTGTTTTTGATTTATGTATCAATTTATAAAATTTTAAAATTGAAGCTGTACGAAAATTGTATAACTCTCATGCCGATTGCTTTACTCTTGTACAATTGCTTCTAATAAAATAAATTTAAAAAAAACAAAAACTTTCTGCAGTGCACCTGTAGAGATTTGTTAGAGTATTTGGTGACATGCCAAATCTCTTCAGACTTAAGGGCCTGTCCCACTTGGCCGTCATTTGCGTGTCACGCAGATGGCACGCAAAGATTTTGTACATCCCAAAATCCTGGGTTGCCGCGTGCGACCGCGCGTCACTGCCTATGTCACCACGCATGCATAATGCGCACCATGCGCGCATCACGTGCGTGTCACGACGCGTGCGTCGTGCGTTCTGACAAGTAAATTATGTCGCGTAAATTACGTACAAATGACGGCCAAGTGGGACAGGCCCTTAAGGAAATAGAGGAACTGGCATACCTTCTCCATGATTACATCAATGTGCTGGGTCCTGGATAGGCCTTGCAAGATAGTAAAGGCCAGGAAATTGAAGCTGCCAACTCTCCCCACTGCCGACCTACAAATGAAAACTGATGTGCAGACTTCTTTACAAAATCAATGATTATTTCCTTTGTTTTGTTGATGTTGAGTGAGAGGTTGTTGTTGTGGTACCATGCAACCAGTTCTCCCCTGCAAGCTGACTCATCCTCACTTCTGCTGCAGCCAATGATCACGGTGTCACTGAATTTGTATGTGACATCGGAGCTATGTTTATCCACACAGTTATGGGTCTAGTGAAATCAGTAGAACAGGGAGAAAACCCAAGACAGATACAAAAAAGCTGGAGTGCAGGTCCATACAGGTCAGGAAGCATAGAAACATAGAAACATAGAAAATAGGTGCAGGAGTAGGCCATTCGGCCCTTTGAGCCTGCACCGCCATTCAATATGATCATGGCTGATCATCCAACTCAGTATCCTGTACCTGCCTTCTCTCCATACCCCTTTAGCCACAAGGGCCACATCTAACTCCGTCTTAAATATAGCCAATGAACTGGCCTCAACTACCTTCTGTGGCAGAGAATTCCACAGATTCACCACTCTCTGTGTGAACAAATGTTTTCCTCATCTCGGTCCTAAAGGATTTCCCCCTTATCCTTAAACTGTGACCCCTTGTTCTGGACTTTCCCAACATCGGGAACAATCTACCTGCATCTAGCCTGTCCAACCCCTTAAGAATTGTGTAAGTTTCGATAAGATCCCCCCTCAATCTTCTAAATTCTAGCGAGTACAAACCAAGTCTATCCAGTCTTTCTTTATATGAAAGTCCTGACATCCCAGGAATCAGTCTGGTGAATCTTCTCTGTACTCCCTCTATGGCAAGAATGTCTTTCCTCAGATTAGGAGACCAAAACTGTATGCAATACTACAGGTGTGGTCTCACCAAGACCCTGTAGAACTGCAGTAGAACCTCCCTGCTCCTATACTCAAATCCTTTTGCTATGAATGCTAACATACCAATCGCCTTCTTCACTGCCTGCTGCAACTGCATGCCTACTTTCAAGTTCAAGTTCAAGTGAGTTTATTGTCATGTGTCCCTGTATAGGACAATGAAATTCTTGCTTTGCTTAAGCACACAGAAAATAGTAGGCATTTACTACAAAACAGATAAATGTGTCCATATACCATGATATAAATATATACACACATGAATAAATAAACTGGTAGTGCAAATAACAGAAAGTGGTTGCTAATAATCAGAGTTTTGTCCGAGCCAGGTTTAATAGCCTGATGGCTGAGGGGAAGTAGCTATTCCTGAACCTGGTTGTTGCAGTCTTCAGGCTCCTGTACCTTCTACCTGAAGGTAGCAGGGAAATGAGTGTGTGGCCAGGATGGTGTGGGTCTTTGATGATACTGCCAGCCTTTTTGAGGCAGCGACTGCGATAAATCCCCTCGATGGAAGGAAGGTCAGAGCCGATGATGGACTGGGCAGTGTTTACTACTTTTTGCAGTCTTTTCCTCTCCAGGGCGCTCAAATTTCCGAACCAAGCCACGATGCAACCGGTCAGCATGCTCTCGACTGTGCACCTGTAGAAGTTAGAGAGAGTCTTCCTTGACAATCTGACTCTCCGTAATCTTCTCAGGAAGTAGAGGCGCTGATGAGCTTTTTTAATAATTGCGTTAGTGTTCTCGGACCAGGAAAGATCTTCAGAGATGTGCACCCCCAGGAATTTGAAGTTCTTGACCCTTTCAACCATCAACCCGTTGATATAAATGGGGCTGTGGGTCCCCCTCCTACTCCTTCCAAAGTCCACAATCAGTTCCTTGGTTTTGCTGGTGTTGAGGGCCAGGTTATTGCGCTGGCACCATATGGACAGTTGCTCGATCTCTCTTCTGTACTCATCCCCATCAGTGATACGCCCCACAACAGTGGTGTCATCAGCGAACTTGATGATGGAATTCGCACTGTGGTTCGCTACGCAGTCATGGGTATAGAGTGAGTACAGCAGGGGGCTGAGCACGCAGCCTTGAGGTGCTCCCGTGCTGATTGTTATTGAGGCTGACACATTTCCACCAATACGAACAGACTGTGGTCTGTGGACGAGGAAGTCAAGGATCCAGTTGCAGAGGGATGTGCAGAGACCCAGTTCTGCGAGTTTGGTAACCAGTTTGGAGGGGATGATTGTGTTAAATGCCGAGCTGTAATCAATGAATAACAGCCTGACATATGAGTTTTTGTTGTCCAAGTGGTCCAGTGCGGAGTGGAGGGCCAGCGAGATCGCATCCACCGTTGATCTGTTGTGGCGGTACGCGAACTGCAGTGGGTCCAGGTTTTTGTCGATGTAGGAGTTGATTTGCTCCATGATCAACCTCTCAAAGCACTTCATCACCACCGGCGTTAGTGCTACTGGTCGATAGTCATTGAGGCACGTCACCTTACTCTTCTTGGGCACCGGTATAATTGATGCCCTTTTAAAGCAGGTGGGGACCTCAGACCTCAGAAGTGAGAGGTTGAAAATGTCCGTAAAAACTCCCGCCAGTTGGTCCGCACAGGTTTTTAGAACACGGCCGGGTATACCATCAGGACCAGGTGCTTTTCGGGGGTTCACCCCTCTGAAGGATTTCCTGACGTCGGCCTCTGTGACTGAGACTGAAATGCCATCACAGCGAATGGGGGATCGGGAATGTTCAATTGTTAAAGAAGAAACTGCAGATGCCGGAAGATCGAAGGTACACAAAAATGCTGGAGAAACTCAGCGGGTGCAGCAGCACCTATGGAGCGAAAGAAATAGGTGACTTTTCGGGCCGAAACCCTTCAGACCTCAGTCTGAAGAAGGGTTTCGGCCCGAAACGTCACCTATTTCTTTCGCTCCATAGATGCTGCTGCACCCACTGAGTTTCTCCAGCATTTTTGTGTACCTGCCTACTTTTAATGACTGGTGTACCATGACACCCAGGTCTCCTTGCATCTCCCCTTTTCCTAATAGGCCACCTTTCAGATAATAGTCTACTTTCCTGTTTTTGCCACCAAAGTGGATAACCTCACATTTATCCACATTATACTGCACCTGCCATGCATTTGCCCACTCACCCAGCCTATCCAAGTCACCTTGCAGCCTCCTAGCATCCTCCTCACAGCTAACACTGCCCCCCAGCTTCGTGTCATCCGCAAACTTGGAGATGTTGCATTCAATTCCCTCGTCCAAATCATTAATATATATCGTAAATAGCTGGGGTCCCAGCACTGAGCCTTGAGGTACCCCACTAGTCACTGCCTGCCATTGTGAAAAGGACCCGTTTACTCCTACTCTTTGCTTCCTGTCTGCCAGCCAGTTCTCTATCCACATCAATACTGAACCCCCAATACCGTGTGCTTTAAGTTTGTATACTAATCTCTTATGTGGGACCTTGTCGAAAGCCTTCTGAAAGTCCAGATATAACACATCCACTGGTTCTCCCTTATCCACTCTACTGGTTACATCCTCGAAAAATTCTATAAGATTCGTCAGACATGATTTACCTTTCATAAATCCATGCTGACTTTGTCCAATGATTTCACCACTTTCCAAATGTGCTGCTATCCCATCTTTAATAACTGATTCTAGCAGTTTCCCCACTACCGACATTAGACTAACTGGTCTGTAATTCCCCGTTTTCTCTCTCCCTCCCTTTTTAAAAAGTGGGGTTACATTAGCTACTCTCCAATCCTCAGGAACTACTCCAGAATCTAAAAAGTTTAGAAAAATTATCATTAATGCATCCACTATTTCTGGGGCTACTTCCTTAGGTACTCTGGGATGCAGCCTATCTGGCCCTGGGGATTTATCGGCCTTTAATCCATTCAATTTACCTAACACCACTTCCCGGCTAACCTGGATTTCACTCAGTTCCTCCATCTCATTTGACCCCCGGTCCCCTGCTATTTCCGGCAGATTATTTATGTCTTCCTTAGTGAAGACAGAACCAAAGTAGTTATTCAATTGGTCTGCCATGTCCTTGTTCCCCATGATCAATTCACCTGTTTCTGACTGCAAGGGACCTACATTTGTTTTAACTAATATTTTCCTCTTCACATATCTATAAAAACTTTTGCAGTCAGTTTTTATGTTCCCTGCCAGTTTTCTTTCATAATCTATTTTCCCTTTCCTAATTAAGCCCTTTGTCCTCTGCTCGTCTCTGAATTTCTCCCAGTCATCTGTGGAGAAAAGGAATAGGTGACGTTTTGGGTGGAGACCCTTCTTCAGGGCAAAACTCACGCGATCACAGGGAGAACATACAAATGCCGTACAGACGGCACCCATAGTCAGGATCGAACCTGGGTCTCTGGCACTATAAGGCAGCAGCTCTACCGCTAGGCCACTGTGCCACCCGCTAATGATGCTCTGACGCCAACCTCAGAGACTGAGATCACAGGGTTGTCAGGGGCTATGACGGCTCGTGAAGTTGTGTCATGACGTAATCAGTACGCCACAGAACATGCACAGTTCCAGTTTTGCTCCACATTGTTGAGGTAGATTCGATTTAGATAGCTTTAGAAATCTTTCTGTTTGTTTCTGCAAAGACAACCGACAGTTTCCTGACTAACCAAGTTTTTTGCGTGATCTGAAAGATGACTCAATTGTAGAGGACGGGATGGAAGGTGAAAATGAGAGGCAGTGTACAAGGTAGGTAGGAATGGTTCCCGGTTTACACATAAGTTGCTTGAAGTGTTGAAGCAGATTCAATGAAATACTGCTGGCATGATTCAATAAAAACAGGGCCAAAGCAAGCACATATGCAGGAAGCTATAATGCCTACTTAAACAAATGTCACCAGAAAAAATAAACTAATTTTGCACAAAATTTCTGATCATTGGTTTGTATTTGTTTTTTCTGAATTTTTGATATCAATGCCCTAATGTTTGACAATAAGCAATGCGTGGCTCTCGATTAAAATATTTATCGGCATGGATATCTTTGTTGCTTAACTGTTTAACAATCTTTCACACTAATTCTGACTGAAATATTTCCAAAATACTTAAACATGTATATAATATCATTTTTCAATCAAAATTCTGACCTAACACACTGCAAGTTGTTAAATACAACCACCTGGAACAATGAGGTATATATGAATTAACTGATCTCAGGGCGGGGCACAATTGACTAAGTTCCAATTGAGAGATGAGAAGTGTAAGCTCGGCTTCCTTTTTTGGTTGTTATCCTGAATGAAATATTTAAAAATTGGACAGTACTGAAGATATCAGGTGATAGCAGGATTGGGTTTAATTGAAGTATGTATTATTTCAATAAACTCCTGATAGTCACTGCCAAACTTCACAATGAGCTTAATGTAAGAGGTGCCAGATGGCAGGTAGCTCCAGTGGAACAATACTCAGGCACGAGGCAACACTTTAGAACAGGAAGGAAGTTAGAACAATAAACGTTAGCCACTGAAGTTTGTATGGAGAGCTTCATTTATTTTTGCACAATGGCTGCTGTATTTTGGTAAGAATTACATTGCTGGTGCACATTTCAGAATCAATTGTGCTAATTAGCAGCTGAGAAAGTGTAATAGCAGGTGGTTTGCGTGTGGACAGCAAGCACACAAAAGTTGTCAGCTGGTTGATCTGATCTTGTCCAGTGCTGATACCAAAGTAGACCTCATCAACCCAGCCAACATACTGACGGAACCACCTCTAGTATGCCTGTATGTCTGAAAAGAGTTTGAATCTGAATCATTACCGATCAATGTTCTCTAGAGGTGATGCCTGACCCACTGAGTTACTCCAGCATGTTTGGTCCTTTTGTGTGCCTGCTTACTCAGGAGCTGGTATAATACCACTGCACGTCACAATTGAAGTTAAATGATTAATGCTGAATCCAACATATTGCCCTGGGTTAAAATGTCACTCAAATTCTATGGTCAATTTCTTTAAAAAAAATAATTTATCCTCAAGCCCCTCATGTGTGTGTAGTCAACAGTCTTTGTGTGCCGGAAGAGGCAATAGACTGGTTACGTTTTGCTGACGAAAGCTTCTACTGAGTCACTTTAGACCAACCAATACCCAGGCAACACAACTGAACAGGCAGTGGAGATGCTCTTATGTTGAGAGAATACAACCTATTAATGTTACTTAAATAATGCCACTGCCACGCCTTGAGAAAGGGCTGGGACAAGTCACATAATCTGTTCTATAAAAAATAGTAGGATGCAGGTGGCTCTTTGAAAGCCCTTATCCATTCTCTACCATTCTCTCGAAGGTGTGCACTTGAGGTGTCCCCATGATCTCCTCAGCTCTACAATGATCCCTAATCTCTGTGCCTGTAGCAATGCCATTTTAAAATAAAATTTCCGTTGATTTAAACTCAAAGTTCAAGAAATTTCTGTTGAAACCTTTATCTCTCTTTTTTTTCCTGCCTGAAATGTTCCTCAAAACCTATTTCTCGTTGAGCTAATACCGCCTTGTTTCTTTCATAGTTTGAATTTGTTTGCCAATTATTCTATTAAGCACTTGGGAGATGACTGTACGGAGTTTGTACGTTCTCCCCATGACTGCATGGGTTTTCTCCGAGATCTTCGGTTTCCACTCACACTCCGAAGACGTACAAGTTTGTAGGTTAATTGGCTTGGTATAAATGTGAAAAATGTCCCTAGTGTGCGTAGGATAGTGTTCATGTGCGGGGATCGCTGGTCGACGCAGACTCAGTGGGCCGAAGAGCCAGTTTCCGCGCTGTATCTCTAAACTAAACTAAACACTGAGACAATTTCCAAAGGTACAATAGAAATTAAAATTATTGATGATATTAATCAGTGTAATGCAGCTTTGGGTATGGGGCAGTTTTAGGATTGAGGACTGATGATAAGCATATTTAATATGATAATTCCGAGCACATCATTTACATTTAATTACCTATTTTACTCTGCACTATTTCTGACTAGCAAGCTAAATTAACACGATAGACGAGTAAAATCCATAATTCACACACAATATATATCTGCGTATGATACGAGTCTATTTTTGCTTGTCATGCAATTAAATATTTTGCACTCAATACAATGGATTTAATTTATTAACATTTTGATTACATTTTGATTTGCTTTTGTTAGTATGTGCTGTTGCTATGTTACCAATGCCACTCGTAGGCTATTGATTCTCACTGAAACCTGAACAGGGCAGGCAATGCGTTTTAACTATGTGGGATCTGATTGATATCTCTCCTACATGCACAGTAAAAAAAATCCCTGATTATATGGAGGTTCCTTAAATGTTTTCAAATTTAAAATTCTGTAAAAACATCTGCATTGGGAAGTAATAGAATGTGCATTTAATTTATTCCCTCCACCACCTAAAACACATGTTTTTGATGTGCAATGCAATTCTCAAAGGTTCCTCTTCTTTTAGCAGCAATTTTGTATCCATTTTATTGGCTATAATGATGTAAAATACACTGGGCCAGAACTTGCTGGAACAGTATCACCTCCACAACGCCAGCACATCCTGACTTGTATGGGCCAGACAAGGGCCGCCAATCACTCTGATCCTTCTCCCCTGAAGTTGGACAGTGAGGTCTGAACCTTGCTCCAGAAATACCCCAACCATCTTTAAAGGGAGGCCAATCTAAGGGTCAGGCTCTGACGTTTTAAATCTAGCTTCCATTACCGATTGACGTGTTAATGTCATTTCAAAAAGCGCCTGCAGGAAGAATTGATTCTCCATTTTTTTTAAACTCCCCGATTTCTCTGCAGCTCTTTCAATTATTTAGTTCCTCTTTCATCCAATTCCTTGTGTGCTCCAGCTGGCCAACACCAACAGCTTCTCTTTCAGCCAAAGCTTGGCAGACAGCGACCAGTCCCTTGCATACATCATGGCATGCTGCCTCCCAGTGTGATTCTGTTTCTGCTGCTTCTGCACTTGGGTAACTACTAGAACTAATGATCTGCAGCCACACCCTAACAGTTGTCCCACAATGTCACCCAACATCATCAGCAGTATGAATTATATTTTAACAAGAACAAGGAATGCAAAACATTTTGACAACTTTTAAAGATAAAAAAATGTAATTGACCAACATACTTATAAATCTGTGGCAACTTCATCCTTTCCTTATGCAGTTTGCTGTACACAAATCTTCAACCAACCGCTTGGTGTTTCTATGCAAACACTATCCTTGCTTTAGTATTACTACTAATTTGTATAGAGAGTAGGAAGGGAGTTAAGTTTCCACTGATTACATGCCAAAGCATATAAACATTCTCCTGGAACGAGAGTCTCCCTTATGTCTTTCAGAATGTCTAAATTTGCTACTAGAAAAGATGGCTCTCCCATTTTATTTACAGGGCTTCTCTAAACATTCCTAGAAGGAATCATCAGGCCTTATATTGCTCTATATTTAATGATTCCATTTAGAGACTGATGTGTAAATTGTTGCTTAAACAAAAGCTTTTCTTGGATAAAGCTCTTGTTAACTATGGGCCATAAATTAAACTAAAATCACAGTGTTCTTTGGAATGTAAACCACCCATGAGGTTTTCAGGTCTGCACTCATAAGTACAGTTATGGTAAATATTTCAGTTTTCAGGGTGCAGAATCCAAGTTCGCATTTAACTCTTTAAGCCCCTGTCCCACTTACGTGTCCTTGGCACGCTAATTACACGACTTCATGGTCGCGTTGAGCCGCAACGGTTCCGCGAAGGTTGCGCGCGATTTCATGCGCCCGCACAACCATCTGGAGCGCGTGACGTCATTTGAAGATGGACACAAAATGCAGGAGTAACTCAGCGGGACCAGCAGCATCTCTGGAGAGAAGGAATGGGTGATGTTTCGTGTCAAGACTCTTCTTCAGTCTGAAAGAAGGGTCTTGACCCGAAACTTCACCCATTGCTTCTCTCCAGAGATGCTGAGGGTCCTGCTGAGTTACTCCAGCATTTTGTGTCTATCTTCAATTTTCTTGGACCCGCTCTGGGAGTAGAAGTAGAAGCAACGGCCGTGAGCCCCAGGCCGAGTTCAGCAATCGTTTGCCTGCTTCTGCTGCTGTTGGAGATGAGACGTTGCATCGCGCAAAGGTCTTGGACCTGTCCCACTTTGGCCGTCAGTTACGCGACAGGCCGATGGCGCGCGAAGATTTCGTTCGCTACAAAAATTTCGGAGCCCCGCGCGATGTCGCGCACAACTCCATACCCCTCCGCGCTTCTCAGTGGGACCGGCCCCGCGCAGCCATCCGATGCCTGTGCGCCTCAACACAATGACGAGGTCGCGAAATTTACGTGCCAAGGACACGTAAGTGGGACGGGCCCTGTACTGATCAAGTTGTGATTAAACACTTAGGCCATTTGCTGTCCTCTGATGTTTGAGAAGTAATAAACGAATTCAAATGGTAAAAACGCAAGATTTTGTTTGCATGAATTGAAGGAGCTAGACGCAATGCCATTGGTGTTTAATTTGTTGCATAAATACAACTGCAGAGAATAATACTCTACTAAGTGAAGGTTGAGGAAATTAGCGGGTCAGGCAGCATCTATGGACTCCTACATATCGGTGATACCAAGCGCAGGCTCGGCGATCATTTCGCTGAACACTTCCAGATGTACATAATCTCCCGGTTACTAAAAACTCCACATCCTATTCCCATACTGACCTTCCTGTCCTGGGCCTCTTCCACTGTCAGAGTGAGGCCCAAAGCAAAGTGGAGGAACAGCACCTCATATTTTGCTTGGGCAGCTTACACCCCAGCAGTATGAATATTGACCTCTAATTTCAAGTTTCCCTTGCTTTCCCTCTCTCTCACTCCATCCCTCCCCATCCTAGTTCTCCGACCAGTCTGACTGTCCTTCTGATTAAATGTTATCTTTGTATTCCTCGTTGTTCATCTTGCCCTAGCTAACAATTATCATTTTCCTTGAGCTTTGTCCCCTTTGATCTCTCATTTTCACACCTTACCCTTCCATATCTCTGTGTGTCCCTCTCCCCTGACTCTCAGTCACAAGAAGGGGGTTACCCAAAATATTACCCACTCCTTTTATCCAGAGATGAAGGACCCAACAGTACTTTGTGTGTAGCGTAGGATTCCAGGATCTAGTTTCTTGTGTCTCCATTTTCTATTATATTCCTGTTTTAGCTTCACTATTAGTCAGTAATATTATATTTGTAGGGTGGAAGTTGAATCTATATCAAAATGAAATAGTGCCTTTCTATACACATTTTATCCAGGCCCCTCGCAATATAATAAAATTCATCCTCAGTCCCCTCTGTTCCAAAGAAAACATCCACAACCTCTCTTACCTATCCCCACAGCAAAATTATCCAATCGCTCATCATTCTCATAAATCTCCTTTGTATCCTAAAGGACACAAAGTGCTGGAGTAACTCAGTAGATCAGGCAGCATCTCTGGAGAACATCAATAGGTGACGTTTCGGTTCGAGATGCATCTTCAGACCAAAGGGCCTGTCCCATTATGGCGACATAATTTGCGAGTTTAGAAGAGTTTGCGCTCGCCACAAACTCGCAGCATGGTTGACACGTGGTCCTAGGAGGTCACTGTAACTCTCCTTCATGCTTGAGAGAATTTCCCGCATACTCGTGGCCTCAGTTTGGTTCAAGCAAAATTTTCAGCATGCTGAAAAAATTTGCGCGAGTAAAAATTGGTCGGCATGGTTCTTTTGAACTTGTAGTGCAGTGGTAGTGGGGTCGCCATGTAGATATAGGCAGTCGAGGTAGCCCTAGGCAATCTCCTTTGCTGACCGAGCATTGGCTCATTGGAGTTTTCAGAACCAAGGAAAACCGACTGGTAATGTTAAATGCCCGCTAAATTTTATTAAAAGTTGGCTGGCTTGTTAAAAGTGTCTCCACTCCTTCTCCCCCACTTCTCTCCACTTATCTCCCCTTCTCTCCCCTTCTCTACCCTTCTCTCTCCCCCCCCCCCCTCCTCCCTGCTCTCTAAAGGACTTACACTGTGCCAGCCGTCTTTTACCATCCTGTTCATCGTGGGTGTGAATTTCAGACAGCGCTGCCCCTCTTTCCCTGGTCCCCGCCTCTGCGATGTGTGTGTGTGTGTGTGTGTGTGTGTGTGTGTGTGTGTGTGTGTGTGTGTGTGTGTGTGTGTGTGTGTGTGTGTGTGTGTGTGTGCTGACGGTCAATCCAGCTCGCGGTTTCATCGCTGACGGTCGATCCATCTCGAGGTTTTTCAGGCGTGTGCCCTCGGGCTTGAAGGTCGAAGACTTGCTGAAAAGTTGCGTAAGTGGGACAGGTCCTTGATTGTGGGGGATTGAGGTGATGAAAGCTGGAAAAGGGGAGAGACAGGACAAAGTGTGGCAGGTACAGACGAGGGGGCTTTTTGACAAGCAGAAAGTTGGAACAAAGGCTGGAGATAAGAACAGTGAGTGTGAGACAGGTTTGAGGAGTTATTGATTATGAAGCTCGGGGGAGGAAAGTAGCGGATTGAAGGGGAGAAATAGGTGGGAGGTGTCCACCTGGGCACAGGGGTGGGAGTGTGTCAAAGGGAGCGAGGGTTGTGGGGGAGAAAGGGGAGTTGGTAATGGGGGGGGGGGGTGGGGTAGTTTGTGGTTACCTAAAATTGAAAAATTCAACGTTAATACCATTAAGTTGTAGGCTTTGTTCACTTTCCTACTAGAATCACATTATTACTGCAACATGGTGACCAAAATTATATTCAGTGTACTAGCAACGACTAAGGTAATGTTTCATACACATTTATATATTGCTTTTATATATTGAGTAAATCTACTTTATTGCCTTTGGCAAATAATGAAAGCATCATCAATGCCTCTTTAAACACCTTAACCACCTTTCGCGCTGCCTCGGGGATCCATGAGCATGCACTGCAAGATCATCAATATTAACTTCTCAATATAATAACATTTATTCTGTATTCCCAAGTCTTGTTTTCACTCCCCAAATGGATTACTTCAAATTTCTTTGGATCGAATTCCATGTGCTAATTTTCCGCTAACCTGACCATCTGATGGTATCTTCCAGTGGTTCACAGATTGTTAATATTTTCTTACAGCAGAGAGGGAGGGTATTTGGCTCACCGAGACTATCATGGGTCTTATTCTGGAGGCAGAATGGCATACAGATGCAGTTAATAGAGTGGACCTCCATGGGCCTGGTTCAATCCTGACCTCTGGGGCTATCAACATAGAAATTTCATGTTCTCCCTGCAATACGTGAGCTTCTTCTAGTGCTACAATTTCTTCCCACATCCCACAGATGAGGAGGTTTCCAGGTTAGATATTTTAACTCAAATAGAGAAGTGTGAAATATTGAATGGGAAAAAGATAGTGAAAGATGAAATATTTGGGAACTCAGTAAGGTAGACACAAAATGCTGGAGTAACTCAGCGGGACAGGCAGCATCTCTAGAGAGAAGGGTCTCGACCCGAAACGTCACCCATTCCTTCTCTCCAGAGATACGGCCTGTCCCGCTGAGTTACTCCAACATTTTGTGTCTACCTTTGATTTAAACCAGCATCTGCAGTTCTTTCCTACAGGTTTGACTCTACCTGGGTCCCCATCAACCGTGTCATTCACTGATTTCTTAATATCTTAGTCTCTCTCACTTCCCAATCAACGCCACCCTGACTCTTCTGCAGCACATATATACCAGAGATAATTCACATTACCCAATTCACCCATCAGTTAGTATATATCATAGGATGTGGGAGGAATCCACATCATCTGAAAGAAACCCACAATGTTACAGGGAGAACAAGCAAACTCCACCGTTCTTCACTTTCAACTGCACATCTCAATGTTTGATACATGCAAAATAGTCACCCAGTACTCGCAACTGGGAACAACCTACCATTCACTTCAATACAAAGTGATCAGTTCTCTTTGCTTATTGCCACTGAAACGCTTTTGGTTCCACCTTCTACTTCCTGGTAGTTCCCACTGGTTTTCTCTTTACTGATTATTTTATCAAACAAAACCTTGTTAAAAGCCCTGCAAAAGTCTTATAGCTCAAATTAAATGTGCTGCACTCAAAAAAACTTTGTTTCTAACCATCACACAAACAAAACAGTCATACTAAGTAGGCATGATCTTCCCTTCACCAATCCATGTTGAGAGGATTAAGGCAATGTTCTATTAGCTGCACCACTATGTTACACTACCTCCAAAACTTACTTCCCTTTTGCTTTGCCTGTTTCCACTCTGAATCAAGGCTACAGATCCTGTTGTCTCTAGGCTAGATCGTTTTTCTCATGGAGACCAGCGGGATCTTCATTGAGGTACATCCATGTTAATGACAATGATTGAGAAGATATTTATATGAATTGATATCGTTATGTGAGGTACATATCTAGAATTAACTCACTCAGACTAAATATCAGTTGTGGATCGGGGCACAGTCATCATGAATCCTTGTGGGCAACTGGTAATGTTGGTCGTGTGTTCATTTTACTTCGGAGTCACGTGAGTGACTACGTGAAGAACCCGCCTACGACGCATGCGTGTCATTTACGCTACACGCATTCGAACTCGTCATTGCAGGAGGAAGGACGTTCCTCCCAAACGGCAGGGGTTGAACCTGCAACAGTAAGGTGAGGGAACGTCGTTTCTTTTACTTACCTTTTTTCTTTCTACAGAAGGCTGAAGAGAACTGGCTGGGGAGAGTCTGCAGAACTGCAGGAAGCCAGCAACGGCCGGGGCACTGCTATCTCCCTTAAAACGGGAGCCGGAGCCGACTTCAGCTCCAGGAGCACGCCGACAGCGGTGGAGCATGTCTGGAGCAGTCATTTCCGACGACTCGGACTACAGCCCCACGGACCTATACATGGGTCCGAGGCGCTGGAAGGAGCGAGAAAGCTGGCGGGGGAGAACCTGCAAAATTGCGGGCAGCCGGCAGCAGCAGCAGCAAACGGCACGCTGATCTCCCGTAATGGGAACAGCTGTGCCCGATTTCGCTCCCGCGCTGGCCCCGGCCGGTCGGGAGAGGAGCAGCCGCGAGCGACCAGTGCCCGTGTGCATGAGGGTCGGTTTGAGCGGCTGGAGGAGATGGCAAGCAGCCGCGAGCGACCAGTGCCCGTGAGCACCGGGGTCGGTTGGAGCGGATGCAGCATGACAAGCAGCCATGAGCGGCCGGTGCCCGTGAGCACCGAGGTCAGTGGTAGCGGCTGCAGCATGCAGGATAAAGCAGCCGGGAGCGGCCAGTGCCCGAGAGCATTGGAGCCGGTTGGACCGGCTGCAGGAGAAATTAAGCAGCCGCGAGCGACCAGTGCCCGTGAGCACCGGGGTCGGTTGGAGCGGCTGCAGCATGACGAGCAGCCGTGAGCGGCCGGTGTCCGTGAGCACCGAGGTCGGTTGTAGCGGCTGCAGCATGCAGGATAAAGAGCAGCCGGGAGCGGCCAGTGCCCGAGAGCATTGGAGCCGGTTGGACCGGCTGCAGGAGCAGTAACCCTTGTGGGGCTGCAGAGTGGAAATACTCCAAAGTGGCAAAGCCACAGTGGGCAACTAATAAGCCCCACAGCATTACTCCTTGTGGGGCGGCACAGAGGTTCTCACTCATCAGAGGGGAACACCGAGACTCAATCCTGGGCTGGCTGCAGGAGCTGGAACAGGAGCAGCTTCAGGAGCAGCCGGTACGGACATTGCCCGTGAGCATTGGAGCCGGATGGAGTGGCTGCAGGAACTGCAGCAGGAGCAGCCTCAGGAGTAACGGCTTCAGGAGCAGCCGCGATGGCCAGTGATCATGTGCATTGGAGCCGGTTGGGTGCCTGAGAGCATCGGGACCAGCTGGAGCGGCTGTTGGAGCATGTAAGTGGCAGCTCCATGAGATGGAGACTAGTCACAGAGCGGCAGCTAGTAAGTCCTACAACGGTACCTCTTGTAGGGCTGCACAGTGTTCTCCCTTCTCAGAGGGGAGTATAGGGGGTCAAGTTTGGGCTCCACTTGAACAGGGGAGTACACTTAGGGTGCGGAAAACCTATGGGAAAACACTTACCATCAGGGAACTGCAAAACCTGAATGTTCCCAGTATCAACCTAAACATGGTAGTGCAGGGAATTGAAACGAAAGAATGTTCTAAGTCCTAACAGATGAAAACCTGGAACCTCCCAACCTCCAATATTAAAATTTGGAGGCATCTTATCTTAACAGGGAAAGATCTTCACATCGAGGGAACTCTGGGACACATTAAGGAACGCCTTAAAAACTACTTCCTGAGAAATGTGCTACCCTCATCAGACACCGGCACCTCAACAACCACGGAGGATGCCGAAATAGTAACTAACCTACTAATAGGAACCAGGGAGGTTGGTAGTGGATAACAGATCTATCTGTATGCATAGAATTATTCTACCGACACTTAAAATTCAGAAGTACAGGGGTATACCTTAGAATTCTTCATTCCATTATCCTCCAGTTCAGCATGTACCGAACTGAATGTTCATGCTTACAGGGAAAGAAACAACTAAAGCGCATACTGAACTACAGTGCCCATATATTATAGGACTTATGGAGGACATCCACACGAATCACAGGGATTCGTGTCCTAAATATCCTTCTCATAATTTAGAGGTGGTTGCCACTTCATCTTAGATTGACTAATTTGAATACTTCGTACTTTATATTCATTACAAATGGGAACCTTTGGTGCAACTAAGGGATTGATCCTAGGGTACTACATGGCAAGCATGGTATTAAAATACGCTTGCTATATAGGACTCATTGAAGGTGCCCACAGATGTATTTAACACAACAGATCGTCTGCGGTCCACCGTTAACACTCTTCACATGGCAGTACTTTGCCGTAAGAAAGGGTACAGCCTTTATGGAGGCTTCCAGGGAACTAAACCAGCCATCAGACTGGAAGTAGAATAATTGGCATTAGGGGCTGTGTGACAGCCTCATGATATCGGACCTTTACATAATCATAGTACAGAGCGCTACACGCGTCACTCAAGAAATTATGTGGGGGTCATTCTGACAGACTTATGAAACAACCAAACACAGTTACCCGTCTATGGAACCACATACTGATGGTCCTTGGATTGGGATGCTACTAATTCCATCTCCAGCTGTGGGGGAGATGGAATGCTCAGGAGGCATCACTACTAACGTTGGGCATATATACCTGGGGAAGTGAGAGCTAGTCATGGCTTTAAGTCAAATTGTTTTGGGTTATAACACCAGTATGTTAATCTACAAATTGACAACACCACCGGAGTAGCATATGTCAACCATATGGGTAGAAACATATCGACACCATGTGACTATCTGGCCAACACTATTTGTGAATTGAATTGAATTGAATCCTTCTTGTCAATCAGACCTTTCGGTCTGAACGAGATGTTGTTGCCTGCAGCCATACATGTAATACTAGCAGCACACAATGGACACGGGCTGGCATCCGCCGCGGTGAGTTCACCGGGTACCTCCACACTGTGATGCAGGCAATAGTCTTAGAGTCACTGTCTCTATTAATCTGGATTAATAGCGTATCCAGATAGAGATTGGATATCAGCTTCCAACTACCAGGGAAACTGAATTTAGTGTCAGACAACAGGTCACGCTAAGTCTAAAAACTCTGTATGGATGTTGGATAAAATATGTATTGCTGGAACAGCTGGTATGGAACACCAGATAACGACCTATTCACATCCATGCTCTCACCAGTTATCAAATTATGTTCTTGGGAGCCAGAACCTGGGGCAGTGGTTCAGATGTATCTTCGCTGATTGGGGGATCATTTATGCATCCCTCCCTTTGCCTCATCAGTCGGTTATTTAGGAAGAAACTATAGACTTCACGTCTCGAATCTTGATATACCTGATTGCCCTACGCAACCGGGGTACTGGTGATATCAACATGGGTCAGAACCATACATCACCATCCATCATAGACCTAACTTACTGGGTCTTCCCGCAACAAGGGGAGTTACCCGTCACTATTATATATTAACCTATTTATTTAGAGTTGAAAGCACCTCTTCTACACTTGGGACTGACGGACCGAATGCGGAATTATTTCAGCGGGTCACAGACTGTCATCAGTACTTGGTATCATCTAGTAATGGGAAGTACTGTCACAACAATGATCATCACCCACAGATCTATGAACATCCCGTCTGTTCTGGAATTCCTGGCAAGCCTCCATTACGATGAGAGGCTCAGTCATAGTGCCATCAACTGCGCCAGAGGTGCTCTGTCAATATACCTGTCGAAGGTACAGAGCGGCATTCTGTTGGGACAAACCCTGGTAAACAAACTCATGAGGGGCATTTTTAAAATTAGTCCCCAAGAACCAGGTACTCCCAAATATGGGATGTGAGCATTGTACTGACCATGTTAAGAAACTGGTCTCCAGCTACAGCTCTGTTCCTACGGAAACTGACTATGAAAACAGTCATGCTGATGGTCCTGGTCACGCCATAAGGGTCCAGTCACCACAGAAAACAAGGTTGGACAACATGATTAATTCATCTGGAATTTAAGGTTTACATCAGTGTAATAGTCATACAGAACAGACAGGGGTCAGCAGGCCTAAAAAACAGAATTCAGGGCCTACCCTACAGATGGTCGCCTCTGTATTATAACACACTTACTATCATACTTGAAGTATACTAAGATCATCAGAGGGGAGGAATGTCACTTTAATCAGCTACTAACAGCCATTTAAAACAGTGACAGTCCAGACCATCTCTGGATGGCTAAAACAAGTCCTAAATAGGCTAGAGTGGGAACTAGCATTTCAAATCTCACTCCACCAGGGCTGCAGCTACATTAGCAGCTATGAAGTTGGACGTACCAATGGACCAAATCCTCAAGACAGCAGGATGGCCAACGGAGGAATTTTCCAACAACTTTATAACAAACCAGTCATTGAACCTGAAACATTTACAGAAACAAATTTAAGTTCTGTAATATAATAGACCCATAAATAGGGGCAATAATTGGTGTTCATAATTTTACTGTTGGATTTCAATATCGTATTGATGTCTAATGTTGTTAACTCTACTCTCCCCAAAAATCAAGGCAGATGTGATGCATGGACTCGTTCCACGGCATGAAATCACAGAGCTTTAAAATCTTCACGTAGTCACTCACGTGACTCCGAAGTAAAATAGTAAGATTAAATGAGAACTTACCAGTTTGAAGTTTGATCCTTATTTTATGAGGAGGAACGTTGAGGGACTACGTGCCCTCCGCTCCCACCCTTGATCATAGTCTGAACTGGTATCTGTTGTCTAATCTTACTATGTTTAGTCATTATAGTTATCTGTGATTCCACACCGCTGCTTTGAAGAATGACACGCATGCGTCGTAGGCGGGTTCTTCACGTAGTCCCTCAACGTTCCTCCTCATAAAATAAGGATCAAACTTCAAACTGGTAAGTTCTCGTTTAATCTTACTATTTTGTGATAGAGGAGAATTGATGGCAGAATGGTGCAGCTGGTGAAATTGCTGCCTTACAGGACCGAGGCCCGTGTTTGCAACTGACCTTGGGTACTATCTAACGGAGTTTGCATGTTCTCCCTGTGACCACGTGGGTTTCCTCCAGGTGATCCAGTTTCTCAAAGATATGTGGATTTGTAGGTTGATTAGCCTCTGTAAATTGCCCCTAGTGCATAGGGAGTGGATGAGAACGTCAAAGTCAATTTTATTCGTCACATGCACATTACATGCAGTGAAATTAATTTGCCAGCAGCAATACACTTAAAAAAACACACAATACACAATAAAATTTAACACAAACATTCCCACAGCATTCTTCACTGTGGTGGAAGGCAACAAAGTTCAGCCTCTCTTGTTCACTTGTGGTCAGGGCCATAGACCCTCCGTAGTCACCGCTACAGACGGCCCTCTCATCGAGATGATCTCCGACACACTCCGCGGCTTGGAAGTCCCGAATCGGCACTTTCCTACTGGAGTCCGCGGCTTCAGGATGTTATAGGCCGCAGGCCAGCGGTTGGAGCTCTTCTCCGGTGATCCCAGGCGAGGGATCCCAGGCTCCAGATGGTAAGTTCACGCCCCGCCCGCGGCTAAAAGCTCCACAGACCGCGGCTTCAGAATGCTATCAGCTGCGGGCCGGCGGTCGGAGCTCTTCTTGTGCGATAACATAGATCTAGTGTGAACGAGTCATTGATGGTCAGCATGGACTCAGTGGGCTGAGGGGCCAGTTTTCATGCTGTATCCTTTAAACTAAACTCAGAGTAAGTTTTTGTCAGATTCTCACTGTTCCCTGGTATCATTGCGAAGACCCATGGACAATTCTCAAATGTGTGGCAGTGGGCGGCACAATGGCGCAGCAGTAGAGTAGCTGCTTTACATTGCCAGAGACCTGGGTTCAATCCTGTCTGTACGGAGTTTTTGCTTTCTGCCCATGACCTATGTGGGTTTTCTCCGGGTGCTCCCACACACCAAAGACGTACAGGTTTGTAGGCTAATTGACTTGGTAAAATTATAAATTGTCCCTAGTGTGTGTAGGGTAATGTTCGTGTGCAGGGATCCCAGGTCGGTGTGGACTTGGTGAGCTGAAGGGCCTGTTTCCGCGCTGTATCTCCAAACCAAACTGAACTAGCAAGACTGCTGCCTGTGTGGAGTATGCATGCTCCATATGACTGAATTGGTTTCCTTCAAGTGGTCCTGCCACATCCCAAACATATAGGATTCAGTAAGTTGATTGGCCACTGTAAAATGCTCAGAATGTGTAGTTGAGTGATAGGATCTAGGCTGTGTTTCAGAATATGCGGGGAGAATAAAGTCGGATAAATTAGGATAAGATTAAGTACATATTTGATGATCACTTTTGACTCTGAGCTGAAGGGCCTCTTTCCTTGCTATATGGCCACGTGAATTTCATCTGTCAAGCTTCCCATGGGAGTTCCAGTCGCCTTTACTACCACAAGAAAATCAAACCCACTTTTAGTTGCAGGCACAAACACCAGACAATGGACCATATTGTAACCACTGCTGGCAGGTTTTAAAACATTCACCGGCCAACACCCTAACTTATAACCTAGCTTCAAATTTTAGACATGGTGCCTTCGTATAGTTGCTCTAATCTAGATATGATCTAACTAGGAGTAAACACTAAAGGTCCGAAATAGCATTTTCAGAAGAAAAATCAAAAATGGAAAGTAAAGTGAAAAATGTGGTTATTTTGTACGGGAAAGAACAAAATCCCCATCCTTTTCTTTGCAAATGCTGTAATGATTGTAGGAATGTCCATAAACATGTTTCAAGGGTGAAACATTCACTAAGAGAAGCCAACCAAAATATAGTTGCAGATGCTAAATGCTGATGGAGCAGAGGTGATACAGTAACTAAACAAGATTCAAGTACATTTGAAACACTGCAAACAACAGTCATGGAATGTTATAATACATTACTAACACTGTGAAATACAAGTCAGAGGAACTTGTGATTAATCTGAATAGTACACAGGGTCAGGCCAAACGTTGAGCACCGTTCATTTCTGCTTCTATAGCCTGAGGTGCTCATTCAAGCATTGAATTCAATGCAGAACAAAGTCACAAGAATGATTCCTTATCTCACAGCACAAAGTAGGAGGCAGTCTGGAGAAAATTGAACTCTCATGAGCTAAACAACCCGAGAACTGATCTCAAAGGTTTATAAGATGGATAATTAACAATTTGCAATCTATTTGTGAACATACGACAGCACCACTGGAATCTATAGCAATGACATAAATAATATGGCTACATCAGTGATACCTTCTTCCCACCCCCACTCCCACATCAGTCTGAAGAAGGGTTTCGACCAGAAACATCACTTATTCCTTCGCTCCATAGATGCTGCCTCACCCGCTGAGTTTCTCCAACATTGATGGATCATTTGTTAACTGATTGCACTCTAATCACCAGAGGCACTCAAGATTTGGGATCTGCCCAAGTATAATCCTTCTTTTATGTGTACAATGGTCTTGAGTTTCACACTCTATTTACTACTGTATATGTTCCCTGATTGGTTTAGAAAAAAATATTTAAAAACAAAGAGATAGCTTGTATTTGTCCACACTGCTCACCAAATATCTGGACAGGAATTCTTAAAGCAAGTGAGGGGAATGTTTGTACAAAGTCTGATCATCTGATAATTTGCAGCTGCACAAATCCTGAAAAATTACATTTTTCTTTGGTTTCCATGGCTATTCTGCAGCAAATGATGGGAAAAATCCCCATCGGAATTCACTTCCTTTGGGTTCTCTTCCAAGATTTCACAATGAATTAATAGGCATCCACTTGTCTATAACAGAAGGAAATGTTTTAAATAATACATAATGGTTCCACAACCCCACTCGATTAGCACATGGTGTTATGGATTATATTATTTAAATAAAAACATATAGACCTTTGAACAATATATGAACGATGGGGTTAATGGCCAGCTCTTGTTATTTTCTTTCTCAGCTGAAGGAGCAGCATGAAACATTCATTAATAATCGTGTGACTATTTTTCAGCCTTACAGAGCCAGAGGTTGATCCTCATTACGGGTACTTGTCTGTACGGATTTTGTACGTTCTCCCCATGACCTACGTGGGATTTATCCAGGATCTCCGGTTTCCTCCCACACTCCAAAGACACACAGGGTTTGTAGATTAATTGGCTTGGTATAAATGTAAATTGTCCCTAGTGTGTGTAGGATAGTGTTAGAGTGCAGGAATCACTAGTCGGCACGGACTCGGTGGACTGAAGGGTCTGTTTCTGCAACGTATCTCTGAACTAAACTAATAGTAGCAGTTTATATGTCCCAACATATGCAACTAGTAAGCTTAACACATTTGATTTTGATATGCGTGCAATCAAATGCTTTGAATATCTTGTGACATTCAAAGCATTTGGAGGATTGCATTTCACACTTACATGATTGCTTTTTTTTTAAAGGTTGTTTTCCACAATCTGAGTAAATGTAAATGATGACAAGGGGAATGAATATGTAAAAGAAAGATATTACACTCCAGCCGTAATTGTAATCCACCCAGCTTTCTATAGGAAACTCGATATTTGGGAGTACTCCTGACCTGAACATTCGTGGTATGCACAACAGCTGAAGTGAGCCTAGTTTGTCCATGTGCTGTAGACTATGTTGTTCAAAGTGGATTCCTATGAATCTACAAATATGGAGAAGTCTTTGTGTAAATGGACACGTGGCATGGAGAGATAAACTAAGCCTTTTCGTGATTTTTCCCTGCTGTTTTTTTCTGTGCTAAACTCTTGCAATCGTTTTCACATCCTCTGGACCTAACCCATGTTTTTGTCTTTGCCTCGTCATTTCATTTTGCCACACTCCATCATCACTCTGTCAAACACCTCGCTTCTTTCCCTTCTGGCTTAGCATTTGCTTAAAAGATGTTCTTCTCGAACACATTTTGCATCTAATAAAAGCTCCTTGACCTCGAATGTTGAGAAAAAATTTAACCCCAAGAAACAGGAAAGTAATGCAGGCAGGTGTTAGCCAAAAAAATAATGAATTTCAATCCCCGTTCCAAACCATACAATCCTCCAAAGTTCCACTTCCGCTTATTGGAATTGGGAATGGTGGTTGCCAAGCAATCTTCCCTGAGGATGTGAGTTGATTAGCAAAATCTTTTAAGGAGGCTGAAGTTATTTATTTTAACAAATATTAATGTTTAACCCATGGTTTCTCAAAGCTCAAAAATTCCAACAGTTAAAAAGAGGTAAGCAGGTCTATGAACATCAGGAAGCATGTTTGCATTGTTGCTCATAGGCCAAAAAAAGCTGGAGGTGTCCCTCCTAAATGACCATCATTTTAAACAATTTCCGAACCAACCCATGTCAATATCCCTGACTGTACAATCCACCGAACTCTGTTCCCATGACCTGCGGTGTCTGTATGTCCCCTTTGATCTCCAAAGGTTTCACTCTCCACCATGAGCACTGCTATTTCGAGCATCCCATGCTTCCTGGGATCTGCAGGGCATCCCATTCCTATGGATCTCTGATGTGCACATCTGCCTGATTTCCAAATCCACATGCATTACATGACCTCTGGCACTCCCTGGACACCTGAACTTCAGTCACCCACCACAATTTCCAATTCCACACTCATCCTTCTAATCTACAAATCAGACTTCCATCACAATCTCCTTCTTACATAATATCGGCTGCGGAAATACCTCCTCATCTGACTGTTATATTCCGAAGCTATTAGATGAGAAGCCTGCCGAAAAGATTTGAAAAGCGTATTGAGTTAAATTCTGCAGGAGTTCTAGAAACCTCAGGCTTCCCCACCTGGAAATTCCTCCCCTTCCCTCCCCCTCCCCTCCCCTCCTTCCCCAATACTGAGCAGACACTCTTTATGATTAAAGGTAAATTCTCTCCACAGATGCTTTTTCACCCAGTCTTGTTTCTGCCATTTACAATTCCATTTCAGAATTTTAGCTTTAGCTGCTTCTGACTCTTGCTTCTGGTCTCTGCATGCGACATCTTCCTCATCGCATAAAATGGACAGCACAGGAATCGACCATTTGACCCAGCGGGCCAGTGTTGGTGTTTGACTTCATAACTTCCTGTCCCATGCTATGGAAAGAGCCAATTCCATTATCTCCCCATGGGCGTTCTCCTGTTTCTTTGCTGGAACCTCAGGAAAACCAACCATTTTCCATGTTTGTGCTGCTTTTAATGGAGAAACCTCACAGAATCTCTCTCCCTAGCTTTTGCCAGCATTGGGTGGTGCATATGGAAACATAATCAAAGAATGAATCTTCAGTTTCTTTCCAGAATCGTTAAAACAGTAAAGCTGTTTTGTGTCTTGTCTATTTCCATTCTAATTTACCCCTGGAAATGTTTTCCAGCCTAGACTCTGGGGTTGTTAAGGGCCTGTCCCACTTTCACGACCTAATTCACAACCTCTGCCGAGTTTGCCCTTGACTCATACGCGCAGCATGGTCGTCACGAGGTCGTAGGAGGTCGTAAGTAGGTCGTAGGCAGGTCATGATGTTAGTCGTAGGTACTCGTGGTATCAAGTAGGTCGGGGCGTTCAACATGATGAAAAATATCCACGAGTAAAAAAGGTCGTGAATTATGTTGTGAAAGTGGGACAGGCCCTTTACTCTGTTACTACTGTGCATTGAATGGACAAATGCTGTGAATGCTCTCATTTATGAAATCACATAACACATACGTTAATGGTAACACAGGCATGGCACTTTACATTTTCAGTGGTGCTATTGATTAACAATCTACACTGTTAAGTGCTGAGTAAAATGAGCAACAAACAGATTTCAGCATCTGCAGTCTCTTGTGTCACTGCTGTGTAAATTTTTCCACGGTTAGATTAGAAAATTAAACCAATTTTAAATATAAGTGATGATAACAGATTTTAATCTCACCAATCTGAATTGCATAGTTTTGTATTTTTCAGGAATCTATTCTCTTGTCATGCTGGTGACCAGAAATGGATCAATAATGTTAGCAGCTCATTTACAAAATCACACAGGCAGAAATACACCCTTACTAAGAATAGGCCTGAGTGACTTGTGGCAACTAAAGAACGGTCTTGTTTTCACGCCATTTTGAGAATGTATTGTTTTAATACTTGGCTGTGTGATATTTTTGAAGTGGTGGTGATAGAAATAACTGTTTTTCATCTTGACAGCTTCTAAAATTAACTAAACTAATGATCTTGTACCTAAAAGGTCAACCAATCTCAGAGAACGCTTTTGTTTAGGAAAGCACACCCACCCTTTGCAGGCTAGAGGCCAGTAAGAGGTGTTTTTCTAATCTGCTCAGAACACTTGGTTTGTCAACCAACTGAATCTATAATCTTGTTACTGATTAACGTGTATATCAAGCAAAACCAAATGAGAAAAACACATTTTCTCCTGTTTTTGACAATTTCTTTGAAGGATTTGAGACTTTGCCTGGATGCTGGATTGTTAACCAAATTAATCTAACAGTAGCCTCTAAATGGACTTTTAGGAGCCACCATTTCAAATCAAAATCTGCACCCTCTACTGAGGAGGTGCGGTTCTCTTTCAGAATTGAAATAGTTGTTGAGAGGTGAAAGATTAAGCCTTGGTCCCGTTTCCCTTTACAGGCAATTAGACAGGCATCACAGATGATGAGTTGCACCCTATTTATTCACCCCCATTCACTGGGGTCGGAGACAAAGAATGCCATACCTATAGTCGGCATCTCAGAATGCTATATTTTCCCCAGCATTGAAGAACTATCAACTTCTAGCTGAACAGCTGGAACTTGCATTCTACAGGAAAAACTACCTTCACTTTAATTTCCCTTTGACAATGTCTGAAACATTGACACTTTCCACAGATACTCCGTTCAGTTTAGTTTAGTATCGAGGTACGGTGAAAAACTTTTGTTTCATGCTAATCAGTCAGCAGAAAGACAATACACGATTACAATCAATCTATTTACAGTGTAAAGATACACGAGAAGGGAATAACGTTTAGTGCAAGGTAAAGTCAAAAAAGGATAATCTGAGGGCAACCAATGAGGTAGATAGTAGTTCAGCACTGCTTTCTAGTTGTGGTAGGATGATTCAGTTGCCTGATAACAGCTGGGAAGAAAATGTTCCTGAATCTGGTGGTGTGTTTTTCACACTTCTATACCTTTTGCCTCATTGGAGAGGGGAGAAGAGGGAGTGGCCAGGATTGAACTCATCTTTGTTTATGCTGCTGCCCTTGCCGAGGTAACTTGAGGTAAAAATGGAGTCAATAGAAAGGAGGTACACAAAAATGCTGGAGAAACTCAGCGGGTGCAGCAGCATCTATGGAGCGAAGGAAATAGGCGACGTTTCGGGTCGAAACCCTTCTTCAGACTGATGGGGGGTGGGGGGGAGAAGGAAGGAAAAAGGGAGGAGGAGGAGCCCGAGGGCGGGGGGATGGGAGGAGACAGCTCGAGGCTTAAGGAAGGGAAGGAGACAGGAAGGGCTAGCAAAATTGGGAGAATTCAATATTCATGCCATCCGGACGCAAGCAACCCAGGCGGAATATGAGGTGCTGTTCCTCCAATTTCCGGTGTTGCTCACTCTAGCAATGGAGGAGACCCAGGACAGTGAGGTCGGATTGGGAATGGGAGGGGGAGTTGAAGTGCTGAGCCACCGGGAGTTCAGGGAGGTTATTGTGGACTGAGCGGACGTGTTCGGCGAAACGATCGCCCAACCTCCGCTTAGTCTCCCCGATGTAAATCAGCTGACATCTAGAGCAGCAGATGCAGTAGATGAGGTTGGAGGAGATACAGGTGAACCTTTGTCGCACCTGGAACGACTGCTTGGGTCCTTGAATGGAGTCGAGGGGGGAGGTGAAGGGACAGGTGTTGCATTTCTTGCCCGGGGAGGGGGTGGTACGGGAGGGAAGGGAAGAATTGACAAGGGAGTTGCGGAGGGAGCGGTCTTTGCGGAAGGCAGACATAGTGGGAGATGGGAAGATGTGGCGAGTGGTGGGGTCACGTTGGAGGTGGCGGAAATGGTGGAGGATTATTTGTTGTATTTGCCGGCTGGTGGGGTGAAAGGTGAGGACTAGGGGGACTCTGCCCTTGTTGCGAGTGGGGGGATGGGGAGAGAGAGCAGTGTTGCGGGGTATGGATGAGACCCTGGTGCGAGCCTCATCTATGGTGGCGGAGGGGAATCCCCGTTCCCTGAAGAACGAGGACATTTCCGATGCCCTGGTGTGGAACGTCTCATCCTGGGAGCAGATGCGGCTTGGGCGGAGGAATTGGGAGTAGGGGATGGAGTCTTTACAGGGGGCAGGGTGGGAAGACGTGTAGTCCAGATAGCCATGTGAGTCAGTTGGTTTGTAGTGTATGTCGGTCAGAAGTCTGTCCCCTGCGATGGAGATGGTGAGGTCAGGGAATGGTAGGGAAGTGTCGGAAATGGTCCAGGTGTATTGGAGTGCCGGATGGAAGTTGGTGGTGAAGTGGATGAAGTCAGTCAGTTGTGTGTGGCTGCAGGAGGTGGCCCCAAAGCAGTCGTCAATGTAACGGAGGTAGAGGTCGGGGATGGGGCCCTGGTACGTATTGAACAAGGATTGTTCAACGTACCCGACAAAGAGGCAGGCGTAGCTGGGGCCCATGCGTGTGCCCATAGCTACGCCTTGTGTTTGGAGGAAATGGGAGGAGTCAAACGTAAAGTTGTTGAGGGTGAGGACCAACTCCGCTAGGCGGAGGAGAGTGTCAGTGGCTGGGTATAGGTTGCTCCTCTGGTCGAGGAAGAACCGGAGGGCTTTGAGGCCATCCTGGTGGGGGATGGAGGTGTATAGTGACTGGACATCCATGGTGAAGATGAGGGGGTGAGGGCCTAGAGAGTGGAATGCGCGGAGGCGGCGGAGTGTGTCTGAGGTGTCTAGAACATAGGTGGGAAGGGGTTTGACCAAGGGGGGTAGTATGGAGTCAAGGTATGTGGAGATGAGTTCGGTGGGGCACGAACAAGCAGAGACAATGGGTCTACTGAGAGAGCCGGGTTTGTGGATTTTGGGGAGAAGGTAAAAACGGGCCGTGCGGGGCTGGGGAACGATGAGGTTGGAAGCTTGGTCGGGCAGGGCGTGGGAATTGATGAAGTCGGTGATGGTGCTAGATATGGTGGCCTGGTGCTCATCAGTGGGGTCATGGTCCAAGGGTAAGTAGGAGGAGGTGTCCGAGAGTTGGCGCGTGGCCTCAGCTTTGTAGAGATCGACGCGCCAGACTACCACGGCACCTCCCTTGTCGGCTGGTTTGATAACCCAATCTGGGTTTTTGCAGAGTGATTCAATGGCAGTGCATTCAGGGGGGGAGAGATTGGAGTGAGACAGGGGAGTGGAGAAGTTGAGGCGGTTGACGTCGCGGCGGCAGTTCTGGATAAAGAGTTCCAGAGCCGGGACGTTACGAGAGGGGTTCCACGAGGAGGGGGTGCGTTGGAGACGGGAAAAAGGGTCATCATTGGGGGGCGAGGACTCCTTCCTCGCCCCCCAATAGAAAGGAGGTTGGTTCGTGTGATGGTCTGGGCTGCGCCCACAATTCGCTGCAATTTCTTGCCATCTTGGATGGAGCTGTTCCCAAACCAAGCTGTGATGCAGCTTGATAAAATGCTTTCTATGGTCCATCTGTAGAAGTTGGTGGGAGTTGTTGATGACATGTCGAACTTTCTAAGCCTTCTGAGGAAGTTGAGGCGTTGGTGTGCTTTCTTGGTAGTTGCTTCAATATGGGTGGTCTAGGAGAAGTTATTGGTGATTTGCCTGATCTGTTGAGTTTTTCCAATCTTTTCTATGTTTATCTCAATTTCTTTCCAATTGGATCCTTCCATCTGGCATTCGGTCACTTTTCTGCTGTTAAACAGCTTGACTTTGAGGAACCAAACATATCCCAATTGCTCCTCTCAGGGGAGTTATGAAAATAATTGTCTTCCCCACAATAACCCTTTTTCTCACAACAGACGGTGAGAATGGTATTTGTAGGTCAACCCTCTTTTTTCATGGAAGGGAGAGACGTAAATATGATCGCTTATTTTCCCCCAACTTATGCTGAGATCTCAAGCTTGGATACAACAAGAACCAAGGTTTGTTTATGCCTAGGTTTATGCCTAGATCTTACATTTGGTGATTATGACACAGAATTAGGCCATTTTGCCCACTGGAGCAACAAAGAGTTACACAGCACAGAAACAGGCCCTTTGGCCCACCATATCCATGCTGGCCATCAAGTACTTATCTACATTAATGTAATTTATCAAAGTTTGGTCCATAGCTTTCAATTCCTTTGTGACTCATGTGCTTGCCTTGATAACTATTAAATGTTCAGACAGTACCTGCCTTCACCATTCACCCAGTCATTGGGGCTCCAGATTTCAGCCTCTCTATAGATGAAGAATATTATTCCTGAGATCCCCCCTAAATGTCCTATGTTTAAAGCTAAACCTGTGCCATCTAGTTGTATATACCTCTGCTATGAGGATGACCTCATAATTCAGTCAGGTCTCTATCAGCCTCTGCCACTTCAAGGAAAATAAATCCAGTCTCTCCTCATCGCTGATACATTTAATCCCAGGCTTAATCATCTCTGCACCCATTCCAGTGCAATCAACCTTTTCCCATAGTGTGGAAAACGCTTGCATTCTGTGCCCTGGTTAATGAGGGTAACTGATCAACTTAAAAATTCTTCAGTCTGAAGAAGGGTCTCGACCCGAAACATCACCTATTCCTTCGCTCCATAGATGCTGCCTCACCCACTGAGTTTCTCCAGCATTTTTGTCTACCTTCGATTTTTCCAGCATCTGCAGTTCTTTCTTAAACAGCTTAAAAATCATGCTACTGAGATTCACATCCAAATCATTCATGTGTATAACAAATAATAAAGGTCCAAGCATCAATTCCAATGGTACACCATGGGTCTGAAGCTTCCAGTTACAAAACCAATCTTCCACCATCAGTCTCTGCCTCCAATTTAGGATCCAGTTTACCAACTTGTCTTAGATTCCATGGGTTCTTACCTCTTCCCATGAGGTAACTTGCTAAAGACCGTGCTGAATTCCATTTAGATTGCATTGAAACGTCTTCCCTCAGAGTCGTGATTCTCTGCCCTTGAGGGTGGTGGATGCCAGATCATTAGATATTTTTAAGGTGCAGATAAATAAGTTTTTTTTTAAATCAAGAAACCCTGGGGCTATTTGGGAAGCTAGTACAGAAGAGGAGTTGGGGCCAGTATAGATCAGCCAATGTCATATTAAACAGTGGAACAGGAATGAGGGACCTGGTAGCCTACTCCACCTCCTGTGCTCTGTGTGTTCTTGTACACACTCATCAGTACATGTTGTTACATATTTTAAAAATTAAATTAGGTTAGCCAGCCAGTACTTCCCTCAACAAAGACCTGCCAACTCTCTTAGTTTAATCTCTCCCTTTTGAAATATAGATTAATCTTGTTCCTCAGTTTTTTACCCAAATAATTCTGATGTTACTCACACGCCTATAATTGCCATATTGCATTTCTTGAATAAAGGTACCACATTTATTGTCCTCCAGTCATTTGGCACCTCATTTAAAAACCATTGCCAGGGCCACAACATTTCCCCCCCTTTACTTCCATTGTGGTCTGGGATACATTTCATCAGATCCTGGGGATTTATCCACCATAAACAGGTTAGGAAATCTAATACCTTCTCCTTTTTTATGATAATGTGTTATAGCATTTCACTGACCCCTTCCCTGAATTGTCCAACTACAATGTCCATCTCTTTGAGGTAATTCCATTCATCCAATTCTCTCTCATCTCAGATTTCTGTAGCCCACCAGCTTATTCTATCACCTGCTACCAACCTCTTTTTTTTGCTTTTTGTTTATATTGAAGGGAAATTTACAGCAGCTAACACTGGCCAAACCCCACATGGTCAGATTTAGATTAGTTTGTTACCATTTATGTCAGAATGCAATGAAATTCTTAGTTTTTATGAAGCTCATAGAGTAAACCATAAATACAGCCAGGAAAAATCCGTGGAAGGAATTAAACAGCTGAAAGGAAGGGTCTTGACCCGAAACGTCGAGTGCCCATTTCCTTCCACAGATGCTGCCTGACTCGCTGAGTTCCTCCAGCAGTTTGGCTTTTACTCGATTCTAGCATCTGCAGTCTTTTGTGACTCCAATAAACACAATGTGCAACAATAAATATAACAACAAATGCAAAACAGCATAATGGTGCAAAGCTTGTAATCTACTCTCAAGCAGTACCAAAGATGCTAAAGTGCAATAATGTAATAACTAAGTGAGGTAGCATTAAGAGTAAGAGTAAGAATAGATTCTTCCTTGCGGTTATCTAAGGGTGTGGGAAAGAAATAACTGGTTCAGGAGTCTGATAACTGTAAGGAAGAAGCTGTTCTTAAGTGTGAATGTCTGGGCTATCAAGTTCCTGTATCTGTACCTGAAAGGTAGAAGGGAGAAAAGGGAACAACCACGGCACCAGACATCCTTGATGATACCTCCAGCCTTCCTGATGCAATGCACCTGAAAAATGGATTGGATGGAAAGAAGTGATGAGCCTGTGATGGACTCTGCAGGTTCAGATGGTCATGAGCAGAGCAGTTGACATGCCATGCTGAGATGCATCCCATCAAAAGGGTCTCGACCCGAAATGTCACCCATTCTTTTTCTCCAGAAATGCTGCCTGTGACAACCTTCTAGAACACATCTTTTGAACTTTGAGAGAAATCTGTTATACCAATTCTTCTCAGACACTGAATAAATAAACTGATGCACTTTATTGATCATCACATTATGATGATATGGAGTTCAAGAAACCTGGGCAAATGTGTAAACTTCACACAGACACAAGGTAATAATTGAACACAGGTCCTTGGAGCTTGCAGGGAGCAGTGCTTACTACTGTTCCCACCCCTGCTGTCATTTTGGGTGGCATCCTCACCTACTCTGCGGCAATTGCTAAACAGGTCCATGCTCATGTGCTGCATCTGCGGCTTGAAAAGCATGTTCATTCAGCAAAAACCTGCACACAATCCACCTCAGACTTCCATTGAGAACTCTGAATTTCCAGACGTATCTAACACTTGTAAAGGCATGATTTGAAATGTCTCCCTTTTATGAGTTGATTGAAACACACTGGCCATCCGTGTGTTTCAATATATCCCATTTTTTGTGTCTTTAGTTAGGAGTGGTGTAATCTAAGAAGTCCGTTCCTATACCAGCACATAGTGGCTTACTCACCATCATATGACTTCTATCATTGTATTTGAAAATGTAAGCTAATACTTTGTGAAAGGACATTCTGGCAATGGACAGAGTAATGAACATACCCCAGGATAAACTATTTCTTTCAGGAGAATTGGAGAAAAGCTTGGTGGAAAAACGGTTGTTGTAATGTAATGCAGAGCAAAAATGTAAATAACCCATAAATTCTCAATATAAATCAAAGCAGCAGTGTGTTTGGTATTCTGGACAAGCACTTGAACTGCCAAGGCAGTGTAAACTATGGATGAAGAACTTGTAAAATAGGTTAGTATAGATAAATACTTGGTGGTTAACATGTACGTGTAAAGACGCATGTTTCTGTGCTCTATAACTCAATGGCTCTGTAATTGATTTGAGTCAACCATTCGCCATGGATGGCATTCAATTCAGGTCATGCTGACCCAAACTGTACACGGTTGTTATGGCCTCAAGATCAAATGAGGCTCACAAAAGTACCACTTGACATTTATTTCAGCAAGATGTGGATTAATTTAAAAAGGACACCAATGTTTTTTTTTGCAATTTTCAGAGCAATGAAGATAAATAGCATTAATCGTAGTATTTTATAAAAAAGTGCACTGAAAAGTAGAGTTTTGTGAGCTGCAGAGTGTGTTGGCATGACGACACAGTAGGTAGGAGTTTTGATACAGCATGCTGAACAGGAATCGTTATTCAGTGGGTATCATCCACCTCCTGCAGAATGATTATTCATGTTCTGTGTTAATTGAGTCTCATTCAAATCTAAAATTAAGCCATTCATTTCTGGACACATATACCAGTTTCACATTCTTTTCATTTGAAAAGGTTCTGATATAAATTCCCAAGAAACAGTGAATTTTCAGTTTTCTTTGAGGTATATATGGCATTACATATTAAGTGCCAAAACATATAAGCAATTTATCAACAGATGCATCTGAATAACATTAGATCTTGACGAAGCTCCAAGTTTTCTTATTGGTTTCATTGTTGAGTGAATGTACCCAGTGAAATTAAATGGATATCATATTCTGGGATATAGTTTCATGAAAACATAAATATAATAATGGTAGATCATAAACCTATTACACACCAACACTTAGATTAAATTTAAACATTACTGGATGTACCGTGATTCTTTGCAAAGTAACTTGGTATTTCCATCAATTATGTTGAAGTCTTAAACGTTATCATGTCTGCAATTTAGGAATGAAAATGATAATAGTTGTGGGTTGTGTTGATACATAGAAATAATACAGAAAGCAGTACAACACAGGAACAGGCCTTGAGGCCCGCAATGTTTGTGCCAAAACATGATCTCCTCCACCTGCATATGAAACATATCCTTCTATTCCCTGCACATGCATGTGCCCATCTAAAAGCCTCTTAAACACCACAATTGTATCTGCCTCCACTGGAAGTGTGTTCCAGGCACCACCACTCTCTGTGTAAAACACCTTGCACCGCACATGTCCTTTAAACCTTCTCCTTCTGACCTTAAAACTATGCCATCTAGTTTTTGATATTTAAAGTTGGGAAAAAGTCAGACTCTCTCCTATCATTGTCTCATCATTTTAAGTACTTTTTTTCTGGATTCCGACACGCCAGAGAAAACGATCCAAGTTTGTCCAATATCTCCTTACAGCTAGTAAGCAGGCAGCATTCTGGTAAATCTCCCTTGCACTCCCTCCAAAGCCTCCACATCCTTCTTGTAATGGGGTGATTAGAACTGCACACAGTACGCCAATTGGGGCTTAGATAAAGCGTTATAAAGCTGCAACATGACTTCCTGCCTCTTATATTCAATGGCCTGACTGATGAAGACAAGCATACCATACACCTTTTACTTCAACAGTGGAAATCGCTATCAAAATGGGGCGGGGACACAGTTTTCTGGTGGCCGTGCGCACGCACCTGCGCGCACACACACACACGAGAGTCTTTGGAGGCTTCAGCTGTGGGCCCTGTGGGCGGTAACATCGGGTGTTGACCTGGTTGGTGACTGACTCCGAACTCCAGCAACGACGGCTTCATCCGCCCCGAATCGTGGGGGTGAATCGGCCCGTTTGCGGGGCCTTTCATCGCCAAAAACGGCTCAAAATCGGCCGACGGGGGCTTCAACATCGGGAGCCTCGTTCGCCTCAATGCAGCCAATTGATTTTTAAGCCACGCCAGGCGATGAAAGGCCCCGTGAAGGGGCCAATTCAGCCCTTAGAAAGCGTCTGATACCTGCTTGAATCTTTCAAAAGCTACAATGTGATAAATAACACAAACAAATAAAACTGAAGCAAATAAAGGCAAACCGAAGAACCAACCTTGGAGGGGGGGGGGGGGGGGCAGAGAGAGAGAGAGAGAGATGGGGAAATACTAAATAACATGAGTGACTGTATGAGGGACTTACCTGCAAGCCAGCCAGGAAACATGTTCGACCGGAGCACTTAATGACCTGACCTGTTTAAATCCAATACCCATTTAAATCTTTCCCATCCACCAATACATCCAATTAGTTCAAATGGTAATTGTACCCGCATCAGACAGCTTTAAGAAATTCTCTGTAAATACCTTCAGTAATAATTGAAGGTCAAAACACAATTGGTGACACATTGTGTTAATACGATGTTAAAAGAGACAATTAACAAGCGCTTAACAGTGACACCCCCACTGTCTCGTGGAAAGCAGAGATTTTAATAGATTTCTTTTCACCAAATTTCAAAATCCGGTTTACAAAACATGGAGGGATTGCCCCCCACCTCTCAAAACATGGGAGGGACGTGCGTCCCCCGTCCCCCTCCGAGATTTCCGCCCATGTTTCACTTTGAGAGAGCTATGCACTTGGACCCCAGGATTGCTTTCTACATCAATGATGTTAAGGGTCTTGCTGTATTATTTCCTCGCACATTCGACCTCCTAAAAATGCAAAAACTCACAATTGAGAATAAACTCCTTCTTAAATTTCTCTACCCATATCTGCAAACTGATTTAAATCTTGCTCTATCCTTCGACAGCCTTCCCTACTATCCGAAACTACACCTGTTTACTAACCAAACCTTCCCCCATTAATGTCCAGGTCATTTATATGTATCACAAACAACTGAGGCCCAAGCACAGATTTCTGCAGAACACCACTAGACACAGAACGCCCTAGCGCCCGTCTGCCCAGCCGTGCTAACCTCAGTGGCTGCTCCACTGACCCTCCCCCATCCCCCCCCAACCATGTCACACCCGCTCTTCCCCACCCACCTCACAGCCCTCTCTCCCCCCCACCCCCTGACCACCCACCACCCCTCCAACACCCACAACCCCGTACCCAGTCTACCCACCTGCCTTCCTCTGGCCCCAACTCCCACCCCTGCCGGGTGTTCACCATCCCCCCCGACCTCCCCCTCTCCCCCACCCAACGGTCTGTCCTCAGCAGAGGTCTCACCTTTGTCCCCCTCCGTCCCCATCTCAATGAGTTCCGCGCCCACCATGACTTGGAGAGCTTCTACCGTCGTCTCCGCCTCACAGCGCACTTCCATGGGAAGGAGTCCTCGCCCCCTAATGATGACCCCTTTTCCCGTCTCCAACGCACCCCCTCCTCGTGGAACCCCCCTCAGAAAGTCCCGGCTCTGGAACTCTTCATTCAGAACTGCCGCCGCGACGTCAACCGCCTCAACTTCTCCACTCCCCTGTCTCACTCCAATCTTTCCCCCTCTGAACGCACTGCCATCGAATCTCTCCGCAAAAACCCAGACTGGGTCATCAAACCAGCCGACAAGGGAGGTGCCGTGGTAGTCTGGCGCGTCGATCTCTACAAAGCTGAGGCCACGCGCCAACTCTCGGACACCTCCTCCTACTTACCCTTGGACCATGACCCCACTGACGAGCACCAGGCCACCATTTCTAGCACCATCACCGACTTCATCAATTCCCACGCCCTACCTGACCAAGCCTCCAAACTCATCGTTCCCCAGCCCCGCACGGCCCGTTTTTACCTTCTCCCTAAAATCCACAAACCCGGCTCTCCCGGCAGACCCATTGTCTCTGCGTGTTCGTGCCCCACCGAACTCATCTCCACATACCTTGACACCATCCTATCCCCCTTGGTCAAATCCCTCCCCACCTATGTTCTAGACACCTCAGACACTCTCCGCCGCCTCCACGCATTCCACTCTCTGGGCCCTCACCCCCTCATCTTCACCATGGATGTCCGGTCACTCTACACCTCCATCCCCCACCAGGATGGCCTCAAAGCCCTCCGGTTCTTCCTCGACCAGAGGAGCAACCTTTACCCAGCCACTGACACTCTCCTCCGCTTAGCGGAGTTGGTCCTCACCCTCAATAACTTTACATTTGACTCCTCCCATTTCCTCCAAACACAAGGCGTAGCTATGGGCACACGCATGGGCCCCAGCTACGCCTGCCTCTTTGTCGGGTACGTTGAACAATCCTTGTTCAATGCGTACCAGGGCCCCATCCCCGACCTCTACCTCCGCTACATTGACGACTGCTTTGGTGCCACCTCCTGCACCCACACACAACTGACTGACTTCATCCACTTCACCACCAACTTCCATCCGGCACTCCAATACACCTGGACGATTTCCGACACTTCCCTACCATTCCTTGACCTCACCATCTCCATCGCAGGGGACAGACTCCTGACCGACATACATTATAAACCCACTGACTCACATGGCTATCTGGACTACACGTCTTCCCACCCTGCCCCCTGTAAAGACTCCATCCCTTACTCCCAATTCCTCCGCCTACGCCGCATCTGTTCCCAGGATGAGACATTTCATACCAGGGCATCTGAAATGTCCTCGTTCTTCAGGGAACGGGGATTCCCCTCCGCCACCATAGATGAGGCTCACACCAGGGTCTCATCCATACCCCGCAACACTGCTCTCTCTCCCCATCCCCGCACACGCAACAAGGGCAGAGTCCCTCTGGTCCTCACCTTTCACCCCACCAGCCGGCAAATACAACACATAATCCTCCGCCATTTCCGCCACCTCCAACGTGACCCCACCACTCGCCACATCTTCCCATCTCCCCCCATGTCTGCCTTCCGCAAAGACCGCTCCCTCCGCAACTCCCTCGTCAATTCTTCCCTTCCCTCCCGCACCACCCCCTCCCCGGGCACTTTCCGTTGCAACCGCAAGAAATGCAACACCTGTCCCTTCACCTCCCCCCTCGACTCCATTCAAGGTCCCAAGCAGTCGTTCCAGGTGCGACAAAGGTTCACCTGTATCTCCTCCAACCTCATCTACTGCATCCGCTGCTCTAGATGTCAGCTAATTTACATCGGTGAGACCAAGCGTAGGTTGGGCGACCGTTTCGCCGAACACCTCCGCTCGGTCCGCCTTAACCTACATGACCTCCCGGTGGCTCAGCACTTCAACTCCCCCTCCCATTCCCAATCCGACCTCTCTGTCCTGGGTCTCCTCCATTGCCAGAGTGAGCAACAGCGGAAATTGGAGGAACAGCACCTCATATTCCGTCTGGGGTCCTTGCGCCCCTATGGCATCAACATTGAATTCCCCCAATTTGGCTAGCCTGTGCTGTCCCCTCCCCTTCCTTCACCCTCTAGCTGTCTCCTCCCACCCTCCCATCCGCCCGCCCTCGGGCTCCTCCTCTTCCCCTTTTTCCTTCTTTCTTTCCCCACCCCCCATCAGTCTGAAGAAGGGTTTCGGCCCGAAACGTCGCCTATTTCCTTCGCTCCATAGATGCTGCTGCACCCGCTGAGTTCCTCCAGCAATTTTGTGTACCTTAGACACAGAACTACATCCGCATAACACCCATTCACCACTACCCTCTGTCTTCTCTTGATGTCAGTTCTGAATCCAAATTACCAGGCCATCGTGAATCCCATGAATCTCTTGTGGATCAGCCTACCACAGGGACTTTATCAAATATCTAGATAACATCCACTGCCCTACCCTGATTGATTACCTTTTGTCACCTCCTCAAAAAATGTAATGGTTATGATGCTGTGGACAAAGGCAAGCTGAGTCCCTAATTAACCCATTAGTTTCTAAATGGAAGTAAATCCTATCCTAAAGAATCCTCTCCAATATCTTCCCTACCACAGACACAAGGCTCAGTGACGCCCTTATCTCTACCTTCTTACTTAAACAATGGATCAACATGGGCTACTCTCCATCTGCGACCAAGAAGATACAAAGATCTGAAAGTGGATAAGTCACCTGGACCAGATGGTCTGCACCCTAGGTTCTGAAAGTGGTGGCTTTAGAGATTGTGGAGGCACTGACAGCGATATTTCAAGAATCACTGGAGACAGGAGAGGTCCCAGTTGATTGGAAAATTGCCAATATTACCCCGCTGCACAAGATGGGAGCAAAGCTGAATAGTGGGCACTATAGGCCAGTTAGTCTGACTTCAGTGGCTGGTAAGATTTTAAAGTCCACTAGACTAAGTGGGACCCGTTGGGTTCCAGCATCACACAGGAGGGCTGGTCCCCTAACGCAATATTCCACCTCTCCACCAAGGATTCACAAAGAATAAAGGACTAGTATGTATATCAACTTGTGGAAAATTTTGCAAACAGGAAGGAAGTGAAAGGTCTTAATTTTCCATGTATGATGTGCTGGAACATTCCATCTTCTGACACCATTGCGAAAATCTTATTTTAAAAAGTTTGGGATTTTTTAGCTTCTTTTGAGCTTTTAACCTTAGCGCTTCTTCCCATTATCGACACCAGACAGGAAACCATGATATCTTCCCCACCCAAGTCATTAATGAAATATTAAGTTCACTAACCAAAAATAAAGTCAAGGTCTAAGAATGCCAACAGACATATTTCAAGCAGTTGTTCCTGGCGCTTGCGTAGGTCAATAGAAAACAGAAGTAACATATTTTGGTCAGTTTTCTTCTGCCAAGCTACAATTGCTTGTGGTCATATGGCTTCTATCACACTAAAGTTGTGGCTTTTATCTCTCAGCTGGAAACTCCACATTGAACAAAAAACTTTCACTATTCAGAACCTTCTGAGTGTCCAAAAAAGAACATTTCGTGGAGTAGAAAAGATGGCAATCAAATTGTGCACAGCAAACCCCCACAAACAGCAATGTGATAATAACCATGCTTTTTTTGAGATGTGGATTGGATGATAATATTGTTCAGATCCTGGAAATTTCCCTGCTCTGCTTTGAGATCTTTAATGAAGCAGATATCTCACCCATTATGAAATCTCATCCAAAAACCACATCCCCAACATGGTAGCGTCCCCACAATGCTGCACTGATCATTCAGCCGAGATGTTTCTGTGCTTTGGATGAATTGTTTAATGCCTAATCTTTTGCGCCCTAGCATAACAGTGTGATCAACTGAACCATGTACCTAACATACGCCACAGCATATGTGAGTTAAACAAATAAACTCAACAGAATGACAGAAATAAATCAAAAGGTTGCTAGTGAAGGCTTTCACTTCGTAATTTATCTTTACAAGGAAGTGAAATGTGAGTATTTAGTTTCTGATTTACTGGAACATTCAGGTTATCCATTAACCTATCCAACAAATGGACTTAGGGTTCACAGCAACGCAGGAGCCATAGAAAAACATTGCCGCGTGATTAAGATTTTCTGGATACCACTGATTATATCAACTGTTAAGTTAACTTTTTTTTAACTTGTTCTGAAGCAACATTCCATACCCAAACAGAGGTAAAAATGTTAACCAATTGCCTCTTAATTAATGTTTTTCATATTTCATGGTCATTTGCAATTACTCCTGGTAGTTAAAGAGTGCCAGTTATGTCAAACATAATAGACTAAGCAATGCCCACTAATTATCTAATAGGGGACCTCATAATTCCCCTTGGTTACAGTTCATTGTTAGAATTGCAGCATTTTTCTGCAACTACAAATAAAAATAAGTATATGCCTATGTTTTAAAAGCTTAAACCACATTCTGGTATTCTGTTATAAATATGGATATTGGGGGAACCTCAATGGTCCCCAGAGCTAGCTTTGTTTAAGACTTTATCTAAATTTCTGTTCCATTCCTCATTCATAGACTCCATTTTGAAGCAGGATTCTGCTTAGCTGCTGAAATAGAACTGTGGGGGGATCCGCTCCCACTTCTACTTCCAGAGCGGGGCCAAGAAAATTGAAGTTAGACACAAAATGCAGGAGTAACTCAGCGGGACCGGCAGCATCTCTGGAGAGAAGGAATGGGTGAAGTTTCGGGTCAAGACCCTTCTTTCAGACTGAAGAAGAGTCTCTACACGAAACATCACCCATTGTTTCTCTCCAGAGATGCTGTCGGCCCCGCTGAGTTACTCCTGCATTTTGTGTCCATCTTCAAATGACGTCACGCGCTCCAGACGACTGTGCGGACGCATGAAATCGCGCGCGACCTTCGCGGGACCGTCGCGCCTCAACGCGACCATGAGGTAGCGTAATTAACGTGCCAAGGACACGTAAGTGGGACAGGGGCTTTAGGCCCTTGCAATTCTTTTAAATCCTACTACTTACATGCTCCCTGTGAGGAAGTACTCGATATACACACAATAAGTCAATACACAACACAATAAGTTGCCTATGATCAAATACACAATTTTTCAAATTGATAGAAATTGAATTATTATCGTTATGGAAAAACACCAGAATCAGCAGTCTCTAGTGATGCCAATAAATACAGTGAGCTCAACAATAAATATAATGCCAAATGCGTAACAGCAGAGTGATGCAAAGATTGTATAGCAATCTGCAACAATGTAAAGAGAATACTAAAGTGTCTTTAATTCATTCCGATTGTATACAAATGAAAGAATATTTAATGTATTTAAAAAAAATAGCTTTTGGCATTCTCATTGATTTTAATACATCTGCACAATAGTACCAATCATATGCCTTCCTGCAATGCATCAGTTTTAATTGTACGTTTCTATCTTAGAGACACAGCAAATCTCTTTAACGCTATTTGTCTTCACTGATATTGATGTAACAATTTTTAAAATAGCATTACACTACAGAATTTTAAATTATTTTAGGTCGGAACAGCAATGGTTTACATTCTGCTGGATATTCCTTTCCATTGATTCCTTGGCAAGAGAAAATGTCTTGTTTGCATTTCAAATTAACATCAAATTAACAGTTGGCTATTTGATGAATTCCATTCTGATACATTCAATGATAGCAAATACAGATTTAACATTATTGGAATGGTATTGATTTTACTGTAAAAGAAAGGAAGCTTCATAGACCTGACACAATAACTCTTTATGTCACCATTAAGATCTACTTATGCTGTTTTAGAATTGATTACATGGAAATACAGTAGCTGAGATGATTTTAGATGGTAAAAAAAACTACAGCCTTTTCGATTTATTTTTTTAAACTCCCTTTCCAATCCTCAGTCTTTAGAATGATTAAATGCATGATTATTTAATTCTCCTAATTTAACCAGCAATTTTGCTCGTGTTTGCATTTCAGAATTACTGCCATTGATTTTTTATATTTCCTAGGTAACAGTTAAACTCAGTTAAACTGTCTTTGCTTGTTAGATGACGGATTAATCATTATTGAATGAAAGAGTATAACAACATGTCAGCAATGAATAAGAAAATATGGTTATGGCAAACTTGTGCATAGTTTTCACCTCACAAACAGTTATAATGGTCTCCAGAATTCTTCATGACTTTCTAATAGAAATTTCCATTTTTAGTACAAAGCATGACAATCAAATCCTTTATTTTATTTATCATGTTGTAACTTAGCATGGTTTCGTTATAATTAATAAATGAGTTCATATTTCTGGAATATAGCTATGTCAAACATAGAACATAGTTTGAAAAGTTTACTGTGCTATAGCATATTGAGACACAAATAGTGTGTTGCTGAATGAATAGTTGAATACCCATTTTCATTTCACCCACCAATCCCTTCCAGCTTCCAACTCATCTCAACCTTCCCATCTAAGTTCCTAATCTTACTTGAAAATAGTGCACAATGCTATAAAATGTAATTAATTGCTAGGTAAGTGAGGAGTGGTGTAAAACGTGGCTATCGGCATGTGGTATTCTGGGCCTGACTAGCTTACTGCATCAGATACGTACAGCTCAATTCCTGACCTCAGAACGCTCAAATGGTATTTCTTAAAATATCACAGGAGGCCGCAGTCGGGAAATGCAAAATGCAGCATCATTTGAAGTTTAAAAAAAGCCCTTGTATCGTAAACAAATTGAACAAAGAGACTCTTCTGCATTTTTGTCAGTGTGTTTTCCAGCTACATGGATAGAGGAGGGGATAGCACATTAAAATACCTTCCTGAAGTAACTGAACTATGCCTGACGATATATTCTGATCAGCAGCATAAAAGAAGGGTGAGGTGTCCTGACAGGAAAGCAAAGCATAAGTCTTTGTTGGTTTGTGTTATATGATGCTCATAAAACTCAGATGCAGCAAGAGAAAGCTTATGCTGGAGCAAGTTGGTCTGCTGGTGATAACATGGGATCATTCCATGTTTTATTCATTCAGCACCTTTTAGATACTTCTGCAGATTTTCTTTAAACTTTGCTGAGGCTATTTTTTGGCATACTGTGTGCAATTCTGATCGCCTATTTACAGGAGGAATGTGGTGGCTTTGGAGAGGATATAGAAGAGGTTTACCAGATTGTTGCCTGAATGGGAGGGTTTTAGCTAGAAGGAGAGATTGGATAAACGTAGATTATTTTTTCTGACATGTTGGCGATTGACGGGAGACCTAAAGAAAGTATATCAGATTATAAAATGCATAGATAGGATATACAGTCAAAATCTTTTTAGGGCCCGTCCCACTTGCCGATTTTTTTCAGAGTCCTCGCAGTGTCGCCAAAAGATTTTGAACATTTCAAAATCCAGCAGCGACAAAATAACCCGTTGCAATACTCGAAAAAACACTGCGCCTCATATGTCATCACGCCGCGTCACGGCGCGTCACCGCCGCATCACGCCACATCATGTTGCGACGTTTCGGTGACCTGATACGTCAGTCAATGATGCTGGGAGTCGCCGAAAAAATAGCCAAATGGGACATGCCCTTTTGTTAGGGTGGAAATTTCAAAAACTAGAGGGCATAGGTTTATGGTCAGATGAGAAAGGTCTAAAGCAGATATTCGGGACAAGTTTTTTTACACAGAAATTGGTGGATGCCTAGAACCCAATGCCAGGGGTGTAGTGGGAGCAGGGAAGATTGTGGCATTTCAGAGGCTTTGAGATAGGCCAATGAATATGTAGGGAATAGATTAATATGGATCACACACAGGTGGAGGAGATTAGTTTAACTTGGTATCATGCTCAGCACAAAAATTATGGGTGGAAGGGCCTGTACCTGTGCTGTACTTAGTTTAGTTTAGTTTAGAGATACAGCGTGGAAACAGGCCCTTCGCCCCACCTGGTCCGCGCCGACCAGCGATCCCCACACATTAACAACATCCTACACCCACTAGGGACAATTTTCACATTTACCAAGCCAATTAACCTACAAACCTGTACGTCTTTGTAATGTGGGAGGAAACCGAAGATCTCGGAGAAAACCCACACACTGTTCTTTGTTCTATCTTTAAAATATGGAGATTATTTCAGATGTGAGAATTAGTGATCATATCAGTAGCAATGTAAATGGTGGTAAAAATTAGGATATTAGATAATTTTAAATGCATTTAGGCAGAATAATGTAACCAAAATACAATTTTTGATATTTGTGTTACTAGCAGAGTTTTATTTGGAATCAAAAAGTAGCCAATACACTAAAGTGCCCTGAATTAGCCACATTTCAGAAAGAGTTGTGAATTCTCGATTATTTTTCCTTGTTAATGTTCACTTATATTCAAAAATAAAAGAAGAACACAATTTCCATTTCATTCAACTCTTACTATTCTGATGACTCAATGCTTCAATATAATAGTTATTTGCTCATTATAGCAGTCTTCGATAATCAGCCTTCAGTCTATCCAGAATACCGAGAATACTCCAGGTGGTATAGTCCAAGAAAGTACTGGGAACCATTCATCCAAAGATACTCTTCTCCTTTTAAACATTCTATCTACACCACATATCATGTCTCAAATTACTAATGTATGCCAAATCATGTAAATTAAAATTAACTACACCTTCCCCTCCTCCACCTCCAAGCTTAGTTTATAGCAGAAATATTGTCTCTATTGGTTAATCTTGAGTTAATCCCCTTTCCCCAATCTGTACTCACACAACCAACACTGTCTCAACTAATGCTAACATTAAAATATTTAGGGCTTTACTTAGTATCAGAAAAACTGATTCAGTAGTTTCCTTAACATTGAGTCAGATCGGATTTCAACTTTTCATTTAATTTTCAGTCATTAACTCACAGTGACTCCAGTGTGCAGGACAAACATCTTACACGATACACCAAAAAATGTACCTCCCAAACCCCTGTGGTCTCTCCCATTGTGTGATCAATATGATTCTAAATTTCTATAGACCATTTCAAATGTTCTAGTTTTGTCCTGTCAGTTGTTTGTTCTGTTTTTTGTGCAAAAGCAAAACTGCAGATAATAATCTGAAAATGCTAAAAATGCAGAGTGGGTTGGACACCAGCTTTGGAGGAGAGAGATATGGAGATACAGGGGGAGAGGGGGAGAGAGAGACAGAGACATTGATGGACAGAGACATATCAAGGGTTTTCGATTAATGACCTTTCATAAATATGGAAGTTCTTTGACCTAAAATGTTAACTCTATTTCTCTTGCTGCGGATGATCCCAGTCCTTCTGTGTATTTCCAGCATGTTCTGTCTTTATTCCCGTTTTCTCTTTGTTAGTGACTATCTGATGCGTAATTATTGCCAGTTGCTTTATCCTACGCTCAATACCCATGATACAATAATTGCTGTTTTTGAAATAACAACACCTTTGAAATTATAGTTCTTGGGAAACATTATCTATTTAAAATCATGTCTTTGTGAAAGGCCTTATTCACTGAACATTTGGTTGGCTAATGACAAACATCTTCTTGTTTGAAGCATAAGTTATTCATCTTATTATGAAACATCTCTAACAGCTGGTTTGGTTGAGAGATGTAACATGGCCATATGGCCTTCAGACAACCATTACGCATCCATTTACGCACACTAATCACACACAAATCCCATTTTATTCTCCCCAGATTTCCATCGAGTCCCCCTATATTCTACCACTGACTTGTACATACAGTGGCCGGTTAACCTATCAACCTGCACATCATTGAGATGTTGGAGGAAACAGAAAAAGCTAGAAGACACCCATGCACTCGCAGAAGGAATATGCAAACATCACACAGATAGCACCCAAGGTCAGAATCCAACTCAAATCACTGGGCCTGTGAGACAGCAGCTCGATTAGCCACTGCTGCGTCACCATGTGAGCCCCGTTACTTTATCCAATCTTCCTATTGTGCTTACATAATAGTTTATACAGAAAACAAAACCATGTACATAACCTGATACCACTTGTATTTCAGTAGACTCTCAAATTCCAGTTAGTATGAATTTCCTGGACTGACGTTAGCATTATTTCGAATCCAATTGTCTTGGAGTGCTGGAATAATTGAGGAGTAAGAGCAAATGAACAAAATCCATCTGAAGGGCATTTCCAACTTCAGCTTTCCAAGCGAAAGTTTGTATATTGAAACAATAAATTGCAATCACGTACATCATTCAGAGTGCAGGTTAACACTAGTTTTCTGGGTCATGTTTAATAAAACTGTACACTGCTGCTTCTGCTGAGGATTATGACAGATAATGCTATAATGTTTAATCAACATAGTTTTGCTAAAGGCTTGATTTTCACAAAGCAATTTATAAATTTCAGTTCTAGGTATCTTTCAATATCTGCTCGCAATATTCATTATTTTGACCCAATATCATTGATGAATGTTTTTCTTCATAATTGGGCACACAGGTTAACATTGATGATGCAATGACCTCTTTAAAAACAGATCTCTTGTTCTATGTACCTTCTCTTGTTCTATTCACTGTTTTAGTTAACAAACGATGTATATGTTTCAAAATGAATTCCTCAGGAGAACATTCTACATGGTGACCTTAGGCAGTGACTATAAAACAGGTTGCACAACAGGGATAGAGTTGATTCGTTAATCATCTTGCACTTTTTTTCAAGCTGCTATCAATAATTATAATCAACAGCATATTCCAATGGATTTGACAAAGTATGGAATGATGGTTTATGCAAGTATCCATTATGTTTTTACAGTTGCCTTTCATCTTTCTATTTTTTCTATGTTTAATTCTATAATTTTAAAAAATCAAGTCTACTGATTTCATCTGTTGAGATGAGTGATTTCACAGCTCTCAGTACTCAAGAGATGGGTAAGGCCAGCATTAATTGAGCATCAGTAATAACCCTTGAGAAGATGGTGGTAAACCAAAGTAAAGGTAAAGGTTTACCCGAAGCATGGTAGTTTTTTCCCAGTCGTTTTAGATCATTTATTCGAGAATTTCAATCCTCTGAAGAAGAAAGAGCACCAATGTACTTCCTAAGAGTATTGTGTGAATCTTTGCGGGGAGACCGATAACACTGCAATTAACTATACTGGATTTGTCCAGCGTGAATGGTCAAGGCATACCTGTGCAAAATTCCACATTTTCAGGTAGCTGCCAATGTTTGTAATTCTATTGGAACGTTTGACTAGAAGCATGCCCGTTATGAAATGTATGTCTCCGATACTACAGCGGGGATGTTATCTTGCTCCATAGGTTTCATTGCATCTAATCATGTCTGTCATTTCTTGGTATCAAGTGTAGTAAGCAGAATGAAGACGGGATGTTGGCTCCATCAGGACTGTGTGGAGGTCACTCCTGTCAATACAATTATAGACAAGTAGAACTATAGTAAGAAAGCTATGAGGTTGATGTCAAGTAGATATATCCCTAAATATATCATTGACGTCAAGTAGATCTATATATTCATTCAAACTGCCAGCTATGTCATTCGTAATTTGATCAGTGACATTGCCATCAACCTGCTCAAAATAATAGATTTTGCTCCATGACTCCGGGCGCATTCCATGTTGCATTTTGTACCCCTGCTAGGTATTTTTCTGAAGATCGACACAAAATGCGGGAGTAACTCAGCAGAACAGGCAGCATCTCTGGAGAGAAGTAACGGGTGACGTTTCAGGTCAAGATCCTTCTTCAGACTGACAGTCTGAAGAAGGATCTCGACCCGAAACATCACCCATTCCTTCTCTCCAGAGATGCTGCCTGTCCCGCTGAATTACTCCAGCATTTTGTGTCTATCTTTGGTTTAAACCAGCATCTGCTGTTCCTTCCTAGGTAATTTTCTGATTAATTTGGTGGAAGGAGAGCAGGAAATGGGAATCATCTGGAGGTTTCTTTACTTGTATCCGACCCAGTGGGGTCCGGAGCTGTTGTTGTTGACCCCCAGGATCACATTTCCTCAATTAGATATCATTTCACGCAATCAGTGGGCTTGTCGCAGCCGGGATAATAATGGAGAACCTGGAATCTTGATTGAAAGGTATGATTCAACTTCTTCGAGCTATTGGTGGACCACTGTGTGGAACAGAAGACTACAGATGCTTTTCAAGACAACTTTGCAACATCTGTATTGGTGGGAGTGATTTATTTTTGTCTGAATTTGATGCTTTGGTCAAAGCTGGGGAATCCAAGAAGTGTTCTTCTTATTCTATTTGAATATAGCAATTTTGATGCAGCTAAAAGGTTTGCTTGGTCATTCGGGGGCAACTAAAAATCAACCATAATGCTATGGATTTGCAGTCATATATACTCCAGACTAGATAAGGGGCCCGAAAAGTAAAGGAGAAGAAAATGTACCGTTATGACATTCTGATACTTTCACCTTCACTATCACTGAGACTAGCTTTTTTATAAAATGACGTATTTGGCCAGTACGACTAATCTGCCATTTGCCAACTCCCTGCCTGTGTGTGACAGCCACAGTACAGGCTGCTGGTGAATACTTGTCATTCCTGCTGTGGGTGCGGCTATCTCTCCTTCCTGTGATCCTGTGCTGGCTGGTCTCCATCAAAGATCCTATAGCTCTGCTATAAGATCTTTGGTCTCCATGTTCTCGCAGGAGATCATGTGATCAGACCTCACGTACACCTATGTCACCACACCACCTAAAATGGCAGGCAAAGCCTGACACCTGAATTCTCTTTATTGTTAATGAATGTGGGTATAAAAATATATCAAAGTTAAAGTGGACAAGAATTCATTTTAATTCCTGGAAACTTGGAATCAGGTCAACCTCAAATCACATGCAAAATATATTCATGAATTAAAGCTTTGGTCCTATCATTGAAAACCAGCAAAGACATACCGAAGGGAAAGAGGCCATTCGACCCACCACATCCATGCCGATCAGCGGACATCCATCTGTACGAATCCCATCTTCCAGCATCTGGCCCGTAGCCTTCTATACCTAGCCAAGGCAAGTGCTTCCCTAGATGCACTTTCTTAAATGCTATCTATGACCAATCGCTGCTTTCTCGACTCTCTGCAGCAGGTCATTCCCTCTCCGATAATACATTCACACTTGGTGAGAAGGGACTCCCTTACATCCCCTTACAATAAATCTATATCATTCCGTTTTACTCAGCTGTGATAAGGAGACATTTTTCATGCCGTCTACCATATCTCTACCTCTCATAATTTTAATATCTCAGTCATGTCCTCTCTTAACGTCCTCTGCTTCAGGGAAAATTGATCTCACTTCTCCAGTCTCTGCTCCTAACTGAAATCTATTGCCTCCCTAAAAATATGCAATGATTGAAATATCTTTTTCCATGTACTGTAACTCATTTGAAAATGCAGATTAAAATCCAAACAGGAGGTATGGAGGAGGGATGATTAGTAAATTTGCAGATGGCATAACATTGGTGGTGTTTTGGAAAGTAAAGAATGTTTTCTATGACTACCTGAAGACATACATAGATTGATGAAAGGTTGGACAGAAATTGGCAGATGGGATTTAATCCTGACAGGAATAAATGAATGCTTTTTGGAAATTTATTTAAAGGGTAGGAAATATACACTAAATGGTAAGGCACTCTGAAATATTGCGGAACAGTGTTGGGGTTCAAGTTCATAGATCCCTGAATGTGACAACATATGTAGAAAGGGTGGTGAAAAAGACATATGGCATGCTTTCCATCAAAGGATATAGAAGTTGGGATGTAGCATTGTAACTTCACAAAACACTAGTTAGACCGCACTTTGAGTATTGTATGAAGTTCTGGTCACCATGCTGTATAAGCGATAAGTTTGCACTGGAGAGTGAGGAGAAATTCACCAGTTTGTTGCCTGAATTGTAGACCTTAGATATGGGGAGAGATTGGATAGTCTGGATTTGTTTGTGAAAAGAAGCTGAGGGGTGGTCTGATATAGATATATAAAATGAGAAAAGATATATGGAGATAGGGTAGATGGTCAGAATCTTTTTCTTTGGTGGTGGGGGGGGGGGGGGGGGGGGGGGGGGAGTTGGCAGTAGGCATAGGTTTAATGTGAGAGGAGGTGTTTCAAGAGAAATTAAAGGGGAAAAAGGCATCAGGTCGCTGTCAGAGGTTGTCGAGTGAAGCAGCAACTGTGGCTGAAGAGGAAGGGCTCCAACTAGGCCGCAAAATGACCAGCAAGAGGGGTAAAACGGAGGGGAGCGCATCTGGGATGCCGGGTATTGCTGTTGAGCCCTCTGGAGGTGTCGTGGGCCTATCAACGAAACACTACGTCAGGAGGGTGCCCATCTGATGGCCCCAATGAAGTTTTTGCCCCCACTCAAGATAGTAAGAAGGTGCCAATTATAGTAGGAATTGTAATATCAAGTCCTATAAACTCAACTACAACTCATTGCCAGAGGAGGTAGTGGAGCCAGGTACAATCACTTGGCTTCAGAGACATTTAGACGGGACTTAAATAGGCAAACCATAGAAGATACATATGTAATGTAAGCAAATGTGATTAGTTTAGATGGGTGTAATGAGCGTGGTGACCCATTTATATGCTGCATATCTCTATGCCTCCATAATTTTATTGTACAATTCATCCTATAAAACATTAAATAAACTCGGTAATGTAGACTTCAATGTGCCATGTCTTGATGTTGCTAAAGCATGGATTAACATGCACTCTACCATCATTTCATTGAATGTCATTAGCCTGTCAGTTGCATATATTCCAGATTAATAACCAGATTTAAAACAGTTTTTTCGTGGCCTCTTCCTGTTGAGTAAGTTATGCCCCTGTCCCACTTAGGAAACCTGAACGGAAACCTCTGGAGACTTTACGCCCCACCCAAGGTTTCCGTGCGGTTCCAGGAGGTTGCAGGTGGTTGTCGGAAGTTGCAGGTAGTGGAAGCAGGTAGGGAGACTGACAAATACCTCCGGGAACCTCCGGGAACCGCACGGCAACCTTGGGTGGGGCGCAATGTCTCCAGAGGTGTCCGTTCAGGTTTCCTAAGTGGGACAGGGGCATAAGGAACATTGTTTCCATTGCCTGCCGAATGATCGAGCTGCCACATACCATTCTCTACCCAGCCAGTCTCCTCATACTCTCTCTAAATCTCTGTCCATCTGCCATTATCTACATTCTTTTTCTCTGCTCCACAGTTTTCTCTGCAGTGTCTAACGAATGCAGTTCAATGATAATGCTCAGGTTATGTGAAGCCCCTGCACTTCATTTCATTACCCCTGAAATTGTCAGATTTGATCTCCTAAGTGGACATATTTAATAATTTCATCCAATTGTGTCTCCATTAAAACATACAACAGTTCACATTAACTATCTTAATATTTTCCTCTGTTTGCAAAGATGTTTTAAGTAGAGCAGAGCTGAAATCTGATTTCACCCTGACCACCTTCTCCACGTGGAGAGATGCTATATTTGGATATACACCAATGGCTTTTGGAGACTGATAGCTTTTATTGAGGGATATTTAATCTCCTTTTCAGAGCCAGCATTAATGTGATGCTCTCCTTCCCTTTGGAAAGTTATTGGTTTTGAATGTCAGAAAGGTAGCCAGATCACAGATTTCCTTTCCTTTTTAACGTATATTTTTCAAGGTATGGTTGACATTGATTGTCAGGTAATGTAATACATCAGGCTTTGTAGCATTGCTCTCCCATCCTATACAGAGGCAGAGATCTCATTATTTCCAGAGGTCTCACTTAGACAATCCTCGTGCCTCTGTGGTGATACAGGTGAACCTAAAGGTCTTGGCAATGGCTAGAGCACAACAAGTAGTGGTTGGCCGAGAACACAAAATCAGCAGCCTCCTCACTCCTGGCCTGGTGCTCGAGGATAACTAGATTAATGACTACCAATCTCAGTTTTATAATCTACTCACAACCAAGGTAAAACTAGCATAAGTGTAGGCAGTTGGCAAATCGGACATTCTCATAAGCAATGTTTAATTAGCTACCTTTAAATCCCCCATAGTCATGCTGGGATCTGATTAATGTCTCGTTATCAACAAACCTGGCCAGTACTTTCACCTCCAGACCACTATTCCCACTACCACTATTCCAATTCCTTGGCTGAGGAGTTGCACCACAGAGAGGATTTTATCAATAATTCTTATCCACAGTTAGTGAATTAAGTGATATTACCAACTCCTTCTTCAGTCTAAGCATTTAATTGGCAGGTCAGTCAGAGACAAAGAGACAAGAAAGGGAGTTCAGATAACAATGAAACATAATATTTAATGTTTATTTCATGTGAATGATAGTTTTTGTATGCTTAGTATAATGTATTAACGATAACAAGAACAATTCACAAGAACAAAATAATTTCCGGTATTGTTGTAAACCCTGTTACGTTCACAAGTAAATTACAGACAAAGGAAACCCATCCTCTAGCAAAACACTGCATATTTCTGATTGGAGAAAAATCTCAAGGAGAAGGAACTTACAACCAAGGGATTTGGTATAAAAAGGGAAAATGCTGCAGTCTAAATACCAACCAACTACTCATGTTTCCCAAGGACCAGTAATAGGCCAGAAGTGCTGCTATTTAGTATGAGATGCAAAATCAAAAAATCATGAACACATAGTCTTTGCAGAAGAAGAAATAAATTTCTGCTATCAATGGCACTGTTTTTGTTTATTAGCAAATGAAAAACATTGTCCTTCATTTGTGTGCTACTTGCTATCTTCAACCAGTGGCAAGTTCAGCCAACAAAAAAGGGTTGTACTGGAGCAAAAAAGGGTTGTACTAACTTATAATAACAATTTAACTAGATGTGAAGAACTGTTGATGTATGTGATTGAATTATAAACTTGCCTGACTTGCAGGCTGAAACTTGAATGTGAGTGATAGAATTTCCTGGATAGGTTGGCTTGTCACAAATTGATTGCCCCGAGGCTTACCCTGAGGCATTTATCACCATAGCCGGGGACTTCAACAAAGCCAACCTTAAGAAATTGCTTCCTAACTTCAACCAACATGTCTCCTGCAGCACCAGTGGATCAGATACACTCAACCACTGCTACACGACCACCAAAGACGCCTTTCGCTCTATCCCTCGCCCTCACTTTGGTAAATCCGACCATACTGATTCTTCCTGCCTATAGGCAGCAATTACTGAGCGCACCCCCAGAGGTGAGGATTATACAGAGCTTGTCGGGGGGGGGGGGGGGGGGGGGTGCAGAGGAACAACTCGAGGACTGTTTGGAGTCTGTAGACTGGGCAATGTTCAGGGACTCGGCAACGGACCTGAACAAATATGCCACAGTCGTTACAGACTTCATAAAGAAATGTGTGGAGGTCTGCATCTCAACAAAAAACGTCCGAGTGTTTCCTAACCAGAAGCCTTGGATGAACCATGAGATCCACATTCTTCTGAGGTCCAGATCCTGGGCATTCAGGTCTGGAGATACAGAGGTCTACAAGAAATCCAGATATGACCTTGGTAAGGCCATCAAAAAGGCCAAAAGGGACCTGCTCCAAGCTGGAGGATGAGACGGATGTTCGGCAACTGTGGCAGGGCTTGAATGCCATCACCTCCTACAAGGCGAAATCAGGAAACAGCTCAAATGTCAGCGAAGCATCACTCCCTGACGAGCTCAATGTGTTTTACGCACGCTTTGATAGGGAGAACACGGATGTGCCTTCCCGAGCCCCCATTCGCCGTGACGGTATTTCCGGTCACAGTCACAGAGTCCGACGTTAGAAGATCCTTCAGGGGGTGAACCCTCGGAAAGCGCCTGGACCTGATGGTATACCCGGCCGTGTTCTAAAAACCTGTGCGGACCAACTGGCTGGAGTTTTTACAGACATTTTCAACCTCTCACTTCTGAGGTCATAGGTTCCCACCTGCTTTAAAAGGGCATCAATAATACCGGTGCCCATAAAGAGCAAGGTGACGTGCCTCAATGACTATCGACCAGTGGCACTGACGTCTATGGTGATAAAGTGCTTTGAGTGGTTGATTATGGCGCATATCAACTCCTACCTCGAAAAGAACCTCGACCCACTGCAGTTCGCTTACCGCCATAACAGATCAACGGTGGATGCGATCTCACTGGCTCTCCACTCCGCTCTGGACCACTTGGACAACAAAAACTCATATGTCAGGCTGTTATTCATTGATTACAGCTCGGCATTTAATACAATCATCCCCTCCAAGCTGGTTACCAAGCTCTCAGATCTGTGTCTCTGCGCATCCCTCTGCAACTGGATCCTCGACTTCCTCATCCACAGACCACAGTTTGTCCGTATTGGTGGAAATTCTCAATAACAATCTGCAGGTGAGCATCTCAAGGCTGCATGCTCAACCCTCTGCTTTACTCATTCTATACTCATAACTGCGTAGCCGGACATAGTGAGAACTCCATCATCAAGTTCGCCAACGACACCACTGTTGTGGGACAAATCACTGATGGGGACGAGTCAGAGTATAGAAGTGAGATCGACCGATTAACCAAATGGTGCCAACACAATAACCTGGCTCTCAACACCAGCAAAACCAAGGAACTGATTGTGGACTTTGGAAGGGGTAGGATAGGGACCCACAATCCCGTTTATATAAATGGTGGAAAGGGTCAAGAACTTAAAATTCCTGGGCGTGCACATTTCTGAGGATCTTTCCTGGTCCCAGCACACTGCTGCAATTATAAAGAAAGCACATCAGTGCCTCTTCTTCCTGAGAAGACTACGGAGAGTCGGTATGTCACAGAGGACTCTCTCGAACTTCTACAGGTACACAGTAGAGAGCATGCTGACTGGTTGCATCGTGGCTTGATTCGGCAACTTGAGCATCCAGGAGTGGAAAAGCATGCAGCAGTTGTGACCACTGCCCAGTCCATCATCGGCTCTGACCTCCCCACCATCGAAGGGATCTATCACAGTCGCTGCCTCAAAAAGGCAGCCAACATCATCAAGGACCCACACCATCCTGGCCACGTACTCATCTCTCCGCTATCATCGGGCAGAAGGTACAGTAGCTTGAAATCTGTTACATCCAGGTTCAGGAACAGCTACTTCCCCACAGCTATCAGGTTATTAAACTCGCCAACAAACAGACTCTGAACTATAACAGCCTATTGCACTTTGTCTGCATATTTATATGTATATTGAACTGAACTGCTTACAACGCTTACAATATTCTGTTGTGCTGCAGCAAGCAAGAATTTCATTGTTCTATCTGGGACACATGACAATAAACTCTCTTGACTTGACTTACATAGAAACATAGAAACATAGAAAGTAGGTGCGAGAGTAGACCACCAGGTCCGTCGAGCCCGCACCGCCATTCGCTCATGGCTGAACACTAAACAGACACACTTACCCACAAACAGTAGACACAAGACACAGAACACAAGACACTACCCTCCCCTTTATACCGCTATCACCCCTCTCCACCCCAAGAACCTCGTGATCTCCTGGGGGAGGCAAAAAACCGGATAAAAACCCAGGTCCAATTCGGGAAAAAAATCCGGGAAATTCCTCTCCGACCCCAATCCAGGCGATCGACACTTGTCCAGGAGATCACTCAGGTCTTACTATACTAACCATACCTAGGTCCATATCCCTGCCCTCTCCCCGTAGCCCCTTATCCCCTTGGCAGCTAAAAAAACATCTATTTTAGTCTTAAATATATTTAAAGTTTCTGCTTCCACTGCTCCCTGGGGCAGTGAATTCCATAAATTAACCACCCTCTGGGTGAAGAAGTTCTTCCTCATCTCAGTTTTAAAAGAGCCCCCCCTTATTCTGCAACTATGTCCCCTAGTTCTAGTTTCCCCGATCATTGGGAACATCCTCGGTGCATCCACCCGATCAAGGCCCCTCACGATCTTATATGTTTCAATGAGATCGCCTCTCATTCTTCTAAACTCCAAAGAGTAGAGTTCCAGCCTACTTAACCTTTCCTCATATGTCAATCCCCTCATTGGCTTACTATTATCCGTTATGTATATTTCTTTGGGAAGTGTAGTTAATTTCTCATAGATAATGTTGGGAAATGAACTAAAAAATAGATTGTAAATTTCTTCTTTGTGCAGTGATACATTTTGTCTTTCTTTACTGATGCTGATACCTACTGTTGTTTAGGAATGGCTGCCCAAGGGTATGATTGTACCCAGTGGGTCTAATCATATTAGCGGCTCTGCTAAGCACCCCATCTTGTGGTTGACTTAAGAACTGTTCATAGACACTAAAAGCTGGAGTAACTCAGCACGAGACAGGCAGCATCTCTAGAGAGAAGGAAAGGGTGACGTTTCAGGTCGAGACCCTTCAAGACTGGCACATGTGGAAAGTTCTCACTGTCAGTTAAAACTGACAGATGAACATGCAGCCTCCATGTAAAAAAAAATCAAAACTACAAGCTAAAAATATCATCTCAGTGTGAATTTATCATCAGCATTGCACACCCAATGCTCAATAGACAAAGCATGTTTCTGTTTGCAGAATCAGGTCAACCAGTCAGTTTTTTCTTCTGTGCAATTATCCTTGCTAGCAGCAATGCATTTCACCTGATCCAATGTTACCTGTAGGATTGAGATATCTTTTTAGATCTTGGTTGTTCTATTATTTGCATTACTATATGAGTATTAAAATCAATTTAGATTTCTCTACTTGTCTCACTTCAAACATAGCTAAATTTGCTTAATTCAGCATTCTTTTAATAAAGTGTAGACATTTCTTAATTTTTTAGCAGAGCATACGTCTTTTAATTACCGCCTGCCCTTTATGGCTGATTGTACGGGTATTTTTCATTATAATTTTTAATAATTAATGTCTAATTCATGAATAAATAATTTTAAAATTATGGTTAATTCAATTAATGCAAAACTTTACCAAGATTTTTTTGACATCCTTTGGAACAAAAAGATTAAAAAAAGGAAGAAAGTAATATTCTTTAGCAATTTTCTTTATTTGATATTGTAGTTCATTCAAATTGAACCTGCCTGCTGAAATGTTGCAACTATTATGCTATAAAGTGAATGAAATATTTTACTGAGGACTGACAATCTCATTACACCCTCTTCCCCATCATTCATTTTGAATTGTGACTATTTTTATATTTTTATCCATTTTAAAACATTTAACTCCACAATTTATGATATTAAATTCACCGGTCTATCACCTCAACATTCAACATTTATGATCCTGAGGGAGATATTTCAAAATAACAAAAATAGATAATGCTGGAAATGCTCAGCATGTCAGGCAACATCTGTGATCGAAAAACAGTGTTAATATTACAGGTCAAAGACATTTCTAGACATTCCCTTTTCTGTTACGGGTTCTTCAATCAGAAACATTAAAGGGCCTGTCCCACTTGGATGTTATTTGCGCGTCATTGACGAGACATTATTTACGCGTCACGATGCGCGCATAACGCTGCATGGCGTGCATTACGCGCGCATGGCGTGCATTTACGCGCGCATGGTGCGTGGTGAGACGCGGTGGCGTAGGCAGTGACGCGCGGTAGCATGCGGCTCCCCGGATTTTGGGATTCTCAAAATCCTTGTGCGCCACCTGCGTGACGTGCAAATGACGCCCAAGTGGGACAGGCCCTTTACTCTGTTTGTTCTTTCCACAGATGCTGCCTGATGCTATTTCAGTTTAGTACACTTTCAGTTTTAGTTTCAGATCTCCAGCATCTGCAGTTTATTTTATTTACATTTGCTGGTTTAGTTAAAGATAGTCTGTGTTTTACTTTGAAGCTTTTTTATTAATGCTGGTCAGGGGCGGAAATCCCGGGGGGGGGGGACAGATGGGACACGTCCCCCCTGTTTTGAGAGGTGGGCGGACAGTCCCCCCCCCCCCCCCCATTGTTTGTAATCCAGATTTTAAAACACAGTGAAATCTCCGCTTTCCGCGTGACAGTGGGGGTAGGACTGCTGATCGAGGGCGCCGATTGGACAATAGGGGCGTCGGTCAGCAGGCAATGGGGGCGGCACAGACCTGCATCTCATCCACTATAACCATATAACCATATAACAATTACAGCACGGAAACAGGCCATCTCGGCCCTACAAGTCCGTGCCGAACAACTTTTTTCCCTTAGTCCCACCTGCCTGCATTCATACCATAACCCTCCATTCCCTTCTCATCCATATGCCTATCCAATTTATTTTTAAATGATACCAACGAACCTGCCTCCACCACTTCCACTGTAAGCTCATTCCACACTGCTACCACTCTCTGAGTAAAGAAGTTTCCCCTCATATTACCCCTAAACTTCTGTCCCTTAATTCTGAAGTCATGTCCTCTTGTTTGAATCTTCCCTATTCTCAAAGGGAAAAGCTGATCCACATCAACTCTGTCTATCCCTCTCATCATTTTAAAGACCTCTATCAAGTCCCCCCTTAACCTTCTGCGCTCCAGAGAATAAAGACCTAACTTATTCAACCTTTCTCTGTAACTTAGTTGTTGAAACCCAGGCAACATTCTAGTAAATCTCCTCTGTACTCTCTCTATTTTGTTGACATCCTTCCTATAATTGGGCGACCAAAATTGTACACCATACTCCAGATTTGGTCTCACCAATGCCTTGTACAATTTTAACATTACATCCCAGCTTCTATACTCAATGCTCTGATTTATAAAGGCTAGCATACCAAAAGCTTTCTTTACCACCCTATCTATATGAGATTCCACCTTCAAGGAACTATGCACGGTTATTCCCAGATCCCTCTGTTCAACTGTATTCTTCAATTCCCTACCATTTACCATGTACGTCCTATTTTGATTTGTCCTGCCAAGGTGTAGCACCTCACATTTATCAGCATTAAACTCCATCTGCCATCTTTCAGCCCATTCTTCCAAATGGCCTAAATCACTCTGTAGACTTTGGAAATCCTCTTCATTATCCACAACACCCCCTATCTTGGTATCATCTGCATACTTACTAATCCAATTTACCACCCCTTCATCCAGATCATTGATGTACATGACAAACAACAAAGGACCCAACACTGATCCCTGAGGCACCCCACTAGTCACCTGCCTCCAACCCGACAAACAACCATCCACCATTACCCTCTGGCTTCTCCCATTCAGCCACTGTTGAATCCATCTTGCTACTCCTGCATTTATACCCAACAGTTGAACCTTCTTAACCAACCTTCCATGAGGAACCTTGTCAAAGGCCTTACTAAAGTCCATATAGACAACATCCACTGCTTTACCCTCGTCAATTTCCCTAGTAACCTCTTCAAGAAATTCAAGAAGATTAGTCCAACATGACCTTCCAGGCACAAATCCATGCTGACTGTTCCTAATCAGACCCTGTTTATCCAGATGCTTATATATATTATCTCTAAGTATCTTTTCCATTAATTTGCCCACCACTGAAGTCAAACTAACAGGCCTATAATTGCTAGGTTTACTCTTAGAACCCTTTTTAAACAATGGAACAACATGCGCAGTACGCCAATCCGCGGGGACTATTCCCATTTCTAATGACATTTGAAATATTTCTGTCATAGCCCCGGCTATTTCTACACTAACTTCCCTCAATGTCCTAGGGAATATCCTGTCAGGACCTGGAGACTTATCCACTTTTATATTTTTCAAAAGTGTCAGTACTTCTTTTACTTTGAAACTCATAGTATCCATAGCTACTCTACTAGTTTCCCTTACCTCACATAATTCAATTTCCTTCTCCTTGGTGAATACCGAAGAAAAGAAATTGTTCAATATCTCCCGCATCTCTTTTGGCTCTGCAGATAGCTGTCCACTCTGTCTCTCCAATGGACCAATTTTATCCCTCGTTATCCTTTTGCTATTAATATAGCTGTAGAAACACTGCCAGGATCGATCCCGGCTCTCCGGCGCTGTCCCATCCCCACCCGAGTGCTCCCCCCCCCCAACCCCCCACCCCCGCCCGGGGGTGGCCAGTGACGTCGGGAGTCAGATGGGCCCACAGCCAGCGCAGAGAAGCAGCGCTAAATCCAGCTCAACTCTGCCTGTCCTGCCAGGTTCATCGACAGCCCTGCCTGGACTTACGGGAAATATGGCCCAGGTTTACAGCCAACGTGGAGAAGCAGCGCTGGTGTTCCATCAGTCCAGGCAGGGCTGTAGGTTAACCCGGCGAGACAGGCAGAGTTGAGCTGCATTTAGCGCTGGATTGAGCCTCCGAAGCCTCGCGTGTGTGTGTGAGTGTGCACATGCGCGCACGGCCGCCAAGAAATTGTGTCCCCCCCTCTATGTTTTGATAGCGATTTACGTGCCTGATCCTAATAATAGTGACAGCCTACTTTTAACTGACTTTAAAACCCATGTGGGTTGTTTGCTGAATATACTGTTGAAGGAATAAGCAACCTAGAGTCCAATATATACTGCAAAGGAACAAAGATAAAAAGAATGGTGATGCATATCAGAGGTGGCAAAGCTGGATAATAGATGAGCTGTCACTATCCTGTTCTTTGAGATCAGATTCTTCCCAATAAGGAAGATGTAGGTCAGCTGCCACGATTAATATAGGATGGCGTAAACAACACAGTCATACAATCTAAGCCTTTACTTAATAAATTAGAGGACTAGTTTTTGTCATTGTTAATGACACTAACAATATTGTATTTAAATGCAACTGCGTCTCTAGATTTTCCTTATTGTGTAGATGTTAAATTGTGATTATTGTAGTGGTCAACAGCAAATATATTATATGAAAAATGAAAAGAGACAATTAATGTAATTTTTATAGGTTTTAGTAATCCATTAAGTCTACTGGATCCTTTAAGCAAAAAAAGGATTAAAATATCAGAACAGTGCTGTTCCTAATACCACTGCATTATTCTCATAATAATTTGAAAAACTAGTATTTAAATTTGTGTTACAGTGTGATTTTCTCAACGCTTCTTTTATATTTTATCATATCCGAATACACATTACAGACCACACCTACTCTGAATAAGTATTATATAACAGATGGCTAATCGCATATCTCCAACTGCCAATAAGTATCATTCAATTCTTGTGATGAATAAATGTTAAATAAAGTTTTGTGTAGTGTTCAGCCTCCCGAATCAAGTTTTGTCAAGAGATAGTGAGGAAACAGGCCCTTCGGCCCGCCAAGCTCATGCCGGCCATTGATCACGTGTACTATGTACTACCTGTGCTATGTTAACCCACTTTCTCATCCTACACACTAGGGGCAATTTACAGAAGTCAATTATCCTACAAACCTCCACATCTTTGCAATATGGGAGGAAGCCGACGTACTTGGGGAAACCTCACGTGGTCATAAGAAAAACAGACCAACTCCGCACTCATAGCACCAGTAGATAAGATCGAACCAACATCCCTGACGCTTTGAGGCAGCAGTTCTACCTCTGCACCAACCACAGTGTTCCATCAATTGTTCCATGTAAAAACATCAAACTAATTTCTTGCAAAAATTGTAAAAATTGCAAAACTCACAAGAAAATGATTCTAATTAAAAGACTGAATGTGCTGATGAAAACATCGAGTTATATATTATTACAAGATTGTTTTTCAAATAAATAGCAAGGGTTGAGCTATATATAAGGTGCTCCATCAATAAATCTACACCAGGCCATCTAGTTGAAAGGAATTGAAAGAAAAACTGCATATCAAAAAATTGTATTGGCACAAGACTTGAAACAATAATATATCAGAACATTTGTTGATTTCATAGTAAACAATAAGAAAGATTTTATGTATTTTCTTTCAATGTTTAGAACGCATCTTTATTTTGCTGGTGAAAACCCCAAATGTTAACCATTTAGAAACATAGAAAATAGGTGCAGGAGGAGGCCATTCGGCCCTTCGAGCCAGCACCGCCATTCATTGTGATCATGGCTGATCGTCCCAAATCAATAACCCATGCCTGCCTTCTCCCCATATCCTTTGTTTCCACTAGCCCCTAGAGCTCTATCTAACCCTTTCTTAAATCCATCCAGTGATTTGGCCTCCACTGCCCTCTGTGGCAGGGAATTCCAAAAAATCACAACTCTCTGGGTGAAAAAGTTTTCTGTGGCTCCTGGTTCTGGACTCACCCAACATTGGGAACATTTTTCCTGCATCTCGCTTGTCCAGTCCTTTTATAATTTTATATCTTTCTATAAGACCTCCCTCATCCTTCTAAACTCCAGTGAATACAAGCCTAGTCTTTTCAATCTTTCCTCATATGACAGTCCCGCCATCCCAGGGATCAATCTCATGAACCTACGCTGCACTGCCTCAATCACAAGGATGTCCTTCCTCAAATTTATGACCTTTTGCTTCCTAGAGCAAAAACAGGAAATCCAGCAAATTTGTAATTTGATCATTTATTCAACAGCAGAAATGCCTTGGTTTAGAATGATAATGGGGAAGATTTAAAATTTTCATAAATGATGCAAAGATTCAAACGTACGCATTTTTAAAAAAAACATTTGCGTAATTCCAATAAAGCAGAACTAAGGAGATCATAAAACCAACAGCAACCTTAGAAATACTACTCAGGATTAAACTCCAAACGGGAAGTGAGATATTACAGCTCACCAGACTATTTTTAGTCATACTTCCAAGTTCTCATTTTGAAAACATTTTCATATAAATGGCATGTAACAAGAAGTGAGAAAACAAGCCAGGAGGGCAATTACTTTAGACTTTAGGGATACAGCGTGTAAACAGCCCATCGGGTCCGTACCGACCAGCGAGCACCCCGTACACTAATACTATCCTGCACACTAAGGGCAATTTACGGAAGTCAATTAGCCTACAAACCTGTACATCTTTGGAGTGTGGGAAGAAACCGGAGCACCCGGAGAACACCCATGCAATCACAAGGATAACGTACAAACTGTGCAGACAACACCCGAGGTCATGATCTAACCCAGGTCGCTGGCGCTGTGAGACTGCAACTTGATTGTGGACCAGACAGGAAGAGCGGAAGGAATTACCACTAGACAGCCAAACCAGTAGGTAATTTACGGCTGGGGTGAGTACTTTCCCATTTATAGAGGTAGGATTATATAAATAAGGGGTGTATCAATACAGTAGGGGATTCTTAAATAGGACCAGTTAATTACTTATATAAGATGGGCGGCCAGGAGATGTGCCAATACTGCGAGATGTGGGAATTTGTCGACACCATTGATGTAGAAGATCCCTACAGCTGCAGTAAGTGTTTGAGGCTAGAGGAACTCCAGCTCCGCATTGATGAGCTGGAGACCCAACTTCATACGCTGCGGTACATCAGGGAGGGGGAGTATTACCTGGATGTTTTGTGCCAGGGGATGGTCACACCGACCAGTTTAACTAATTCAGTAGGCAGTGAGCAAGGAAAGGAAGGTGTGGCCATAAGCGAGGCAGGTAGGGGGAACCAGGAGGAGATGCGGCAGGAGCCACAGCCCTTGTCCCTGACGAGCATGACCGAGGCTCTTACTCAATGTAAGGACGGGATCAGGGGCTGTGGGAGGGATGAGCAACCTGGCTGCAGCACCGTGGATCAGGAGGCCATTCAAGAGGGGGGAGTTAGAAGAAATGCCGTAGTGATAGGGGATAGTATTATTCGGGGGGTAGATAAGGTTCTCTGCGGCCAGCAGAACATGTCCCGAAGGCTGTGTTGCCTACCCGGTGCTAGGGTTAAGGATATCTCTGCGATGCTGGAGAGAAATTTGCAGTGGGAGGGGGAGGATCCAGTGGTCGTGGTCCATGTGGGGACCAATGACATAGGAAGGACGAGGAAGGAGGATCTGCTGAAGGAGTTTGAGCAGTTAGGGAATAAATTAAAAAGCAGAACCTCGAGGGTACTGATCTCCGGATTGCTACCTGAGCCACGGGCCAAATCGGCGAGGGTACGTAAAATTAAAAAGCTAAATGCGTGGCTCAAAGACTGGTGTGGGAATAATGGGTTTGGTTTCTTGGGCCACAGGCACCAGTACTGGGACAGGGGTGATCTGTTCTGTAAGGACGGACTTCACCTGAACGGTGCTGGGACTGGGGTCCTGGCAAATCATATAACTAGGGCAGTAGAGAGGTCTTTAAACTAAGTAGCGGGGGGGAGGTATCAAGGGGGGTAATAACGGCAGGGGTAGAGGAAATAGAGCAGGGTATCAGTGGGGAAGCGGAAAGTCAAAATGTGACAGGAGACAGAATGTGTGAAGATAAAGCTCTAGATGTAAAAGGGGCAAAAACGGAAAGGAAGGGTAGTAAAAATCATCTGAAAGTGCTTTATCTAAATGCACGGAGTATTCGTAATAAGATAAATGAATTAACGGTGCAATTAAGTATATATAGTTATGATATCGTGGCCATTACGGAGACATGGCTGCAAGGGGATCATGACTGGGAGTTAAATATAGAGGGGTACTCGACAATTAGGAAAGATAGACAGGAAAGAAAGGGAGGAGGGGTGGCCCTTTTAATAAGGGAGGGAATAACGGCAATAGAGAGGAAGGATATTGCGTTGAAGGATCAGGATAGTGAAACAGCTTGGGTACAGATAGAGAATAATAAGGGGAAAAAAACACTGGTGGGTGTAATTTATAGACCTCCAAATAGCTGTGACGCTGTTAGTCAGAACATAAATCTGCAAATAGTTGACGCATGTAAAAAGGGAACTGCTGTAATCATGGGGGACTTCAATTTTCATATTAATTGGGCAAACCAAACTGGGCAGGGTAGACTAGAGGAAGAGTTTATAGAATGTATTAGAGACGGGTTCCTAGAACAGTATGTCACAGAACCGACAAGGGGGGAGGCAATCTTGGATCTGGTCCTGTGTAATGAAGCAGGATTAATTAAAAATGTCATAGTTAGGGACTCGTTGGGAACAAGTGACCACAATATGGTCGAATTCCATATTCAAATAGAAGGGGAGCAGGTTGAAACTCAGGCTAGGGTGCTTAGTCTAAATAAGGGGGATTATGAAGGTATGAGGACTGAGCTGATCAAAGTTGACTGGGATAGCAGACTCAAGAATAAGACGGTACATGAGCAGTGGTGTACGTTTAAGGGTATATTGTATAACCTTCAAGAAAAATTTATTCCTATGAAGAAAAAAAGGGGTAAGGGTAAGAACAGTCAGCCATGGCTCAGTAAAACTATAAAGGATAGTATTCGGCTGAAGGCAAGGGCATATAAGGTAGCCAGAGATAGTGGGAGGGTAGAGGATTGGGAAGCATTTAAAGGTCAGCAAAAAATAACTAAGAGATTAATTAAGACGGGGAAAATAGACTATGAAAGGAATTTAGCGAACAACATAAAAACTAATAGTAAGAGTTTTTATAGCTATATAAAAAGAAAAAGGGTGGCTAAGGTGAACGTTGGTCCATTGGAGGGTGAGACTGGAGAGTTGTTAGTGGGGAACATGGAAATGGCAAAGGCATTAAACGAGTATTTTGTATCAGTCTTCACCATAGAAGACACAAAAAATATTCCAACGCTGGATAAACAGGGGGCGGTAGGAATGGAGGAGCTAAATACTATTAAGATCACCAAGGAGGTGGTATTAGGGAAATTAATGAGACTGAAGGAGGATAAATCCCCTGGGCCTGATGGATTACATCCAAGGGTCTTGAGGGAGATAGCGGTGGGGATTGTGGATGCATTGGTGATAATTTTCCAAAACTCCCTGGAGGCAGGAACGGTCCCAGTGGATTGGAAAATGGCCAATGTAACACCTATATTTAAAAAAGGAAGTAAACAGAAGGCGGGTAACTATAGGCCGGTTAGTCTAACATCGGTGGTGGGTAAAATGTTAGAGACAATTATTAAAGAAACACTAACGGGGCACTTGGATAAACATGACTTCATCGGACAGAACCAGCATGGTTTTGTGAAGGGGAAGTCCTGTTTAACGAATCTGCTCGAATTCTTTGAGGAAGTAACAACCCGGGTGGATAAAGGGGAACCGGTGGATGTGGTATACTTGGACTTCCAAAAGGCTTTTGACAAGGTGCCACATAAGAGACTATTGCTAAAAATAAAAAATTATGGGATTGGGGGTAATATATTAGCATGGGTAGAGGATTGGCTAACAAATAGGAAGCAGAGAGTGGGGATAAATGGTTCATACTCGGGATGGCAACCGGTAACTAGCGGGGTTCCGCAAGGGTCGGTGCTGGGACCCCAGTTGTTCACAATTTATATAAATGATTTGGAGGAGGGAACCAAGTGTAATATATCAAAATTTGCGGACGATACAAAAATGGGAGGAAAAGTAGGGGATGAGGAGGATAGGAAGAGTCTGCAAAAGGATATAGATAAGCTAGGTGAGTGGGCAACAACTTGGCAGATGAAATTTAATACTAATAAATGTGAAGTCATTCACTTTGGGAAAAAAAATGATAGGGCAAGTTATTTTCTAAATGAGGAGGAGCTGCGTTGTAATGCAACGCAAAGGGATCTAGGGGTATTAGTACATGAATCACTAAAAGTTAGTATGCAGGTGCAGCAAGCAATCAGGAAGGCCAATGGAGTTTTGGCCTTTATTGCTAGGGGGATTGAGTATAAAAACACGGAGGTCTTGCTGCAGCTGTACACAGTATTAGTGAGACCACATTTGGAATACTGTGTACAGTTCTGGGGTCCATACTTAAGAAAGGATGTACTAGCCCTGGAGGCAGTGCAGCGAAGGTTTACAAGATTAATTCCTGCAATGAGGGGATTGACATATGAGGAAAGGTTAAGTAGGCTGGAACTCTACTCTTTGGAGTTTAGAAGAATGAGAGGCGATCTCATTGAAACATATAAGATCGTGAGGGGCCTTGATCGGGTGGATGCATCGAGGATGTTCCCAATGATCGGGGAAACTAGAACTAGGGGACATAGTTGCAGAATAAGGGGGGGCTCTTTTAAAACTGAGATGAGGAAGAACTTCTTCACCCAGAGGGTGGTTAATTTATGGAATTCACTGCCCCAGGGAGCAGTGGAAGCAGAAACTTTAAATATATTTAAGACTAAAATAGATGTTTTTTTAGCTGCCAAGGGGATAAGGGGCTACGGGGAGAGGGCAGGGATATGGACCTAGGTATGGTTAGTATAGTAAGACCTGAGTGATCTCCTGGACAAGTGTCGATCGCCTGGATTGGGGTCGGAGAGGAATTTCCCGGATTTTTTTCCCGAATTGGACCTGGGTTTTTATCCGGTTTTTTGCCTCCCCCAGGAGATCACGAGGTTCTTGGGGTGGAGAGGGGTGATAGCGGTATAAAGGGGAGGGTAGTGTCTTGTGTTCTGTGTCTTGTGTCTACTGTTTGTGGGTAAGTGTGTCTGTTTAGTGTTCAGCCATGAGCGAATGGCGGTGCTGGCTCGACGGACCTGGTGGTCTACTCTCGCACCTACTTTCTATGTTTCTATGTCTATGTTTCTACCGCTGCGCCACTGTGCTGCCCCAGTTATTGAATCTTTGCTCCAATCTGGACTTTCCTGCCAGTCATTCTTTGCCATTTGCATCTTAGTGACAGGGGAGAGGCATGTATTGATGCTGCCGGGGATGTTTTTGTATGCAAGCAGATATAAGTTTACTGATGCTCCTGAATATCCACTCTGGAAGTTTACTTAACATCCACACTGGTGTTTAGGCATTGTGTTGACCTTCAGGGACTTTAACCATTTGCTGCTCCAGTGGATGTCCTCTTGTAGCCGCATGTTAAGTTTCATACTTGGCACATTCAAGATGGATTTCGATGCACAATCTCAAGAAGAGAATTGCCAAATCCAGATAACGAGCCCCAACTAGGGAAAGTTGCTCAGAGTAATTCAAGATTAGGAAGAGCAAGTAGGTAAATTATCCTAATCCTCTCCTGCAATGAGTGCAAAATTAAGTTCAAATGTTTTTAATCTAGTAATGGTTCCATACTTATAGTTTTCCTTCTCTTCCACTATGGCAAAAAACACCACTTCATTGAGAACGGTTGTTAAATTCAGATGTTTCAGGGTAAGCAAGATACTTGAGAAAATATAGGGAAGAAAGGGAGACTACCATGTCAGAGAAAGTATTCTGTAGTGTCTGAAGAAAACCTATTGCCCCTTCTGGCGCACCCAATGAATGAAGACATGAGCTTCTGGTTGCCCTTGCAGTTGGACATCTGAGTCAGGCAGAAGTCACTCAGCTCTGGGCTCTGAGGAATATAGGGCAAGCCATTAATGATGAGGTGAAAGATAATTCCCCGTCTTGCCCCCATTTCCACAAACAGTAAATGACAGCCTCCGTGTTTATCTGCCATTCAAACTCCTTGGTACCTGCTCACATCCCCCTAGTGATTTTTTAATGTTTTCATTTGTTCAAAGATTGATCACTAAAATTGGCTTTCAGATTATCAATACCAACTATTTTATTGATGATTGATTTCCTATCCAAAATACATCCTTTGGGAGAATTTAAAAACATGGAAAATATGCCAACGATTTTTTTAAAAAGGCAGAAAGGCTAGAAAGAAGAAAAAGGAGAAAGTTAATGAGATACGAAGAGAGGGTGGTATCATAGAACGAATAGCGAGGGTGGATTTGATGTTCATAAATGCTATTCATTCTCAGATATTATAGAAATAATCTGCCAATATTATAGGGATCAACTGATGGCTCATGTGAAAGTAACTATGCCATTACTGTTTCTTTTGTGACATATTGCAGAAGCTGAACACATAAAAGAAGCTGGCACGATTCTTTTTTAAAAAATCAATAAATACAGATGTTTTTATTACTTAGAAGGAATATCAACTAAATTGCTACATAGTACTGGAGGAACTCAGCAGGTCAGGCAGCATTTCTGGAGGATATGGACAGATGACGTTTCAGTTTCGGACCCTACTTCAAACTGAACCTGACCCGTCTACAGTCTGAAGAAGGGTCTCGATCTGAAATGTCATCCATCCATGTTCTCCAGGGATGATGCCTAACTCACTAGGTTACTCCAGCACTTTGTGTCTTTTTTTCTTTCTAAACCAGCATCTGCAGTTTGTTGTTTCAACTAAATTGCCTTGTGTATATATCGGAGTGTTTTACGTACAATGAACAACCATGCAGACTGAGAGATGACATGATAGAAGTATATACAATTATGAGAATCAAAGATAGGATAGATAGGTAATGTCTAATTCCCATAGTAAGAGTATCTAAAACCAGAGGGCATAGATTTAAGGTGAGGGACGAGATATAAAGGGGATCGGAGAGGTTTTTTTTTTGACACAAAGTAGTTGAATTTGGGTATAAGTTACCAGAGGAAATGGTAGAAATAGGAAAAGTAACAACATTTAAGAGGCATATGAACAGGTACTTGATGAGTGGGCATGGAATGATATGCGTGGGATTGGTTTAGATAAGAATGATGGTCGGCATAGATGCAGTAGGCCAAAAGGTCTGTTTCTATGCTGTACAATTCTAAGAGCATATTCATATGAAGAGCAATGAAGTGAATACTAATGAAATTAGTTTTCCATGATATTGATTCAAGGAACCATACTCATAAGACACTGCCCTGTTTTTTTCAAATAGCATCATCCATTGTAATATAGAAAGGGAGAACTTGGTTCAACATTTCATCTAAAGGGAGCCATCTCGGACAAGTTAATGATCCTTCAGTACTGGCCAAAGTATTAATTTTGAGAACACCTTTATTTTACTATAGTGTAAAAGAGGAAAGAATGCATTTACAATCCATTTTATAATCTCCTCGTTTTGAATGCCATTGTCAACTAATTCCTCACTACCTCCTATTTCTCAAAATCAAAAGCAGTTCCTTGAAATGAAGCTTATATAATTTTATATTATAACGGTTATAAAGCCTTCCAGCTTTAAAGGATTTGTGGTATGACTATGACACCAAAGAAATAAAATCAGACTGCTATCCTAATTTTTTTTTTAATCTTCCTTCTACTTAATTAAGAAATTATAACATTTCTGTTTTTTGTTCTTAATGAATATTAATACCCAGTAACTAAAAACCTGATAAAGCTTACACTCTTCATTCTAACATTTACCAGGATTTTCCACAAATTTTGCTGGGTCAGCAATTACCTTGTTATTTCCCCTTCCCTGGTTTTAATATTGTGTAAAGACTAGAATGTTACTGCTATTCAGCAGGGATATTTGATTGATGTGCATGGTTTAATTTGTTCACTCAGTGGAGCATGGTAGTGTTTACACAATGCACAGGTTCATTTTCTACAAATAAATTATAAGCAGGAGTAGGCTACTTGCTCCTCCAGCCTGCCCTGCGATTTAACATGGGACCACTTTGATTGTTACCCTGACTGGATTCCCAGCTACCCATGGTAACCTTTCACCAGTTAGTGAGCAGGAATCTATTTGACTGCTTTCAAAATATTCAAAGTCTGATTGCATGCAATACTGTACAATGTACATAAAGCAGGTTACTTTTACGATTAAAGTATTTGTTTACCATGCTGAGAACCAACGGCACAATGACAATATGTGAATAAAGCACTTAACAACATATGTAATCTAATTAATTGCTGGCAGTGAGCCAGTGACCTCCTGGAGTTTTGATATTCATTAACTTCTTGACCAAGTTATAGTGCCTAATGGTGATATTATTCAAATAAAATCTCATATCTCATTCCATTTATATTCAGTACGGTCATGTGATTATGTAAAACTAGAATTTTATGTAGTCAGTTACATTTTTGCTGATTTTCAATCAAGCTGGAATTTCCCAGATCTATATCTCTTCGCTATATTATTCCAAAACACCCTTAGCCGGGCTTCCCATTTTACCCTTCAATATCTTCAGCTCCTCTGAAAATCTTTTCTTGTCCTAACTTGAACAGACCTGATCACCCATCATCACCAACCTTCAATGGATACTTATTAACTAACATCTTATTGTTATTCTCGATCCTTCTTTCAAATTCTTCAATCCATTACACCTCCCTTTTTGTAATCTTAAAATCTGTAAACCTCCAAAAGATCCACTATGTTCCTATTCAGGATACTTGCTTGTTCTTGATCATTTTGATGGGGCCTTTGGCTATCAAGATCCTAAATATAGGAATTTCCCCCATTCCCAAGAATCACGCACTACTTTAGAACTTTAGGCCAATTTGTCCATGTTGTCCATGTCCCATCCAAGCTAGTCCCATTTCCAGTGCCTAGCCCCTATCCCCCTCAATGTTCCTATCCATGTACCTGTTCAAATGTCTTTTAAATACTGTTATTGTACCTGCTCATTTGATATACCACCCACTCTATCAGGGGACCGTTGTGCACTCACAGCCAGACACAGATTAAGAATCAGATTTCTGATCACAAAGTGACTGTAAGTGTGTGTTTGTCGGGCGGGGAGACCCTTTGACAGAAAACAATGAGGATGTTGGTTCTGCGTCTGGGGCTTATCAGTGGGTTTTAACATTGGCTGTTTTCTCCAAGCGAAGGGCTTGAAGTGCTGAAAATCATCGCGGGATTGGCGGCATGGGTTTAATGATTTCAGTGCGGTGGGAGACGGTGACGAGAGATGGGCAGCGCCGTTGCTAGGATCATTATAGATTGCAGTCGGAAGTAGTTGACTTTTAACAAGTCGGGGAGCAGTGGGTTGGCGAAGCGTCGCCTTGTGTGTGTGTGTGTGTCTCACGGCGTGGCCATTTCCACACGGTGAGGTTAGAGAGATAAACCGGGCTTGGAGTTTCCCCGATGTGGATCAACGTCCGCGACCAGCCTCTCGTTGCCCAGATTTCTTTTGTGTGGAAAGCAGGCGATGCCCCGGAGATTCCCATCTGAGCCGCAAAACCTCCCCGCTCGTTTTGTTCCTCTTAAAAACAAAACCAACTCGCTTTCACCCGAGTGGATGGACCTTCTGAAGCCAAGGGGAGAGATCACAGCCCTGGTCATATCCACACAGAAATACCCTAGCTCTGCCTTGCGGTAAATGAAAGGAAGTGATGGGAAACAATGTTCAGAAAACACATGCAGGTAGGAAGCTTTCTCTCTCTCTCTCTCTTTCCCTCTCTCCTTTGCTCCCCTCTTCGCTCTCATTCTGTGCGCTACGGGGCTTTAACAACAAGCTGCGAACAGCTAAATGTTTCCCATTCAAATTGGGGAATTAAGTGAATTTGGCATTATTCTGCGGTTTGATATGTCTGTGGGTTAAGTCTCGCTTGCTAACGTGTGCCACCCCAGTGAGTGAGGCACATTTCACACAGCCGAGGCTGCGGGCGGGGGGTTCCTCTGCCGGGGATTGTGATGGGTGGGTAAAGGAGAGGATTTTCCAAAACCATTCCTGATTTCCAGGCGTTGTCTGCGCTGCGCTGCGCCCAGTATCGGTAGAAGCTGCGCTGCCTCGGGGTCTCACTCCCACACCCAGCCTCGGCGGCTTGTGAGCCGGTTAACGTGGGCGTAAAACGCAGTCTCGACGGGCAGTTCACCTCCCAACGGTGAACCAGTTGCCCCGTTTGAGCGCCGGGTACGAAATATGATCGTATTCGGTCGAGAATGGTCAATTATAACCAAAATGAATCTGGATTTATCACCGCCAACCCCGAGGAAGCCTTGGAAACTGGATAGACTCTAAGACCCGGGGCTGTCATATGTGGTTTGATCACGATTTTTAAGTCCTCATTGTGTCAATGCACACACTGATAAACAATGAATTTAGATGTATCAACCTCTCGCAGATTAGACACTCAAATCTTTTTCGGGCAGTCACCTCTGATCTTTAGTCATTGCAACGAAATCTAAATAGAGAATCTAGTAGAAGACTTTTCCTGACAACCGGTTATTAATGTAAAGGTATGGGGCGTTGGTTATAGATATAAAGGTTTGGGGGGGCCTATGAGGGCGTTTTTTCATGTGAAAAGCGGGGGCGAGGGAGTTGGGGTGGGTTTGCATCGAAAGAGATAGGATACTTGAAACCAGTTCCCAGAGCTGTCAGTTGCTGTGTAAAAAAATAGATTTATTGGTGCCTTTGTACTAAGCTCCGTGTGACAGTTCTGCTATCTATAGTTGCAGCAACCAACTGCTACGTGGGGATTTCCATTTTTCAGCTGTCGGAGGGCAGTGGGGGTTTCAGTCAGAGGGTGTTTCATTGCCTTGAACGTCGGAGAAAAGTTCCGAACAGGTGAAGAAGGGATGATGTGTCAGTTGCTACTGACTACCAGCGCTGCGATTAACAACCTTCCCCGCGTAATAAAGCCACGAGGGTGGGGGATGCTCGCCATCTGAAGAAGGCTCATTCAGTATAGCAGCGCCACTTATTTGCAGGAAACAATATTGTTAGAAATAACACTTTCACATTTCATCCTGTACAATATGAAACATGGTATGCCAACCATTCCATGAAATATTTTCTTTCCAAGCATTTGGCGAAATTAGCACTGCGGGCCTTTCTAATTCAAGAATTGCAGTCTCTGAAAACATCAAACTGTCCAAGCTGTCATTAAGGCTGTTCGTTGGAGTTAGCCGTGATATGGCGAGGGTGTGCCCTGGAGGATGTTTAATGCTGTTTCTATTTGAGGGGATGATACAGTCAACATGTGCACGGCGGGAGCGTCTGGCGGATTAGGAGAAGCGAGACTGGGTTGGAAGATGGTTGTTATTTTCGTTGCATTGCCGAAGTTTTTTTGTATCTTTAGAGATGTTTGGAATGATTAAAGCAACGTTTTAACCAAACGTACCACGAAGATGTTTGCGCGTGAGGGCGCCTTACATTTTGAAATTAACCCTTGTTAGGCAATGATCAGCTGTATTTTCTGATCTTCCACACGTGTTGGTTATATTTTAACTTTTCATTTAGAAAAGCGAAAGAACACATTTTTTACCAAATATTTTTGGGAATATTTAGGTGCAGAAATATAGGTTATTTTTACACCAGCAGCCAGCTCATAGGTCTGAAGAAGGGTCTCGACCGGAAATATTATCTATTCCTTTTTTCCAGAGATGCTGTCTGACCCGTTGAGTTACTCCAGCATTTTGTGTCTGTTTACAGCTCATAGAAAGACCGATTCACCACATATCACCACCACCACACCATTCTCTTACATTTTCCTTTCCTTAACATAAGTGCACATCCTTGTTTGAAAAATATAACGGGTTGAGCTTCCAGCATTATTTCAGATACTCCAGCAGTCCACAATCCTGTATAGAGTAATTTAAATAGCTCTTCCTTGGGGATGGTAGTTGGGATGAGGGGCATGAACCATTGGGAGAACTGTCGGCAGAGCTCAGCACAAATGAAACCTGGACATATGTCGTGGTTGGACCCAACAGTAGGGATATGATGGGAGTAGTGAGCAGTTCAGTGGTCCACTTGCAGAGTGGAGCTGGATTACAAAAGTGGAGAAGGGCTAGGTCAGTCAAAGAAGGATACTTAGTTTGCTGCAAAGAAAGGATTGTCCCTCAACCATGGATTTTAAATTTCCACTGTGGCCCTGCTGATTGGTTTCAGGGACATTTATTTAGCTTTATATCTCTGAGTAACAATATTAAAATGATTGGCACAAAATGATCTGTCTGAAGAAGAATCACGACCCAAAACGTCACCTATCGGTGTTCTTCAGGGATAATGCCTGAGTTGCTCCAGCATTTTGTGTCTTTCCTTGGTAAACCAGCATCTGGAGGAGGAACAGCACCTCATGTTCCACCTGGGGAGTCTGCATCCTGGGGGCATGAACATTGAATTCTCCCAGTTTTGCTAGCCCTTGCTGTCTCCTCCCCTTCCTTAACCCTCGAGCTGTCTCCTCCCATCCCCCCGCCCTCGGGCTCCTCCTCCTCCTCCCCTTTTCCTTCCTTCTCCCCCCACCCCCCATCAGTCTGAAGAAGGGTTTCGGGCCGAAACGTTGCCTATCTCCTTCGCTCCATAGATGCTGCTGCACCCACTGAGTTTCTCCAGCATTTTGTGTACCTTCGATCTTCCAGCATCTGCAGTTCCTTCTTGAACACTCTGGAGTTCCTTGTTTCTGATATTGAAATTACATTTTTGCCCAATCTATTTTGTAGGGCTTATAATGAGGCATTTACATTCACTTACTGTGAGTGCCAGCAATCTATTTCAATGAGAAAATAGCAACAGAGGGAACTCTTACAGCAAAAAGACAGAACTTTATTTTTGAAATTAGCTGTACTGCTTCATTCTAAAAATTACTCAAGGAGCGACCAAAAGGTTCCACATGCTCACATCAATATTTTATTCCTGCCCTCTAGTGATGTGTCCACACTGACCTGTGGATATTTTGTTGCTGTTTACCTTAACTGAAACCCAGTTTTTCAAGTTACTGACAGCAAAGACCTTCCAACTTGTTTTAGCAAAGCTCATCTGCATACTTTCCATAACTTCATTATGGTGAAAAATAGCCATAACTCTCCAACTGAAGTTTATAAAATAGGCATAAAATATTATAAGCAATAAGATATTTTTATCAACAAAAATGTTTTTTGGAAAGGTTATAATATTTTTTTCTCATTTTTTTGTTCAGGTTTAGTAATGTATTTCAGTAGAGTCACATCCACACAACATCAGATTAAATCATTGGATGCTTCAATTTCAAATTAGAATAAAAGTAAATGCATTGCCATGGAAAAACTATTCAAATATTTAGTCACAGCATAGAAAACGTAACAGCAAAACAACCCTAAATCTATAGGAACAGCACTAATACCAAGAACACCCACCAAACAAACACTGTCCAAAATAAATAATACTTACAATTATTATTGGGGTTACATATACTTTCTCTAAAATTATGAATATCTTTAATAGTAAGATTAAACGAGAACTTACCAGTTTGAAGTTTGATCTGTATTTTATGAGGAGTTACGATGAGGGATTACGTGAAGAACCCCGCCACGGCGCATGCGTGTCATTCTTCAAAGCAGCGGTGTGAAATCACAGATAACTGTAATGACTAAACATAGTAAGATTAGAGAAGAGATACCAGTTAAGTATATGATCAAGGGTGGGAGCGGAGGGCACGTAATCCCTCATCGTAACTCCTCATAAAATACAGATCAAACTTCAAACTGGTAAGTTCTCGTTTAATCTTACTATTTTACTTCGGAGTCACGTGAGTGACTACGTGAAGATTTTAAAGCTCTGTGATTTCATGCCGTGGAAACGAGTCCATGCATCACGTCTGCCTTGACTGTAGGAGGAATTGTGTTAACATAATTTGGACATGAATTCGACATTGAAATCATAAAATTTGTTAACACAAATTTATAACCCCTTTTTATGGGTTTAAATTAATTTACAGAACTTAAAATTGTTTCTGCAAACGTTCCAGGTTTCATTACTGGTTTATTATAAAATAATTGGAATGTTTTCCCTAGACCATCCTGCTGCCTTGAGGATTTGGTCCATTGGTACATCCAACTGTATCACTGCCGATGTGGCTGCAGCCCTGGTGGAAAGAGATTTTTAAAATATTAGTATCCACCCCAGCCTGTGTTAGCACCTGTTTCAGCCATCTTGAGATGGTCTGGACCGTCACTCTTGGTGTGGTTGCTAATGGCTGACCAAAATGTGCCTTTTCATTGCCTCTTAGGATATTCGTTTTCTCCATGAATAACGACAGATGTCTTACTATACACAGACGGTCATCTGTTGGGTATGACCTAATTGCATATTGAGGCCTGCTGATCCCTTTCTGTTCTGCTTACTAACTCATAAATATGAAACGTAATATTTTCTGTTGAGGAAGTCATGTTGTCCAGTCTAGTTTTTGCAGTGACTGTATCCTCTGTGCCGTGACCAATACCATTAGCATGACTGTTTTAATGTCAGTCTGTGTGGGGACAGAACTGTTGCTGGAGATCAAATCCTGAGCATCTTCAGGATAATTCTTACATCCCATAATTGGGAGTATCTGGTTCTTGGGGGATAGTATTAAAAATTCCCCTCATAAGTTTTGTACCAGTGGGTGAGTCCCAACAGTGTAATGCTCTGTCCCCTGCCATAGGTAAGTCGATAGGGCACTTCTGGCGCAGTTGATGGCACTTTAACTGAGCCCCTCATCATAGTGGAGGTCTGCCAGATATTCCAGAGCAGACGGGATGTTCATGTCTCTGTAGGTGATGTTGTTTTTATGGCAGAGCATCGCCCACTCCCTGATATAGACTGTAGCAATAAATCTGGTCTATGAGGGATGGTGATACATGGTTCTAATACCATGTTTGATACCACTGGGAACCATGGTTGTGTAGGCCAATCGGGGTACTACCAATACCAGATGCAGAGTCTTGTTGTATTTCCTTAATACCCGACTGATGAGGCAGGAAAAGGAGGGAATGCGTAAATAAACAATCCCCCCCCCCCCCACCCCCCCAATGCAGCAAAAATGCATCTGTCGCCGCTGCCCCAGGGTCTGGTTCCCATGAAACATAATTTGATAACTGGTGGTTATGTCTAGATGCGAATAAATCGATATCTGGTGTTCCATATTTTGCTGTGATATCAGCAAATACTATTTTATTCAACATCCATTTGGTGTTTTCATTAAGTTTGCGTGACCTGGTGTCTGCCACTGAATTTAGTCTTCCTGGTAGGTAAGTGGCTGATATCCAAATATCTCTCTGGATACATCATTGCCAAATTGTATAGCTAGATTGTCACATGATGTCGATTTGTTTCCACCCTGTGGTTAATGTATGCTACCACGGTGGTATTGTCTATCTGTGTCTAACATGCTGGTGATATGACCCAGTACAATATGACTTTAGGCCATGTAATGCCCCAACATTTCCAGGTAGTTTATGCCCAGTGTGAGTAATAATGATGCCTCCTGGGCAGTCCATCTACCTCCACAGCTGGTGATGGTATTGGTGGCTCCCCACCCAAGTGCACTGGCATCAGTTTGTAGTACCATGGAAAGGTTACTGACAATGTTTGGATTGGAACAAAGCCAGATGTTATCTATCCACCATTTTAGTTCCATTTTTGCTTGATTGGTAGTTTCATAGATCTGTCAAAGTGACCCGCATAATTTAGAGTGCTTGTATTTTGCTCTCTGTAAGTTTTGGTAATGTAGAGGTCCAAATTGTGTGGCTGGAAAGGCAGCCATCATAATGCCAATTACTTTGCTACCAATCTGATGGATGGTTTGCTGATGTCAGTGAGGTTATTGCAAGCCTCTATTAAATCTCTAGCCTTTCCCTTAGGCAGAGTCACCGACATGTGAACTGAGTCAATGGTGAAACCCCAGATAGTCCATAGTAGTGGAAGGCGTTAGTTTAGATTTAACTGGATGGAAAATGAATCCCAGTTTTCCAAATAACTGTTTTGTGGCTGTTACAGTTTGTTTGGCCATTTCCAAAGTTTTGCCCACAATGAGTATGTCATCTAAATATGCCATGACCATGTAAGTACGTTTCCGTAGAAACGCTAAGGCTGTTTTCAAAATTTTTGTGAACAGCCTGGGGCTGATGATAAACCATTTGGCAGTGCTTTATACTGTCAGAGTTGTCCCATCCAGTTGAATTTTAAGTAACATCTGTGGTCGTATAGGCACTGAATAGTAAGCATCTTTTAAATCGATGCTGGCCATTGAAGTAACCTTAGGAAATTAATTGTTAAGGAGTAACAAAGGTATCTATTTTGTCAGATCTATGATGATGCGATAACCACCATCTTTTTTGTTTTTGATAAATATATTGGACATGAATTCTAATGGTTCGTGTTGAGTTTTCTCAATTACACCTTTTATGTAAAGCCGCTTCAGTTCAGCTTGCGCTTTTGATATTCCTTTATCAGAAGGCACGAACATTCGGTTCAGTATATGTTGAACTGGAGGGCTGTACTTGTGTATAAACTCTATTGTATATCCCTAGATACTGCTTAAGATGTAAGTATCGGTTGTTATCATGCTCCATGCATTCAGAAAGAGTGTAATCTCCACCCAACCTCCGTGATCCCTGTATATTGTAGGGAACCAGATCCACCTACCTCCATAGTTACCAGTGGCAGGTTTACTTTTTGTAGGTTCTTTGCTGCTGTTGTCGCGCTGGGGTCTGGATTTTCGGTTTGGTTGGCGTTGGAGGTCCCCGCATCTTCCAAGAAGGCCGGCCTGGGCCATGGCCTGAAAAGACTCATGTTTTGGGTACCGGACCTTCGAGCTTTCACCAGTTCTGCTGGTGGGTGCGTAGGGGTGCTGTCTTTGGCCATAGTGGGTTCCAGTAGGTTCTCTTGTTCTTGCACCCCCTGCACACTGGTCTTTCCTTCTGCGGACCCCTCTTCCAGGTCAGCCCAGAACTGACCCGCAGTGCTCCCCTCTGATGAGGTAGAAGCACTGTGCAGCCCTTCAAGAGGTACTGCTGTGGGTTTATGATAGGGCCCACAGTGACCCGACTCCATCTCCCGAAGTCTGTCACGTTGGAGCAAAGCTCCATACACCGCTCCATCCGGCTCCAGCTCTCTCGGGCGCTGGCTGCCCGCGGTTGTTCAAAGTCGGACTCCTCTGAGTCCACGACCTTGTTTGTTTTGTGTCTAGCCTTTCCGCCCGGCTGCGTGGATGTGGCCGGTGCGGAGGCGACATCGGGCACAGCTGATCCCACTATCGGTGATCCGAGTGCCGCTGGCTGCTGCTGGCTGCCTGCTGCTCCGTGGTCCTCCCTCTCCAGCTTTGTTCTTACTGCCCTTCCGTGCAGTGGATCTGGCCGGTGCGGAGGCGACATCTGGCACAGCTGATCCCGTCTAGCCCACCAGCTTTGTCGCAGCCCGTTGGTTTCTCCACCTGAAATCAGCATGGTAAAACACAAAAAGACCGCAGCTCTTACCTGCAGGTCCAGGTTGAAATTGTCGCTACGGGTGAACGTCGTTCCACCCCGTCTGCTGCCGTTATTGACTTGTCCAAAAGTCAACGGCCCTCTTTAAATAGTCTCCCGCCCGGCCGTGATGTTCTGGCCGGCGCGGGACCAAAAGTCGGCACAGCTGATCCCTTACGGGGCTTGTGCCTTCAGCTGCTGCTGGCTCCCGCAACTTCGCGGTCCTCCCCAGCCAGCTTCCTAGCAGCACTTGTGGACACTATTTTGTCCAGCTTCCCCCCTTGTGAAAAAACCAGCGCGGGGAACATTAATTTTGCTTCCCTCTCCCGCCCGGCCGGGCCCGGTGCGGGAGCGAAAGTCGGGCACAGCTGTTCCCATTACGGGAGATTAGCGTGCCTTTGGCTGCTGCTGCCAGCTGCCCGCGACTCCGCGCTTCTCCCCCGCCAGCTTTCCCGCAGCCTTCATGGATCCGGTCCATGTCTCCACCTAAAAGGTGAGTGGAAGGAATGCAGAGTCTTCTTACCTGCTGTTCCCGACTTTCAAATTCTGGAACGCAGAGTCTCCTTACCTGCTGTTCCTGGCTTTCAAATTTTGCCGCTATGGGAACGTCGTTCCCCCTTGCTGTGACTTGTTGCAATGCGTGTAGCGATATGACACGCATGCGCCGTGGCGGGGTTCTTCACGTAGTCACTCACGTGACTCCGAAGTAAAATACAGAAGATAAAGAGAAGATGGCTTGGAAATTTGCCTTTGATTACTGATGCTAAAATATCAACTGCCCATATCTCCTTCACCACCACCATGCATGCCAGAGAGGGTTCCATTAATTGTTTAGTGCTGGGTGAAGAAGACAAGTTTCTATCTGATGTTCCACCTGAAGTTTCTACTTGTGAGGACATTTCAAACCAAGGGTCAGAATTCTAAGATAGTCACAATGTATTACACAAAATATTACAGAGAAATTTACTTGGAATTATTGTACCAATCACTGTTGGCACATCAATATTAACACTTCATTGATGTGCACTAGCACGATCAGTGTCTGTAGCTGTATTTAAAGAAAAACAATCGTAGTCAAGGTAAGTTTTTAAGGGAGAAAGGAAAAGATGGCTATATTGTTAGAAAAAATTGGATATGAGGTGGGTCAGAAGCAGCATGTACTCTCACTTTCACCATTTCACAAGCTCTCGTTATAGGAGTTATTAGGCAATTTGGCCCATCGAACCTACTCCGCCATTCAATCATGGCTGATCTCTGCCTCCTAATCCCATTTTCCTGCCTTCTCCCCATAACTCCCCACCTGTTCAAATGAAGAATTTCTCTTCCTTAAAAATATCCACTGATGGCCTCCACAGCCATCTTTGACATCAGTGCCATTTTCCCACAGTATCCCCATACTCCCTGATATTGTTAAACTATTACTATTTGCTTTGAATGAACACAATCCCTGTCTTAAATTGAAATATAATTGAAGCAACAAGAGAATAATTTAATAGATGAAAACCCTCTAAAGTTAGTTAGAGTCACAGAGTGATACAGTGTGGAAACAGACCCTTTGGCCCAACTTGCCCACACCGACCAACATTTCCCAGCTACACTAGACCCACCTTCCTACGCTTGATCCCAATCCCTCCAAACCTGTCCTATCCATGTACCTGTGTAACTGCTTCTTAAGCATTGGGATAGTCCCAGCATCAACTACCTCATCTGGCAGCTTGTTCCATACACTCATCACCCTTTGCGTGAAAAAGTTACCCCTCAGATTCCTATTAAATCTTTTCCCCATCACCTTGAACCTATGTCATCTGGTCTTCGATTCCCCTTTTCTGGGCAAGAGACTGTGCATCTACCCAATCTATTCATCTCATGATTTTATACACCTCTATAAGATCACCCCTCATCCTCCTGCGCTCTAAGGAATAGAGACCCAGCCTACTCAACTTCTCCCTATAGCTCACACCCTCTAGTCCTGGCAACATCCTCATAAATCCTCTCTGAACCCTTTCAAGCTTGACAATATCTTTCCTATAACATGGTGCCCAGAACTGAACACAATATTCTAAATACGGTGTCACCAACATCTTATACAACTGCAACATGACCTCCCAACTTCTATACTCTATACTCTGACTGATGAAGGCCAATGTGCCAAAAGCCTTTTTGACCACCTTATCTAACTGCGACTCAACCTTCAAGGAACCATGCACCTGCACCCCTAGATCCCTCTGCTCTACAACACTCCCCAGAGGCCTACCATTAACTGTGTAGGTCCTGCCCTTGTTAGACATCCCAAAATGCAACATCTCACACTTCTCTGTAGTTGTGGTAACTAGTGATGCATGTGTGGTGATTCTTTTTCCGTACCTTTCTCTCCTGCAAGTGTTAAATCCTTTTAGAATTCTCAGCCTGCAGCACATTAGTGAAATCATTCAACATCATCGATGAGCATTGAAGATGACGATCTGGATCTGTTTGAGCAAGGAGTCATTTAAATTCTGTTATCAAGCAGCAAAGTGCATTTCCACCTGAATACCAGGTTCTTTTCTTTGAATCATAGAAACTTACAGCACAGACGTGGGCCCCTTTGGCCAACATCCTCCATGCCAACTGTGATGCCTATCTGTGCTAGTCTCATCTGCCTACATTTGGCTGCATCCTTCTATGCCTTTCCTATGGAAGTAAACCAAACAGCTTTTAAATGTTGTATTTGCATCTGCTTCCACTACATTATCTGGCAGCTCATTCCAGACATTCATCACCCTCTGTGTGAAAATCTTACCCCTTACATCTACTTTAATTTGTTTCTCTCTCACCTTAAAACCTGTGCCTCCTGGTTCTAGACTCCTCTGTCCTATTTAAATTTCTGTAACGGCACCCCCTCGGTCTCCTAACTTCCAGTGAGAATAAACCCAACCTTTCCAATCTCTCCTAACAACTACAGCCCTCCATTCCAGGCCACATCCTGGGGAGAACCTCTTCTGCTGACTTTCTATTGGTACCACATCATTACTGCAGTGTGGTGACCAGAATGGTACAAAATACTCTAATGGATCTCTAACCAATATTTTGTCCAACTCTTATGCTGATTGGCTCAGCCACTGAAGCCAAGCATGGCAAATGGCTTTGCACTATCTTCTTACTTGTGTCACCACTTTCATGCTGCTGTGGACTATTACCCCAAAATCTCTAAGTACATCCTACACTCCTATGGTTTGTGCCATTTACTCTATATGTCCACCCACAATTTGACCTCTCAAAGTGCATTAGCTGGCTCTGGATTAAATTACATCTTTCACTACTACACACCACTGAACTATGTTCTGCTGTATCCTTTTGAGTCTTCATAATCTAATGTCTACTAGATGGATTGTTTAATGTGGCAGAAAGACTGGGTTTATTCTCAGAGGAATGTTAGCATACTGAGCCACCTAAGACAATATTATGACAGATTACTGCTTTGATCGAAGGAGATAATAAAACTAAGAGGACTTCAGAGAGAATTCCAGAACTTTGGCCCTTGCTTCCAGAAGGTATAGCTGTCAGCCATGGGTGATTAAAATCTGGAATGTGCTTGATGCCAGAATCGGAGGGGAACAAGATGAATTAGGGAGCTGCAGGCAGGATTGCAAGCATAGGTTGGAGCAAGGGATTTGGAAAATGTTTTAAATCTAGGATCTTCTTCTTGGGTAGGCCGTTAGGATTGAGGTTATTTTGTTGGTCCTGCGGTGGCTAATGTAACCAATGTGGGATGTAATGTAACCAATGTGGGATCCACAGACTCTTTCACAGGAAGTGGCTAATGGGGTGGACAGGATGGTAGCCTGGAAAAGGACACTGACTGACATTGGCCCATCCAGGTATTGCTCAAGCAAGATCTCATAGAGTTTGTGAGGAAATACACTCTTTCCTATGCATCTGATCTATGGACCTGAGTTTGTCAATACCATGTCAAATGCTCCTTTTCCACTCTGTGCGGCCATGAGCCAGGATTTACTAAGGGTGCTCACCTGATAATCTCTTTGAATTACAATGTTTGGAATTGACGCTGTTTGTCTTGCTCGTCCTGATTATAACTCGGGTCTCAATTGTAGGTATGGTAGCCTGGAAAAAAACACTGGTCCATCAATGTATTGGTCAAGCAAGAACCAATATAGTCAGTGAGTGAGTACTGGGTATTTTGGATCGAGTTACATTTGAGTTGAACTTGGCAAGTCTAGAGGTAACAAAGGCAGAATACATGGCAGACAAAAATGCTGGAGGAATTCTGCGGGTGAGGCAGCATCTAGGGAGATAAGGAATTGGCTACGTTTTGGGTCGAGAACCTGCTTCAGACTGATGTCGGGGGGGCAGGAAAAAGAAAGGAAGAGGTGGAGACAGTAGGCTTGTGGGAGAGCTGGGAAGGGGTAGGGTAGGAGGGAGAAAGCAAGGACTATCTGAAATTAGAGAAATTAGGCATAACACATGATTGTTTCGGCATTAGATGAACTAAGGCAGATGAGGTTTAGCATTATTATGGTGTTTTAAAATAGTGCAAGATCAATACAGCAACTTTGATGGACACTGGTCTTCCCAAAGTGCTTCAAAGCTAAATTTTCGACCTTTTGAAGTTTAGTCATTTTGTGCCATAGGAAATGCAGCGCAAAATGTGCAGACAGCAACTCACCGAAATATGAAACTGACATGTAAGTTGTTTTTGCATATTAGATAGACACCAGAATAATTAGTCTGCTCACCTTCAAAATAGTCATCATTTGCATTATCTGGGACGGCACGTAGGGTCTTAGTTGAATGTCTTGTTCAAACAATGGCACTTCCAACTGCGTTGGATTTCCTGCGCCATATACTAGAACATTACGTTGTAGGAAGGAACTGCAGATGCTGGTTTGAACCAAAGATAGACACAAAATGCTGGAATAACTCAGTGGGACAGGCAACATCTCTGGATAGAAGGTATGGGTGACATTTAGGGTCTGAGGAACAGTCTCAACCCGAAACATCACCCATTCATTCTATCCAGAGATGCTGCCTGTCCCGCTGAGGTACTCCAGCATTTTGTGTCTATTACTGGAACATTACCTTATACATTAGTGCTCTGGATTCTGGGATGGGACTTGATCAAGTTCTTATGACTGAAGAGATAAGAAATCTGAAGAAGGGTCTTGACCCAAAACATCACCTATTCCTTTTCTCCAGAGATGCAGCCTGACCTGCTGAGTTACTGCAGCCTTTTGTGTCTGTCTTAACCATATATAACCATATAACAATTACAGCACGGAAACAGGCCATCTCGGCCCTACAAGTCCGTGCCGGATACTTATTTTCCCCTAGTCCCATCTACCTGCACTCAGACCATAACCCTCCATTCCTTTCCCATCCATATACCTATCCAATTTATTTTTAAATGATAAAATCGAACCTGCCTCCACCACTTCCACTGGAACCTCATTCCACACAGCTACCACTCTCTGAGTAAAGAAGTTCTAAGAAATTCTAAGAGTTAAGAAATCTAGTCTGGCTGAAAGCAAATATTTAAGATAGGCGTCTGAATAGATAGTTAACAACTCATCCCTTAGTCAATTTGACAACTGGATAATGAGGCTATCTGAAGCTCTCTTATAGGCAGTCCAAAAAAAACAGTTTGTTCAACACAGGCTACTAAATAGAGGAAGCACAGGCATCATAGGCCCTTGAGATCTTACTGGTGGAGGGTGGAGGTATAAAGGGGCTAGATGAAAGTTATTGAAGAGTTGAAGGGCTTGTAAGGTGTCTCGCATATAGATCAGAAGGGAATGGTCAAGGGGGATAGGATGGAATCAAGGTATGTGGAGATGAGTTCTGTGGAGCAGGAGCAAGGAGAAACAATGGGTCTGCCATGGCAGTCCTGTTTGTGGAATTTTGGAAGGAGATAGAAGCGTGCAGTGCAGGGCTGGGGAACTATAAGGTTGAAGGCTGTGGAGGGGAGATTGCCAGAGGTGATGAGATGTGGACAGTGTTTGTCCATTTCTCTCCACTGATTCTGTTTGACCCGCTGAGTTCCTCTCTTTGCATTTCCGCAATAGCGATATAGTCTGTGGGGAACAGATAACTATTATCATAAAACTTGATAGTCACTAACTCATTCTCAGCATGTCCTTGCAAACCGCAGTTTTATACTCAAGATCAGCGACGGACAATCTAGCCGACTGCGAAGCCTAAGACACGGAGTCCCCCAAGGATCGGTACTGGCCCTCATGCTCTTCAATCTCTATATCAGCGATCTGCCATGCACGACCTCGCACCAGTATGGATACGCAGATGACCTGGCCCTACTGCATTCGGACAGGAGTTGGTCAAACGTGGACGATGTGCTCTCAACAGATATGGAACTTGTCACGGGTTACCTTAAGACCTAGAGACTAAAACTGAGTGTGGCAAAAGCCACCACAACAGCCTTTCACCTGAACAACAAGGAAGCTCATCACCCTCAATGGGTCACCCCTAGCCTATAACCCATTTCCTACATACCTCGGGGTGAACCTAGATCGGCAGCTGACCTGAAGCTCTCCGTGCTAAAGTCTCGGTGCAGAACAACCTCCTGCGTTGCTTGGCTGGATCGTCATGGGGCGCCAGGACATCTACTCTCTGAACCAGTGCTCTTGCACTTGTGTAATGCGCCGCTGAGTATGCCGCTCCAGCATGGTGCCGCAGCGCTCATACTAGCAAGCTAGACGCCATCCTCAACAACACCATGCAGATCATCAACTGCTTCCTACGCCCTACTCTGACGCATCTTCTGCCAGTGCTCACCCGCCAAGCTTCGCAGAGAGTACTTCACTCACAGGCTGGAGTGCAAGGCCCCATCGGACACCAAACTTCCGCAATAGCGATATTTGCACCAACTCGCCCAGGATTCACAGCAACTGGGACCTCAATGCCTGTCATCTCGTCGCCCCTTCTCCCGTCATGCAGTGACTCTCTGTGGCTCTGGTTTCAACAAACTAGGAGCATGGAGAACCAGCTGTGAACAGACTTCATGACCTCCGCAATTCACTGTTGTACCGATCAGCACGCCCCACCCGGTTCGGAACTGCCCCGCAAAGAGTGGGTCGCCCTGAACTGGCTCCGCACAGGGGTCGTCCGGTTCAACGCCAACATCTATCGCTGGGGGCTGCGTTCATCAACAGCCTGCATGTGTGGACCAGTCCACCAAACAGTCATTTTCGACTGCGCTGTCCTCCGCCCCCCGGTGGAGGGGTAGACCTCACTGCCCTCAACAACAGCATATTTAATTGGCTGCAGCGCCTGGAGGGCGTTACATAACCTCTGCTGCCTCAAACGCAAGAAGCATAAACATTGTCAGCTTTGTTTCCAGATCACTATAGCTGTTTGAAGTTAAATGTTAACAAACTTTTAGATTGTTAGAATCTGTAAATAGTTTTTTCCAATACTCTGTGTTAGAATAAAGCTGGAGTGCTCAAGGATATTGGTGAGGGAAATGGCAAAGCGTTCGCTACAGTATCAGCTGCTGTTCTCAGACATTTGATCTGCACTACGGAATTATTTCACAGAGACGTGTAGTTGAAGCTTCTACTGGAAATTCTGGTGGATGACCATGCCAGTAACCTTTGATTTTTTTACAATTTTAACTGTAGAATAAAAATTACATTTACAACTTGCTGATAACATGCAGTTGTATTCTAATTGTGTTTTGTACTATTGTCCTAATTTTTGCGCAGTCAGTTTTTCTTTTTGCTGTCACATAGACTTTTAGGTATGATTTATGCATGTTATGTTTTGTGTGTTTGTTTGGATCTGTGTGCTTGTGAGGCTGCTGCAAGCAAGATTTTCATTGTACCGTACTTGTGCAAATGACAATAAACTCAACTTGAGTTGACTATCTGTTCCATTTGACCTGCTGCTCTAACATTAATTCTGTTGACCACAAGTCACTTAGTAACTGCTTGTAGAGACCATTCACTTGTTACTGTGTGGGCAGCCCAACAATGCCTTCTATTCATCAACTAAAAGTCACTGACATGCCTTTACATGCACCAAAGTGTAATTTACTATAAAGACATAAAATGACTTGGCAGCAAAGTTGGAGTATGTCGAAAAACACAAAGTTGAAAACACAGTTCTTTGATTGGATTTCACTAGAGCATTTGAAACAGTGCTGTGTACCATAAGCTCTAGCTTTCATATTTGTTAAATTAATTCCTATTTATTAAAATGATGGTCCTTTCTTGAAAATGAGAAAAAGTGCAATGTTCTAACCAACCATATCGAGATTAGACATCATAAACCATTTCAGCTGGAGGGGATTTTTTGTTTAAAGCTATAAAATGTTTATGAAATGAAAACATGTTCTGGCATTTAAGATACAGCCGCCTCTTTGTTGTTTTTAACAAAGAGCAACGCTGGAGCTGCTGAGACAAAGGAAAGATTGGAATGTTAATGGAATAGCCATTGAAAGTAATATCCATAGCTATTTGGGACAATGTGTAATTTCTTATCTAGCTTCAGTTTCCTGTTAACCATTCACTGGGGACAGTGCTTTTCTTGTGCGGATAAAATGGAACTAGTAAGAGTTTGCTTTTGGGTGACTTGAGGCAAGTTAAGTTGGCAACTCTAGCAGTCAATCTTGCATGCTCCATCAGCTATCACTACCCCATCACCATTGTTCTCCTTGCAACCAACAACTCCTAGCCCATTATCACCATCAAATTAGGTAAAGGGTACACTGCACCAAATTCCTATAAACACAAGGAATAAAAGAACAAGCATCATTCAGAGTTAATCAGAGGGAGAAAGAGATGTGGCCTGAGCATTTATTTAAAAACGCGAACTGATCAAGTCAAGTATGAGGCACGAGAAACTGCAGACAGGTATACATTACCCAACTGTGAGTCGTTAGTGGTTCAATTGTCACATATGCAACTGCACAGTGAAATTCTTTTACACATGCAACCTTTGTCTGAATATGACGTTTTGGATCAGGTCCCTTCTTAACTGGCTGAAGAAGGGTCTTGACCCAAAACATCATCTGTCCATTTCTCTCTTTAGATACTGACTGACTCGCTGAGTCCATCAGCAATTTGGTAAATAACCAAATGACTGGCCAAACACAAATATTTTAATCTCAGGCTAATTATTTTTTGACATCACATAGGAGGAATATTTGATGATAGTTTATAGTAAGAGAGAATTGTTATAACATCATCGGTAAGTATTTTTGCAGACTTTAAACTAAGACAGCTTTGCATCTGGTTATGCCTCACTAACTTCTTCATCAGTGTGTCTCTCAAAAGATCACAAAAGTGAAAGGAGCAAGACTGCTCTTCCATTCATTAAGATCATAGATGATCTTATTTTTGTTCCATCTTACATTTCCTATCTGGTTCCCATAACAGTTGATTCTTCAAAGATTTTCAGATTTCCCCATGTCTTGAATGTACGAGCAAGACTATCTTCCCTTTTTTGAACCTCAGAGAGTGTAGGGCCATTCTGTTTTATCTCTTCACCAAAGATAAACTCTTCATATCAGAAATCAATACAGACCTTTTTCAGCACTGCCTCTAAAGAAAGTATGTCCTTAAATTAGACTAAAACTGTACCCTGTATTCCATGTCAGGTTACCAAACTCTTGTAAAGTTGTCACAACTTTTCTTTTTCAAATCTTGCACTTCATTCCCCGACATTGAAATTGGAGAAATTATTGTTTTGACACAATGTTAGTTCAGATAACAACTAGAACATCATGTTGCACATACTGAGTAGATATTAGACACTAGAGGTAAAATTGAGTGTGTAATTAAGACAGTACCTTCATTTGAGAGTGACCAGTGTTGCTTGATCAAGGGAAGGTCTTTGGTAGACTAAATATGATGCAATCATTCATATTAATTTAATACTTTGGATATTCATAATCAACATAAAGTCCTTAAAGTAATCATTCATGATATGGTGAAAAAGGCCATAATAATTGATACAATACTGCTGCCTATTTAAATCTTACTAGTGACTTCAAGATTCTATAAAGTTACAGATGTTTCAGCTTCACATTGTGCATTCTCTCTCTATTCTTTGAAAACATTGACAATTTGCAATTGAATCAATAAATTGTTTTTTTCTACGGTCTTCTCAAATATTGTCACATTCTTGTATCGCTGTTTGAAACTGCATAATTCTGAATGTGGGTGATTGTGGTTAATCTACAAATTAACTTTATTCCAAAGTGAAAGCACCATTAGCCCAACACTGCAAATACATTTTCACCACTTAGCTGACATAGTTGAAAATAAAAAGATAGTCTACGATGGATGTGATAAACTGGAACTTGAAAACTGATTTATGCAAATGTCTAGGACAGATTACTGCATGTGATGCTGCTTTTAGTGATGATATTCAGTGACAGAATTTCCCGACCTAACACAGTGGTGAATCTTAGAATAAATGTTTCCTGTTAGTCATAAAAGCCCTGCTTGATGTTTTAAAACACCACACCGTACAAAGATGTTTTCAGAAATTCTTTGCTCTATCCCCCTGAACATGTATCCCATCACGTGAGAAGGCACTCTGGGTAGATTAGGCTGTATTAATACAAATACAAGATGATGGATTTCTGATCTGCTTGATAGTTATGTAATGATTATGAACAAAAAGTTTGAGCAACCATGAAAAAAATTAGATTTTCAACAAATATTGGTTTTATCAAGATTTATTATAGTGCCATTTATAACAGGCTAGTAATCCAATGATAATATACAATTTCATTGGGAAAAAATAGAAAACAATGGTGTTTTTAAATATAAATCTGTTTTTTATCATTGTGGATTGTAGGTTTAATGACATTTTGTTTTCTTTGGAATATGAAATCTCTCCTCAGCATGTTTTTAGCTGAAAGTCCTCACAGTTAGAGCTGACAGTTTCCTAAAATGCTTTCTTAATTTGTTTACTCTATAATTTTCTTCAAAAAATGCTGACTATATAAATGTCCACCGAGAATAATTCCAACCATTGGGGTTAAACTATTGTAAATATACGTTACAGTTACTTCTCATAATAATTAGGTAAAATTGCTAACACAAATGTTTATTATTCAACTTTGGTATAATAAGCTTAATTTGCATGGCGGTCAAGGCTTTGAATGTGTTGCAGCACTGGCATGTTTCCATTTTTTGTTTTACTTCAAGAAATATTGTTTGCTTGCTTTACAGAATTGATAATTAGGTAATTGGTTGGAAAATAAATGGAAATTAAGAGAAAATGGGGAAAAAGGGTAAGAGGTTGTTAAATAGATCTAATAATAAGTGATATTTTGAGCCCCAAATGCAAAATCCCCAAATGCATGTGCACTTTCTAATACCTATAAAAGGTGAGTGGAAAGAGACTATCTTTGTGGAGCATCGTGTGAGAATAAGAAGTAAAATTCCTGCGACATTTGATATCCTTCAGCATAGAAGCCTCTATTTGTGAACACAAGCTGAGCCCTTCAGTGCTAAACGTCCAATGTAAACACTTTCTGCCCTCGAGGACTTTTGGTTTTGTTCTGTTTGATCTTCTCCTATTTCTCCCCAATTGTTTCTTCACCTCTTTGTTTTTGTGTTTGACACCACAAAAACAATTCAGAATTATTTTCAACTCTCAGGAGAACAGCCGAAGCGGACTGGCAATGTGGCATGTAGTTTTGTGTGCTTGTCACCATAGCACACATTTGAATTCCAGTGATACTTGGCTTACTAATGAAGGGCTGGCACTTTGGGGTGAGGTTGGCAATGGTGCAGAGGGTGGGAGACTATTGGGTAGTCTTGTAAAAGACTGACATTCTAAGCTTCTAGATAGATTTTACAGCAGTACAAAAGTTTATGATAAAGTTAGACGGTGCCCATTTTGAAAAGCCTATTATGGTGTAGAATAGGGGACTTATAGAGTTACATTTTCTGTTTCTAATTAGTTTATTCTATTTCAATAGTGACTGAAGACAGTTAGTTGGTGGAGATTGATATCCTTATCCAAAGAGAGCAGTAACACAAATTTTCTAGAATTTAGAAAATAATGAATGTTTGCCAATTCTTGGAACCAGATAATTTGGCATTGTCCTCATCGAGTAAAAGTGACCTGAAAAAGAGATAAAGCATGTACATTGCTTGGGGTTTTAATATGACACAAAAGCTAACTTGTATTAAAAGTAATACATTATTCTTAAGTAAAAAGAGGCTTAGTCTGATCTCCAACCAATATCTTACTTTGCTTTAGGGGTTTTTCCTCTGCTTCATTTCTCATGATCTGAAAACTCTGCCTTTAATATTTGCCACAGATACATTGACAAATTGCTGCTCTATCATTTCATCTCAACAGTCAGCCTCCTGCAGGAGAATATGTTAGATGCCCGTCAAGATTTTCCATTGTCTTAAAATGCACGCGTAGTCATGTAACTGGAACAGACTAAAACCTAATTTCTGTTCTTTCTCATGATCCTTTATCATGAGATGTTACCTATTTGCTCTGATTAATGGATCGTAGACTGGCAAGACAACTACAGTTTTGCACATGATTTCATGACGTTACTGTTTGAAGTAGACTAATAATGAAGATGTGAACATTATTTACCAAGTTACTAAGGAGACCATGAATCTGGAATAAAAACAGAAAAGGCAATACGCATTCAGCAGATCAGGTACCATCTGTGGATTGAGAAACAACTGAAAGTACGGATCAATTACTTTTCATTCCCAAGTCATCCGCATTGCTAGTTTGGTGGGGTACAGAGACAGTGCAATGGTTAAATGATCAGACAAGTAATCTAGCCAACCAACCTGAGACCCAAGTTCACGTCAAGTTATGAAACTTAATTATGTGGTTAAGAAACATTGTTGATCACAAACCCAATAGTTTGTCAGAAGAAAACCCATCTGGCTCCCAATGTTCTTCAGGGGAGGAAATCTCTCACTCTTATCCTGTTTGGTCTATATGTGACTCAGATCCGCAACATTGTGGTTGACTCCCAAGTGCCCTCTAAAATGGCCGAGCAAACTCTTTTCAGAACAATTTAAGCAATTGGCAATAAATACCGGCCATGTTACTGGTCCCATTTCCAGAAAAGCGAATATATATCTTTGAAAATCCAATTATCATGTATTTATCAGAACCATTCCAATGTAATTCGCTGATCTGAACTGTCTTGCTACCTGAAGATGCATCTGATCTGCTGTGTATTGCGCCATTTGAGATTTTAATAAACATTATTTATAACATTACGAGACAAAACAGCAATGCTGAATTCATTTTTGTAAGCTAAGCATTACCACCCTGGCCATAATGTTACATTTATTAATATTTTTATCCTGCTATCCCAAATGTCAGTGTAATTGTTTAAATGAATTCTAAATACATGCGTATTATGAGCAGACTGACTGTCTCCTGACTCATTTTGAAACTTGGTAAGAATAGATCAGCCTTCAATGAATAAAAGACGTGTGCTATCACAGCAGAATCTCCTGTAGATACTAATAGATTTTCACCCTTATATTTTGTGCACGTGCCATGATTCACTCAAGTCCATTTCTGCCATGTTGCATTTTTTAAATTTACTACATCATTTGCAATGCAAAAGAACATTACTCCATACAATACGTGCACTGTTTAGATCCCAGATGTTTCCTTTTGCATGCTTCTGTGGTAAACAAAAAAGCATTCTCTAGTTGTCAGATTTTCCATCAAAACAATATGAATTAACAGCAATTTTTCTTGAGATCAGGCGAAAGACCCTGCCATTTTATATGATTTGCAAATTAGTTCTGTAAAAGTGCAGCTCAGGATTGGTAGACCCCAGGCAGGAGCAGTAGTGTTCCTGTTTATTATTGTGTAGCAGCGCTCCCAAATTAGATATTGGAGACAATTAGATATTCCTGCCTCCATACTCCTATGCAAGACACCACATATGAGGAAACCGTGCATACACAACCCAAGCTATTCAATGTTTTAATATTTGAGTAAACGTGACCTGAAGTACCATGTAGGATTTTCCAAGAATTGACCAGACTTGTTGGCATTACTTTTTGAAATGTTTTAAAGTTTGCAACGCAATAGTTCTTTTATCAGTTTTTTAAACTTGTCAATTTCATGAAGGTAACTGTAATGTAGTACTTTTGTCTTAGTACCATACTAGCAAGATAAGACCATTAATGGGAAGGGTCAGCTGTGATATTCTTTTTCGTTAAGCTTGGCTTCAGAACAGGAACATTAGTTTGAAATATAAGCTTATAATTTTCTAAAAAAATATATTTTTTTTAAATCTAAAAATTATTATTATTTGTATAATTTACCATTAAAATTAGCTGCAACAAACATATAAAAGGTGACCAGAGCAGTGCTTTGGAAAAAAAAAAGCCTCTTTATTCTTGTGGTTAAGTTTTCTTTGTAATCACTAAAAAATCACCTAATTTTTAAAATGCTTGTAGGAAAATATTCACGAAAATATGTTTTGCCTTCAAATTTGTAAATGGCAAAGAAAGAGCAGTAAAGTTATGCATTAACAAAGGCATTTTTCTGCAGGGCTGAATCTCTTTTGTAATTAAACAAAAGCTGTCATCTTATTAAAAATCTTTTCACAAAGTGGTTTCTGCTTCATAACATCCCTGGCTAAATATTATTATTAGGAATTGCCAACCCATGCAAACTCCTGTAACCTCCTTGTATTGTGAATGCATTATTGTAATTAGCAATTATCTCCCGACCCATGTCATCCTATAAGAATACTGTTTGGTTTAAATGTACACTAAATGTGTAAAGGTGAAAACTAACAATCAGGTTATGTTCATGAAATTGAACCTTTTTATGAAGTTTACATAGTTCACCATCTGTTTTTCCGGGATGGAATTTTCAATAGAGGCAAATCTATTACAAAAATGCTGTTTGACAATGACACTGTTAACTTCCCAACTCACTTACAAAGCACGTTTTTTGTACACTGATTTGCCACTTGAATGGAGGTCAGTTCTTTAATGTGATCTGAGTTAATACTGCTGAAATATTGTCCGTTCTCAGCTGGACTCTTGTGAGGGAAAAGCATTCTTTATTTGCATTCTAGTAGGTTTGCTGAGTACAACAATGTTATATTGTTTAAACAACTACAGCCTTGCTGTCTTACTGATTCTCGGCAACATCTAATCCAAGGAGACTTCTGAACATGCAGAAAATGGAAATGGAAAAATAAACTAGCTAGTTTGCCTGCAATGAAATGGATGGATATCATATTTGTCATTTGCAAATAAAAGCAAATTAATACCAATCTATTTTGGGAAAAGGAAGCCGATTTGTGGCAGAATGTATAGGATGTTAAGAGAGGTTACCAACCGAGGGTGTTGAGTATATGGAACAGGCTGCCAGAGGAGATAGTTGAGGCAGGTAATTTAACAACATTTAAAACCTTTTGGATATGTACATGGGTAGGAAAGGTTTAAAGGGATAAGGTCCATATAGTGTTGATGGAGCATCGTAGTCACCACGAGCAAGTTATGCCGAAGGCCTTGCTTCTGTGCTGTGTGACTCTATGCCTGTATCTTTGATACTTAATGTTATCATTGGCTCTCGCTGTAATTATATACCAAACTAAGGAAATGTCACTGAATCGTCATTTAACTTTTCTGTGTTTTATTTAACAAATTCTCATGATTTACATTTAAAGACTAGTAACTTAAAGTCATTGTTCAGTTAGTACCCAATAAATATTCAAGTTTTCATAATCATTAAGAGCTAATTATGTACAAATATTTACATAATTTCTTCTTTAATACACTTGTTATGAATAAATGCAATAATTGTAGTTTTGTGTATTTTCCACTTCCATTTACATAGAAACATAGAAAATAGGTGCAGGAGTAGGCCATTCGGCCGTTCGAGCCTGCACCGCCATTCAATATGATCATGGCTGATCATCCAACTCAGTATCCCGTACCTGCCTTCTCTACATACTCCCTGCTCCCCTTTGCCACAAGGGCCACATCTAACTCCCTCTTAAATATAGCCAATGAACTGGCCTCAACTACCTTCTGTGGCAGAGAATTCCAGAGATTCACCACTCTCTGTGTGAAAAAATGTTTTTCTCATCTCGGTCCTACAAGACTTCCCCCTTATCCTTAAACTGTGACCACTTGTTCTGGACTTCCCCAACATCGGGAACATACTTCCTGCATCTAGCCTGTACAACCTCTTAAGAATTTTGTAAGTTTCTATAAGATCCCCCCTCAATCTTCTAAATTCTAGCGAGTACAAGCCGAGTCTATCCAGTCTCTCTTCATATGAAAGTCCTGACATCCCAGGAATCAGTCTGGTGAACCTTCTCTGTACTCCCTCTATGGCAAGAATATATTTCCTCAGATTAGGGGACCAAAACTGTACGCAATACTCCAGGTATAGTCTCACCAAGGCCCTGTACAACTGCAGTAGAACCTCCCTGCTCCTATACTCAAATCCTTTTGCTATGAATGCTAACATACCATTCGCTTTCTTCTCGGCCTGCTGCACCTGCATGCCTACTTTCAATGACTGGTGTACCATGGCACCCAGGTCTCGTTGCATCTCCCCTTTTCCTAATCGGCCACCATTCAGATAATAGTCTACTCTCCTGTTCTTGCCACCAAAGTGGATAACCTCACATTTATCCACATTATACTGCATCTGCCATGTATTTGCCCACTCACCCAGCCTATCCAAGTCACCTTGCAGCCTCCTCGCATCCTCCTCACAGCTAACACTGCCCCCCAGCTTCGTGTCATCCGCAAACCTGGAGATGTTGCATTCAATTCCCTCGTCCAAATCATTAATATATATTGTAAATAGCTGGGGTCCCAGCACTGAGCCTTGCGGTACCCCGCTAGTCACTGCCTGCCATTGTGATAAGGACCCGTTTACTCCTACTCTTTGCTTCCTGTCTGCCAGCCAGTTCTCTATCCACATCAATACTGAACCCCCAATACCATGTGCTTTAAGTTTGTATACTAATCTCTTATGTGGAACCTTGTCGAAAGTCTTCTGAAAGTCCAGATATAACACATCCACTGGTTCTCCCTTATCCACTCTACTAGTTACATCCTCGAAAAATTCTATAAGATTCGTCAGACATGATTTACCTTTCATAAATCCATGCTGACTTTGTCCAATGATGTTAGACTAACTGGTCTGTAATTCCCCGTTTTCTCTCTCCCTCCCTTTTTAAAAAGTGGGGTTACATTAGCTACCCTCCAATCCTCAGGAACTGCTCCAGAATCTAAAGAGTTTTGAAAAATTATCACTAATGCATCCACTATATCTGGGGCTACTTCCTTAAGTACTCTGGGATGCAGCCTATCTAGCCCTGGGGATGTATCGGCCTTTAATCCATTCAATTTACCTAACACCACTTCCCAGCTAACCTGGATTTCACTCAGTTCCATCTCATTTGACCCCCGGTCCCCTGCTATTTCCGGCAGATTATTTAAGTCTTCCTTAGTGAAGATAGAACCAAAGTAGTTATTCAATTGGTCTGCCATGTCCTTGTTCCCCATGATCAATTCACCTGTTTCTGACTGCAAGGGACCTACATTTCATGCATATCTCTGGATTAAAATTAATAGACCCATTAATAATCCAGATAATAATGCTAATCATAGACATAGAAACATAGAAAATAGGTGCAGGAGTAGGCCATTCGGCCCTTCGAGCCTGCACCGCCATTCAATATGATCATGGCTGATCATCCAACTCAGTATCCTGTACCTGCTTTCTCTTCATACCCCCTGATCCCTTTAGCCACAAGGGCCTCATCTAACTCCCTCTTAAATATAGCCAATGAACTGGCCTCAACTACATTCTGTGGCAGAGAATTCCAGAGATTCACCACTCTCTGTGTAATTTTTTTTCTCATCTCAGTCCTAAAAGATTTCCCCTTTATCCTTAAACTGTGACCCCTTGTTCTGGACTTCCCCAACATCGGGAACAATCTTCCTGCATCTAACCGGTCCATTAAGAATTTTGTAAGTTTCTATAAGATCCCCCCTCATTCTTCGAAATTCTAGCGAGTACAAGCCGAGTCTTTCCAGTCTTTCTTCATATGAAAGTCCTGACATCCCTGGAATCAGTCTGGTGAACCATCTCTGTACTCCCTCTATGGCAAGAATATCCTTCCTCAGATTAGGACATCATTCTCATTCCAAACTCAGTGGGAGCAACAGGTTTATTGCAGGTCAGATTTAGAAACCAGTTGTCCATATATCTTTGTCAATAACTTCTAGCATTGCAGTAGCTAAAACCAGGGTCTTGTCCTTATGGCTACCACTAGACATGCCTGAAATATGCAGGTTATCATCTCATTATGTATGCTTGAAACTGGATTAGTTTAAAGACATTTTCTTTCATCATGTCATGTTTAACCCCTGTCTTATTATTCTGCTGAAGGGAGTCAGTTTTCTTTTTACAAAGTTGTACCTGTCTTTACAAATCTCCCATAAACTGTAGACAACAACTGGTCTAATGTCAACGAGGACCTGAAAAAAAACTAATATCAGTGCAAAAACAGAATTGGAGAAATTTTCCAATCGAAAGCCAATATTTTCCAGGACCTAATAAGTTACATCACACAGTTTTGAAAGAGGTGGCTATGGAGATATTTAATCCACTGAATTATTTTATTTTAGATTCTAGAACTGTTCCCACAAAATTGGAGGTAGCAAATGTATCCTCACTGTTTAAGAAAGTACAGTGAGTGAGGAGTGGGAGCTATACACTATTTAGCCTTGGCATCAGCAGTGGGGAAAACACAATATAATTAATTATTAAGGAAGGACACAAAATGCCTGAATAGCTCAGCGGGTCTGGAGAACATGGATTGTTGATAAATGTGGAAACAAAGAACTGCAGATGCTTGTTAATGACATAAAGTCATTAAAACACAATGACACAACGTGCAGGAGTAACTCAGCGGGCTAGGCAATATCTCAAGAGAACATGGATAGTGATGTTTAGGGTCAACTTCGTCAGACTGATTGTAGGGTGGGGGAGAAAAAAGAGGGAAAGGTGAAGAGGCAGGACAAGGCATGGCAGGTAATAGGTTGACATAGGCAAAAGGGTTAGTTTTGAAGGCAGACTGTTGGAACAAAGGCCAGAGATAAGAAAGGAAGGTGTGAGACAGGTTTGAAGAGTTGAGAATTGTGAAGCCAGAATGAAAAAAGTACAGGGGAGTAGAGAAATAGGTGGGAGTCCAGGGCATAGGGAAGGGAGGGGAGAGAGATGGTGTGAGGGGGGTGGGGGATGTAGCATGGAGGGACGGGGTTGGGTGAAAGGGGTTTACCTCAGAGAGGCTACATGAAATTGGAGAATTCAATGTTGAGTTGTGAACTAAATTGGGTGAAACAGGTTCTGATGAGGGGAAATTTAACACAAATAGTGCAGGGAATCAAAAAGTCTCATTATAAACGGAGAATACTGGAAGGGATAATACAAACGTTAATGTATTTAGAGTTATTGGAAGGAAGAATGGTAAAAAGACAAACTGAAGGCTTCTTATCAGAATATGTGTAACATTCATAAGAAGGTAAGTGAATTAATGAAATAGAACTAAGTGGGTGTGATCCAATGCCATTAAATGGCAGTAGCAAATTAAATGTTCCATGATAACCAGTGTAGCAAATTAAATGTTCCATGATACTGCACTTTAAAAGGAGATAGGCAGAACAAAACAGGAGTCTGTACAACTTCAGTATTATTAAGTGGCATAAACGGAATAAAAATAAAGGATTTTTGTTTGGAGACTACACGCGACTGCAAGAGGTGGAAAACATTGTGGGAAGTTTAACGTAGACCACAAACACTAGTGGATATGCCGACAGAGTATATATCAGAAAATTACAGGTCCAACAGTTATACCGTGATGATCAAGGACTTTGATATACATATAGACTAGGAACCCAAAATGGCAGTAATCACATAAAGCGTGAATTCATGGACTGCATAAGAGATGGTTTTCTTCATTTAAAACAAAATTTAAGAATTAACAAGGTTATTTTTGTCCTATTTTTTGTTACAGGAAAGGGACAATGGTCCCTTGCGGGACAATGGCCACATAATAAAATTGATAGTGGTTGAATTTAATCAGAATTTATTCAGGGTGTTAGAATTGGATAAGACACATTACAAAACCGTGATGCGCGAGTTTATGGTAAACTGAGAAATTGCTGTAAAATACATGACTGAAAACAAGCTACGTTAACATTGAATGAATTTATATATAGTTTTCAAAGAAACCCAACGAGAAAATCATCCACTTATGGCTTTCAAGAAAAGTTAAAGATAGTAACAGATCAAAGGAAAAAGCATTAAACGGCAAAAAAAAAGCAGTAAAGCTGACGACTGGGGAAAAGTTCAGAATTTGTCAAAAGAGACAGAAAATTGACAAGGAAAGAAAACGAGAAAGCAAGAATAGGCTTGTGAGAAACAAAAGCAAATTGTAAAGTCATGTATTGTTATGACTGAAAGAAAAGATTATCTAAAGTTAATGTGGTTCCTTATAGATAGAGACAGAATTATTTGAAATTAACCAATTTCTCTGTTGTTCTAGAGCAAATAAGGAGCAAAAAGATATTAGCAAAAGTAAGATAAAGGCCTTGGAAAAAATAATGACATTTTAGGTTTAAAATCCCAGAGCCGAGTGACTAAGGATTTTGAAGGAGGACTGTGAATGGAGATAGTGAATACACAGTTCCCACACATTGGAAGGGAAAAGTCTTACCTAAGAATGGAGGAAGTAGACAAACAAATGGGGCGCTACAGGGATTGAGTCTGAGGTGCCAATTGATCACAATCGACAACAGTGATTTGAATGAGAGGATAATGCACAATATATCCAAGTTTGTTGATGGTACAAAGCTGGGTGGCTGAATGGGCAGGGATAAGGATTTGCAAAGTCTTCAGAGATATATAGGAAGGTTAAATGAACAGATGAGTACATGCCCAATGAAACAGAATCTGGGAAAAATGTGAAGTCATCCACATTAAAATTAAACATTGATGTTCAAAGGGATCTTGCGAGTCCTTGAACATAAATCATTAGCAAGTCGTATGCAATTAGGAAGACACAATTATTTTACCTTTTATTGCAAGAGAAGGTGTACGCAGGAGTGGAGACAATTAGCTCCAATTATGTAGGGATCCTGTTTGTTTATATCGAGATTATTATGTGTACAGGCCTGTTCTCCCAATTTAATACAACTACCTAATAAGTACATACTTGTGAAGGTACTGCACAAAGGTTGGTTCCTGAGATGGTGGTGTCATATGAGGGATGGTGGAGCAGACTATGCTGGAATGGAATTTGGGATAAACAGAAGTTACCTCATTGAAACAAATTTTTTATGGGTTTGACAGGGTGAAACAGGGAGTTGTTTCCCTTTGTGTAAGAAAGAACTGCAGATGCTGGTTAAAATCAAAGGTAGACACTAAATTCTGGAATAACTCAGCGGGTGAGGCAGCATCCCTGGAGAGAAGGAATGCGTGACGTTTAGGGTCGAGACCCTTCGTCAGACTGATGTCAGGGGAGGGGGCAGGACAAAGATAGAATGTAGGTGGAGACAGTAGGACTGGTGGGAGAACTGGGAAGGAGGAGGGGATGGAGAGAGAAAGCAAGGGCTATCTGAATAATTCTTTGTCCCGCCCCCTCCCCTGACATGAAAGGATATGGGGCAAGTGCAGGAAAATATGCAAAGTTAAATGCTATGGGATGGTGCAGTGGTAGAGTTGCTGCATTACAGCACTTACTGCGCCTGAGACCAAGGTTCGATCACAACTACGGGTGCTGTCTGTACGGAGTTTGTATGTTCTCCCTGTGACCGCGTGAGTTTTCTCCGAGATCTTCAGTTTCCTCCCACACCCCAGAGACAGACAGGTTTGTATGTTAATAGGCTTGACATAAATGTAAATTGTCTCTAGTGTGTGTAGTGTGTAGTGTATGATAGTGTTACTGTACGTGGATTGCTGGTTGGTGCGGACTCAGTGGGCTGAAGGGCCTGTTTCTGTGCTGTATCTTTGAACTCTACTGAACTAAACCATAATCAAGGGGCCAAATGGCAAAAACCTGCTCTAGGTTTTATATCCAATCCTGTGAATAAGATTTAATGCTTGTGTGAATCTAGTTTCTAGTTTCATCAAATTATTCTTTTTTTATAGTTAGCGGGCATGACCATATCCTTGAATTTTATTGTATGATACTAATTGTTTGAAAGTGGTTGAAAAATGGGAAAACTTGCATTTTCATATGTTCTTTGATATATGTGGTCCATCAACTTAATTTTATTTACGTGATGCATAAAATTAATTTACATTCATGAAAATCCTAAATGCCCATAAGAAGGCCCATAATGCTCCTCCGTGAATTGCAATCTTTTTAGTGAAAGTACGCCCACACAGTTTTTTAAGTAGGGTTATGCGTTTATTCATACATTCCTTGCTTCTACCTCATACATTGCAGAGTACACTTGAGCCTCTGTTCACACGGCAATCGCACTCATGAAAAAAATGTGCAAGTAACGTAAAAGGTAACCAGTCACCTCTGGGAAATATCAGTTTAGGTTGCAGGCTTGCATGATGACTTCCATGATTTATCCTGCATAAGTATTTATTAAAAAAAATAAATGTAATTTAATGTTGCCACATACCCTTACTGGTAAAAAGGAGGAACTTGATGTGATGATAATAATGCTGATGCTTAGTCCTGAATCTACCTGTTTAGGACTTGTTTTCTTTAATGTGTAGTTATATCAGGAGCATAGAATGCCATGTTAACATCTTTCAGTGGACTTGCAGCAACACTTTCTCTATTTTTGCCTGATCTCTCTTTACTGTACATGTAGTTATTTCAATAAGAGTGTAACTCTAGCCACAGATGACAAATCTTTAGCGAGTCTATTCAACAGTTAGATCATAAAATCCTAAGAATTAAGGATAGAAGTAGGTCATTCATGCCTGTTACTACATCCAGTTAGGACACGGGTAATCTTCCATCCCTCAATCCAATTTCCTGCCCATTCCCAAAGCCTTGATATGTTTACTAATTAGAAATCCATGTCAGCCTTAAATATACTCAAGAACTTTGGCCCACAGCTATGGAAAGATGTTCCAAGGACTCACAAACCTCTCAAATAAATTCTTCATCTTGTTCTTAAAAGGGCACTACCTTATTCTGATCAAAACCTCCCTTACTGGATGCTCCCATAAGAACAAACATACTCTGAACATTTACCCTGTTCAGCCTACTAAGCATCAAATGCTTTTCAATAAGATCTCCTCTCATTCATCTATACTCCAGCGACCAGAGTCCCAACCTAACAAACCTTTCTTCATAAAATAACCCATCCATAACCAGGATCATCTTTGGAGAAACCCATGGGAACTGTCGCAGTCATTAGCCTTATTGGTTTGCCTAATACCAATTCTCAAATGGTGATTCCTCAAATTCCTCCCTCAATGTGATGTTCATAGCACCTTCTACCATTGGAACTGATGCTAAATATCTATTCGACTCATCAGCCACTCATCACCTCCCACAGTCATTTCCTGGTTTCCCTGACCATTTCCCCGGTCTCATTCTAATGGACAATGATCACAGATAATTTGCTTCCTTTCTATGTACTTTAAAAAAGTGAATTGTCTGCTCTTTTACTTCTCACTAGTTTACCCCCATGGACTATTTTCTCTTTCTTTACTATATTTTTGTCAATCTTTGTTGGATTCCGAATATATTCCAAATTCCCAGGATGGCGGGACTGTCATATGCTGAGAGAATGGAGCAGCTGGGCTTGTACACTCTGGAGTTTAGAAGGATGAGCGGGGATCTCATTGAAACATATAATATTGTTAAGGGCTTGGACACGCTAGAGGCAGGAAACATGTTCCCGATGTTGGGGGAGTCCAGAACCAGGGGCCACAGTTTAAGAATAAGGAGTAAGCCATTTAGAACGGAGTCGATGAAACACTTTTTCTCACAGAGAGTGGCGAGTCTGTGGAATTCTCTGCCTCAGGCAAGTGGAGGCAAGTTCTCTGGATGCTTTCAAGAGAGAGCTAGATAGGGCTCTCAAAAATAGCAGAGTCAGGGGATATGGGGAAAAGGCAGGAACGGGCCACTGATTGGGGATGATCAGCCATGATCACATTGAATGTCCGAATGGCCTACTCCTGCACCTATTGTCTATTGTCTATATCCCAGTCTCATGATCTACTTCTATCTTTTGTACCCCAATGTACTTTCTCTTTTAACTTAATACCTTCCTTTTATCTTAATTCCTTACTTGGTAGGCCATGGCAGTTTCATTACTCCTTAAGAATTTCTCCTCTTTATTTTTATGGAGTGCCATGAATTGCCTCCATAAATGTGTGCCACTTCACTCTTCCTGATTTTCCTGCTAATCTATCAACCAGCCACTTTAGCCAGGTCTACCCCCATTCCATTGTTATTGCCCATATTCACATTATCACAGTTGTTTCTCCCTCTCACCCATCTGGGTTTAATCCTGTTCCGATCCTCACTAACAGGTAGCACTGGAAATAATTTGTTGTTACTGCCTTTGAGGATTGGCTTTCTCAATTATCTCCTTACTTTTTGAGTTCATCTTGCAGGGTCTTTTCCCTTTCAGTCTATGCCGCTGGTACCAATCCAAACCATTGCCACAGACTGACGCGTTCAACCCTTCCCTTCCAAGATACTGTGCATCCGTTCCATCTCCAGGGAGCTAACATACTATCCTGCAGTCACATCCTACAGCTACCGAAACACAGTTCCACCTACAATTAATCAGCCCGTCACTGCAGCCTACAACTGTTCTTTTTTCCCTCCTGTGCAACAGAGCCATCTATGCCTTCCCAACCTCGGTTCACTGCTATCCCATGAAAAACAATGTGTCTGTTGGAGAGGGGTGCTATGAGATCATGGATAATCGAAGTGTACATTTCTGCTGCTGACGGCAGTCCACATCACCTCGTGATTTGAACTACCAAATCTGTTCTCTCCCATTTAGCAGTATTGTTGCCACATAATACAATGGCGAATGGTGTGAAGAAGGGACCTTTTCTGCATATAATTGTGTGGATGTCACTTTCTCCAATACTATGATTACTCATGTTGTTCCACTCATCACCTCCCACACACCCAGTGTGGCCTCTATGTCCTTAGGAGTTCAGCCAGTTCAGTCGGTCAGCTTACTGCCCAGCCACTCAGTGAGGGGTTGGGTTTAGTTTTAGTTTAGATATACACCGTGGAAACAGACCCTTCAGACCAACGAGTCCATGCCGACTAGCGATCATCCATGCACTAATGCTATCCTGCACACATTTACAGAAGTCAATTAACCTACAAACCTGCGTATCTTTGGAATGTGGGAGGAAATTGGAGTACCCGGAGAAAACCCATGCAGACACAGGGAGAAGGTAAAATACTCCATAAAGACAGCACTCGTAGTTAGGATCAAACCCAGTTCTCTGATGCCATAGGGCAGCAACTCTACCATTGTGCCACTGTGCAGCAATATTGAAGAACTTCTAAAGAGTATACTTTGTGCCCTTGCTACTTTCAGGGCTCCTTCTTTATCAACAGAGAGAATCGCTCATTCATCAGCTGAGCAGGATGGTAGATTGCAAGCAGGAGGAGGTTTTTTTGTTCATGTTTGGCTGGTCAATGTTGAGGACACCAAGGATCCTTCTTCATGCCACCATTTTGTCACTTCTAGTGCATCTGCCCTTTCAGTGGGATATACGTGCCCAGGGATTGCACTTGTAGATGCTGGCACTTTGTCTGTAAGGTCCAATTTTGTGCGGACAAAGTTATTCTGCATTTGCTTGACTTATTTGTAAATTAGCACTTTCCAATGTTAGATCCCACCCCTCGGACATTCAGGAGAAGGATTTTACAAGGTTGGCTGGATGTAGTGTGACTTTTTAATATCTGAATTTAGTGCTGAGGCTGATCCTGAATGTTTTATCACGTTGTATTCTTATTCTGTTTTAACAGCTAAGTTTGAATAGAACTGAATTGCTCGGCTATTTCAGGGGGCAGTTAGGAACCAATCACAGTGTTGTGGGTCTGGAGTCACAAATAGAAAAACAAAGTAATGATGGCAGATTTGCAAGCCAAATTGTTCCAGGAACAAAAATAAACTAACGTGTTAGAATTTTTTAGATTTTTCCACTGATTTTGTCCATCTTTAAATTTCAAGGAACATATTTCAGTGAAATAACATGAACAGGGCAGATTTATGAGAAGAATTATGTTCTGGTTTAAATTTCTTTGATGTAGAGACTCAAAAAAAATTTAAGTGATGGCCTTCACTAATTGTGAAAGAAGCACTGTTGTCAGTATCTCCCTAATCCAAACAGATGTGAGTTGTCAGCTGCAATAAACTAATGTTTAGAATCAGGAATCAAGATTCAGGAGTCAGATATGAACCGGAACAATGAAACTCTTACATGATTCAGTTTTAGAGACAATTTTATACTGTACATGCAAAGACAACAGCAGCAACAATAATACACAATAAATTATCAGTTATTTCAAGCAAACTAGACCATGAATTGCAAAAACGGGAGTATGTGGAGCAACCATGGTAGTGCAGACTCTGTAATGGTTCAGTCGCGTTGAGGTGGTTGAGGTAGGGTTGTGCAGGGTAGTTCAGGAACCTGATGGTTGATATGGTGGATACGTTCTTAAACCTAGAGTTCTCAGGCTCCTGTGCCTTCCTAATGGTAGCAGCAAGAAGGGAGTGTGACCAGGGTGCTGTGAGATGTTGATGATATCAGCCGTCTTCTTGAGGCAGCTCTTCCAGTAGATCCCTTTGACAGAATGGAAGTCAATACCCGTGATGAGCGGACGATGCCCACCAGATTCTGCAGCCTCCTTCATTCATGTGTATTCAAATTTCCAAATCAGGCCACGATGCAACCAGTCAGTATGCTTTTCAGTGTACAACATGCTGAATCGCCTCAAACATCGGAGGAAGTAGAGGTGTTGATGAGCTTTCTCTGTGCTTGCATTAACATTCTGGCCCAGGACAAATCATCAGAGATGTGCATGCGGAAGAACTTGAAGTGTTGACTCTCTCCACCATCATCCCACCCATGTAGCCAGGTGCGTGGTCTCTTGGCATTCTCATGCTGAAGTCAACAATCAGCTTCTTGGTCTTGCTAAAAATGAGAGGAAGATTGTTGTTCTGGTACCACACAATCAGTGAGTCAATGTCCCTCCTGTACGTTAACTCATCTGTTACCATCATTTGTTCAATAGTAGTGGTAGCCTCGGCAAATGTAGAGGTGAGGTTGGATCTCTGACTAGCTATACAGTCATGCGTCTAGAGAGAGTAGAGCAGGGGACCGAGCAGGCAGTCCTGATGTGCACCCTGTGTTGATAGTCAGTAAGGAGGAGGGTTGTGATGCTAATCCATGCCTGTGGAAGCCTTACTTGTTATGGGGTGGGGCTCCTGGTATTACATTAAATTCCTCCAGATAAGTTCTCCACTGCTATTGTTCCTGTTTCGTATTCAATATTGCTATTTTCATTTACGTACATACATTTCAATTTAATGATTGATAAATGTATGTCTTTTTATAACATGCAATTCCCATTGCCCGCTGGCTTTGTTCCATACATCTTGTAACAGAAGTCAGATCTGTTTTCGGAAGGTAAACTCTTGGAGAGCGGACAGCCAGGATGGAATTGCTGGATGAGTTCTGAAATTGTGCATCAATCCCACAGTCTTCACCAACATCGCAAACCTTTCACTTCTACTGTCTACTCTCCCTATCTGCTTCAAGGAAACCTCCATCCAGTCTCCAAGAACCCCATTCTCAATGACTACTGCCCAGTAGCTCTAATGAAATGCATTGAAAGATTAGTACTGACCCTCATCAGCACCAGTCTTCTGGATAACCTAGCTCCCTGCAATTTGCATACAGGAAAAATACGGTTGATGGTATTTCCCTTGCACTGCATTCATCTCTGAATCACCTTCACAAAATAAGAATACCTGTCAGGATGCTTTTCATTGAATATATTCCAGCCTTCAACACTATAATACCAGTAAGTTCTTCCTTAAACTTCTTCACCTTCTACTTCCATCTGCAACTTGCTTCTGGATTTCTTGACCGACCAACCTCAGTCGGTTAAAATTGGACATAACATTTACTCCACCCTGATCCTCAACACTGGTGCCCCTTAGGGTTGTGTGCTCAGTTATTTGCTGTGTTCCTTGTATGCCCATGACTGCATCGCCAAGTACAATACCAACTCATCTTTTAGTTCTCCAATGATACCATTGTTGTCGACCGATCAACAAAAATTAGACAATAGAGAAAAGTGACTGAGAAACTTGTGCCATGGTGCCATAACAAAAGCCTAGCCTTTTATATCAGGCTGTTGTCCTGACAATACAACACAACACAACATTGGCCTTTGACCCAAGGGTGAACATTAATCTGACAGTTGTTTCCTATGATAAAACTGTAAAATGTTTTGGAAAACACTTAGCTTCTCTACTGTACCATGGGCAACACTATGAGATAAATCTTTGAATTCTTAACATTAAAATTATGTTACTAACAGGGTACAATGCCATCTAAGGTTTAAATGTAAACTAACGTCATGTCGAAATGAGTATAGAAAAGATGAACATCCTCTCTATTTGAAGTATATGAAAGCATAATTCGTCCCTATAACATTAAATAAGATCTGAGGCCAGCATAGAACAGTCATGATCATGTTGAATAGCGGGCAGATGAGAGGCCTGACGGTCTACTTCTGCTACTCTTCTCCTGTTCTTCCTGTGTTATATAGTAGAAAAAACTAACAGAATTCATAATCACTTTTTTCCATAAAGACATACTTTTATTTCTTTAACACAATTTATATCCAGGTCCTAAGATAGTCTTATTTAAATAGCAGATAATAATGTATGTGTGGAGAGGAGTTGCAGGATGCAACAGTGAGATTAAAGATCAGAAAAGGCAGTGGAAGCTGTATCCATGTGGAGCTTTGGAAAGATGCCAGACTAGATATTCAGGTGTTCTGTCGCTAACCTTTGCCATCAAATTTGCTCCTAACCTGAACATCGCTGACCATACTTGCAAAAGAGCACTCCAGAAGTTCTACAACCTTCTCTATGTCTGAGACAAGGTGTTTAAAGTTGTTGGTGGGGTGGGGGTGGGATGACTAAGACATGAGTTCCAATTCTTCAGGCCAGAAGAATGTGTACACTAGATGAATTTTACTAATGAAAAGCGGATTCACCAAAGATTTAGTGCAGTAGGATCCATTCACTTTCTGTATGCACAAGGGGATTTCTTCTGTCACTTTAATTTATTCACACATAGTTTTGCTTCATGCATGTTAACCACACACTGAGGAGTCAGTGAAGTCAGTGTCAGCATAACTTAAGTAAGACACAAAGTATTGGAGTAACTCAACGGACCAGGCAGCATCTCCATAGAACATGGACAGGTGACTCCTTCCGTGTTCAACTCGAAATGTCGCCTATTCATGTCTCCAGCGATGCTGCCTGACCCGCTGTGTTACTCTAGCACTTAGTGTCTATTTTTGTAAACCACCATTTGCTGGACCTTGTGACCATGCATGAACATGAATGAGGGGAGTATGGGGCGACCGTGGCTGACAAGGGACGTCAGGGACAGTATAAAAATAAAAGAGAAGAACCCTAACATAACAAAGATGAGTGAGAAGCCAGAGGATTGGGAAACTTTTAAAGAGCAATAGAAGCTAACTAAAAAAGGCAATACGGGGAAAAAAGATGAGGTACGAAGGTAAGCTACTCAATAATATAAAGAGGATAGTAAAAGCTTCTTTACGTATGTGAAGATCAAATAATTAGTTAAGTTGGACCCTTGAAGACTGAAACAGGTGAATTTATTATAGGGAACAATGAGTTCCCCATATGAGTTGAAGAGGTACTTTGGATCCATCTTCACTAAGGAAGGCACAAACAATCTCCCTGATGTACTAGTGGCCAGAGGATCTAGGGTGACAGAGGAACTGAAGGAAATTCACATTAGGGAGGAAATGGTGTTGGGTAGACTGATGGGACTGAAGGTTGATAAATCCCCAGGGCTTGATGATCTACATCCCAGGGTACTTAAGAAAGTGGCTCTAGAAATTGTGGATGCATTGGTAAACATTTTCCAATGTTTTATAGATTCAGGATCAGTTCCTGTGGATTGGAGGGTAGCTAATGTTATCCCACTCTTTAAGAAAGGTAGGAGAGAGAAAACAGGGAATTATAGACCAGTTAGCCTGACATCTGTGTTGGGGAAGATGCTGGAGTCAATTATAAAAGATGAAATAGCGGCACATTTGGATAGCGGTAACGATCGGTCTGAGTCAGCATGGATTTAAGAAGGGGAAATCATGCTTGACTAATCTTCTGGAATTTTTTGAGGATGTAACTGGTAAAATGGACAAGAGAGAGAGCCAGTGGATGTTTCCAGGACTTTCAGAAAGCATTTGATAAGGTCCCACATAGGAGTTAGTGGGAAAAATTAGAGCACATGGTAGTGGGATACTGACATGATAGAAAATTGGAAACAAAGAGTAGGGATTAACTGGTCCCTTTCAGAGTGGCAGGCAGTGACTAGTGGGGTACCGCAAGTCTATACATTAATGATTTAGATGAAGGGATTAAAAGTAACGTTAGCAGATTTGCAGATGACACAAAGCTGGGTGGCAATGTGAACTGTGAGGAGGATGCCATGAGGATGCATGGTGACTTGGACAGGTTGGGTGAGTGGGCAGATGCATGGCAGATGCAGATTAATGTGGATAAATCTGAATTTATTCACTTTGGTGGCAAAAACAGGAAGGCAGATTATTATCTGAAGTTAGGATAAAAGGAAGTACAACGGGATCTGGTGGCCCTTGTTCATCAGTCACTGAAAGTAAGCATGTTGGTACAGCAGGCAGTGAAGAAAGCAAATGGCATGTTGGCCTTCATAACAAGAGGAGTTGAGTATAGGAGCAAAGAGGTCCTTATGCAGTTGTGCAGGGCCCGAGTGAGACCACACCTCTAGTATTGTGTGCAGTTTTGGTCTCCAAATTTGAGGAAGGACATTCTTGATATTGAGGGAGCGCAGCGTAGGTTCACGAGGTTAATTCCCGGGATGGCAGGACTGTCATATGTTGATAGAATGGAGCAGCTGGGCTTGTATACTCTGGAATTTAGAAGGATGAGAGGGTATCTTATTGAAACATATAAGATTATTAAGGGTTTGGACAGGCTAGAGGCAGGAAACATGTTCTTGATGTTGGGGGTGTCCAGAACCAGGGGCACAGTTTAAATGGTAAGCCATTTAGAACGGAGATGAGGAAAAACATTTCACACAGAGGGTTGTGAATTTGTAGAATTCTCTGCCTCAGAAGGCAGTGGAGGCCAATTTTATGGATGCATTCAAGACAGAGTTAGATAGAGCTTTTAAAGATAGCGGAGTCAGGAGATATGGGGAGGGCAGGAACGGGGTACCGATTGTGGATGATCAGCCATGATCACATGATCACAGTGAATGGCTGTGCTGGCTCGAAGGGCCGAATAGACTACTCCTGCACCTATTGTCTATTGCCTATTGTCCTGACTCAGCAGGTTGCTGCTATAAACATAGACTGAAGGAACCGCAAATGCTGGTTTACAACAAAAAAAAAGGTCAGGCAGCATCTCTGGAAAGCATGGATGTGATGTTTCGAGTCTGGATCCTTCCCTGAAACGTCAGTTTCCATTTCTGACAATCCTGCCGTAGCTGGGGATTATGTGGTCCAGTTTCTTGGCAAGTATGATTTTAAAAACACATTTAATCTGCTTTATTCAGGGTCAACTTTCTAGTTTACATTCTCAGCCTTCCACCTCCACAGCATTAATTTCCATTTTTAAAGCTTGACTTTGCTATTCCAGTAATCTATTTGCTAATGTAATCGATTCAAATTCACCCAGCCAGCTATTCCTTAACAACTCAATGGCATTGGAATTTATCCCTCCGATTATCTGGTTTTTTTTGTTTAAGAGTTATTAACATGGAAATGTTAAGTGTAAATCATTCTTATTGACAAAAGTAGCCAATGAAAGGGCTAAAAGCACACCATCAAAGTATTCAATACAGTTAGAAGAATGATGGCCAGTCACCAATGATAAAGTAATGACTGGTGATAATTTTGGAAAGATTCTTACATACTGTGTTTTTACTACTTTGGAGCTACTGCAGAATACAGACTTATTAAGCACATAACAAGTCAGAAAAGTGTGTCGATATGGTATGACAAAATGGTGTGTGTTTCTCAATCTGATCAACAGCTTCAGGTTCTTAGGCATCTGTATCACAACCAGCCTAATCTGGTCCCTTCACACTGATGCAGTGATCCAGAAAGCACATCATCATATTTACTTTCTTAGGTGTGTGATAGGATTTAGCATGTGCTATAGAAATAGCTCTGTTGGGATGCTTACCGTCTGATATGGCAGCTGGTCTACTCCTGGCCATCTGAAGCTGAAGAGACTCATAGACACAAAGTGATGAACATAGTCTATCAAAGACTCGTCACGTCCTTCCATCCAATTCACCTTCCCAGCACATTGAATTAGGAAGACTGGAAGTATCGTGAAGACTGCCTGTCACACTGGCCATTCCCTTTCTTCCTTATGCCTTCGTTGAGAGGATAGAGGTGCTTGAAACGCCGTATGTCCAGACTATCCGCTATCAGATTCCTTAACCAATCCTTAACCAATCACCCCATTTATACCCCTTTCTCTGTCATACGACCACATACTCTTGCTGTTAACTCTACCCCATTCAGTTATTCTGCTTTATCGCACTTCAGCATTGTCCTGTTCTACTTGGAGTTGCACTGCGATCTTGTACTATTTTGCATTTTTGCACATATATTTATTGTTTATTTCATTAATGTACTGCTTTCCTTTTGTGTTTACTGCTTTATTTGAATAAAGAATGTCATTACACCTTGGTGTTGATGACAATAGATGAATCTGAATCTGAGATTACACCAGGTTTGAACAATGTAGCCAAGAAACATTCCCAACGTCATCAATGAACTCCTTAATTCGGCAATGTTTTCAAATCTATCTGCTACACACAGTTTTCCAAAGTCGGCTTGATGTACAGTAATTAAATTGTATGGATATTAAACAATAAATTGATTCTCACTTAAACAATAAATTGATCCACTTTTACCTGAATATTATATATATATATTACCATCTTGTGTAGGAGATGTGATACCTATTTTTTTTTGATGAGCCAGGTTAAGCTAAGAGGTAAGCGGCAGCTGTTCCCATCAATAAGATCAGAAGACATAGGAATATAATTGTGCCATTCGAGTCTTCGAATCTGTTCCGCCATTCAATCATGGCTGACCTATTTTTCCCTCTCAATCTCATTCTCCTGCCTTTTCACCCGAACCTTTGACGCCCTTACTAATCAAGAACGTATCAATCTCCACTTTTAAAATGCTGAATGACGGCCTCCACCATCATATGTGGCAATGAATTACACAGATTCACCACCCTCTGAAGAAATTCCTCCTCATCTCCATTCTAAAGCTACATCCTTTTTTTCTGAGGCTGTGGTACATCTGCCATCTCTTGGGTGCTTGACTAATGAACTAGTTACAAATCCTCAGATCTATGTGAAAATGACACCTACTTAAAAAAAGAATAATTTTTCTTTGTGCTCATTTTTTCACTATTATACTATCCTTTTAATTCATTTGTCACTGTTTTCATATATTAACATTTTATTTTTATTTAATTTATTTATTGTTTAAATCCATTTCAGCTGTTTTTAAATGCCTTGGAATATCAAAGTCAGCTTTAAAAGCAGAAAAATTGCTTTTTATAGCAACAAAGTGTCACGGGCATCATCTTCTGCTGCCTGAGGCAGACATGGCCTGCCCTGCCTCATGGAAAGCCATGTGGAGGAGGCCTCCAGCACAACTGATCTCGTGGGGCCTCAAAAAGTTGTTTCTGCTGTGAAGATTAACAGGGCTGCCAACTCTCATGCATTGAGCGTGAGACTCACGCATTTCACGAAATTCTCACGCTCACGCTGATCACAGAATTTCTCACGCTCAAAAAAAGAATTTAAAAAAAGAAAGAAAGAAAGAAAGAAAGTCACGAACAATTCAATTCGCCCAAGGCTTCCAGATCTCCTCCACATGGCTTTCCATGAGGCAGGGCAGGCCATGTCTGCCTCAGGCAGCAGAAGATGATGCCCGTGAATAGTTTTCTGCCGGCAGGTTTCCCGTAAAGAACGAGCAATTTGATTGTCTTAAGCCCGTCGCACACAATTTAAAATGGCAATGTAACTGCAGTATTAATGATTCCATTTGACATTTGACGTGACACCATAATAAATATATTACAGAAAAAATAATTTAATGGGATGGCATGGTTGTACAGCGATAGAGTTGCTGCCTTATAGCACCACAGACCCAGATTTGATCCTGACTACTGGTGCTGTCTGTACAGAATTTGTACATTCTCCCTATGACCACATGGGTTTTCTCCGGATATTCCGGTTTCTCCCACATCCGAAAGAAGTGTAGGTTTGCAGGTTAATTTGCATCTGTAAATTGTCCCTGGCGTGTAGGATAGAACTGGTGGATGATAGATTGCTGGTCAGTGTGGACTTGGTGGGCCGAAGGGCCTGTTTCTATATATAGGTTTTACATATATATCTTAATTTAATTGAGCCATTTACTTGGTTGAATATGTGGCATTATTTTAGTCTTGTTTCTATAGTCAAAGGGTAAGATTGATTAATTTATTTGTGCAGAACAGTGATGGAAGTCCGACTCCTCATGCTTTGTTTCTATTTTTTTTTCTCTATATATTTATATATATATGCATAACAGCATGAATTATAATCTGATTTCCAGACATGAATATACTAAGGTCATTCATGTGCTGCACCTATTGATCAGAGCCTGGCTTCACTGTGGAATGTAATTTAGCCCAACCTTATTCATACCTAATCCAATTTAAAGCATAAATGTTGCATTCAAGTGTAAGTTAAAAGACTCGCTACAGTATGCACCAGATTGCACAATTTAAAACTGAAAAATGCAAAAGCTCCCTACCGTGGGAGGGGGAACACCATCCCCCTTGCACACCCCTCCCCCCTCAGTCACTACGCTCCCTTGGGCTTGGTCGCTGCATTCCCTAGCAATTTCTCACTCACTGTTGGCAGCCCTGAGATTAAGCAAGGGATAAACACTTGCAGGCCAAGTCCAGATCAGGCAGGTCCAATGACTGCAGTTAACTCTTCAAGCAACCCATGAGGCTTGGCAATTCTAAGTGTAAGCTTGCAGAAACAAGGAGCTGCAGATGCTGGTTGATACACAAAAGGACACAAAGTGCTGAAGTAACTGCAGGTCAAGCAGCATCTCTCGATATCATGGATAGATGACGTTTTGGGTAAAAATGAATACATTATGGGGTGAAGGCAGGAGAATGGGGTTGAGAGGGAAAGATAGATGAGACATGATTAAATGGCGGAGAAGATTTGATGGGCCGAATGACATAATTCTGCTCCTAGAACTTATGATCTTATGAATATGAAGCAGTTTGAAGAAGGGTCCTGACTCGAAACATCACCTATCCATGTTTTTCAGAGATATTGCTTGACCTGCTGAGTTACTCCAGCACTTTGTGCCCTAAGTGTAAGTTTGATTTGTTTATCTTGTTAACATGTCTATAACAGTTAGAGAAGTCTGTTAAATCTGAAACAAAAGCAAACTGTGAGAAATTTGATTGAAAACATGGTTATTCCTAGTTCTATCCAATGACTTTGATTGTTAAATTAAGGTCGATGAGTGTGAATACCTAGTTTAGCGGATTTCATAGAAGCTCACTGTGTTAGCAAAATTCATCAAGTAGGATTACCAACAAAGAGTTCATGTTTTTAATAAAGAAATACAGTGCCATGGTCTTTAGGCTTGGTCACATTTCTTACAAGGAGGCTGTGGCACACTGCTGAGGCTTCATTGACATGGATTATTTCATAGCATTTCTGGAGGAAGATCTATGCAAGTATAATGAGACTGAGATTGCACATGAAAAATTAACGAAGAATAAGGAACCAACCCTACAAACCAACCCGATTTCCATTGATAATAATCAAATACCTTCACTTATGTTAAATCAGTTATAATAATAACTTTTCTGGAAGAGTCAAGAGTGTTTTATTGGCATATGTCCCAGATAGGAAAATGAAATTCTTACTCGCTGCAGCACAACAGAATATGTAAACATAATATATAATGGGAGGAAAAAAAATGTCAGTGTGTATATATACACATTCACACATACTCAATAAATAAACAAATATAGTGCAATCATAATAATAGTCTGTTATTAGTTAGTTTGTTATTTCAATTGATATCAGTATTCCTGCTTGAAATAATGTAGTTAATTATATTGATGTAAGGTCAGCCGCCCTTTATAATGCCAATTATTATTTTAATTCACAGATGCATCGCACCATGCCCGCTCGGGATCTGCTCGGCAGTATTACACACTTCCACCTAGCAGTCATGAACGGAGAGCACATACAAACATTACCGAGCCTCCAAGGTTTCACTCACAGGCCAAAGGAAAAAATGTTCGTCTGGACTCGCATTTCAGAAAAGCGTCCCGGAAGAACAGTTTCTGCAATGGTGTAACCTTCAGCCACCGACCAGTCCACCTTTATGAGAAAGTGAGGTTACGATTATCAGTGGTCCTTCATGGATGGAGCGGTGCTTTGCGGTTTGGTTTTACATGTCATGATCCCTCTCTGATGAGCTCCGCAGACATCCCAAAGTATGCATGTCCTGACTTGGTAACCAGGCCTGGTTATTGGGCCAAGGCATTACCGGAAAGGTTTGCTCTGAAAGACAATGTCCTTGCCTTCTGGGTGGACAGACACGGACGAGTGTTTTATACTGTGAATGATGAAGAGCCTGTTCTTTTCCAGTGTGGCATTAATGTTTCAGGACCACTCTGGGCGCTGATCGACATCTATGGAATTACACAAGAAGTCCAAATGCTTGGTGAGTATCCAACATTAAAACTAATACCAAATTAGAACCAGGAGATGATACCTAGTAGAATATGGCGGCATGGTGGTGCAGTGACAGAGTTACTGCCATACAGTGCCAGCATCAGTGACCGCGGTTCGATCCTGACTATGAGTGCTGTCTGTATGGAGTTTGTACGTTCTCTCCATGACCTGTGTGGGTTTTCTCCAGGTGTTCCCGGTTCAGATTTCAGATGTACAGATTTGTTGGTAAAAAAATTGTAAATGATCCCTAGTATGTGTAGGATAGTGCTAGTATGCGGGGATCGCTGGTCTGCATGGACTCGGCAGACCGAAAGGCCTGTTTCCGCATTGTATCTCTAAACTAAACTAAACTAAACGCAAATAGTAAAGTGACTATTCTCCAACAAGTTTAAATTGCCTATTATTTAAACCCTTTTACGCTGTAAATACTGAGTAAAGTTTGGGATTTATTGAGAAAGGCTGTTTGTTTCCTTAAAAATATTCTATTTTTAAAAGTGCAGATTATGTACATTACACACAGAGCCAATTTTCAATTGTCAGGCAACATTATTTGCCACAGGGATGCTTGGCACAGTCATTAAATCCTCCTGCTACATAAAAGATAGCAGTTCAAAGTGCATCTGAGCATTCCTTCAAAATTAGTGCAGATAATGCATCTATGCAAGAGCAAATCAATTGAAATATAGGTAAATTCATATTTTATGCATGGGATTCCTTGAATGATTGGAGGATATGACTGAGTGGTTATTTATAGAAAACTAAATGGGAAAAAATAGAACAAAATATATGAGTTTAAAAATACATATGCCATTAGCTTTGTGCTTTAATGATTGTTTTCTTGACGTGATATACAGCCTCAGCAGCAGTAGATTTAGATCCAATAATTATTGGATTCCGAAGCTCTAGTCTGGGTCTTATTTTCCTTTAGAACCACTTGGTGCTCTTTGCATTCCCAGGTTTTAGGTTTATCATTGTCATTACGAAGGTACAGTATAAAGCGTTTTGTATGCCATACATGGATCGGACAGGTTTGTTGGGTTGTGGACCAACCATGGACAGGTGGGACTAGTGAGCTGGGACATGTTGGCCGGTGTGGGCAAGTTAGACCAGATAACACTATGTATAAATGCAATCAAGGCAAACTCAAGTTCAATAGATAGAGCATAAGGTGCAGAATAGAGTTCTCAGCATTGTAGTACATTAGTTCCATTCACTATCCATTGTCATGTGAGAAAGCAGACCATAAGCTGAAATATGCAAGCTCAGATACAGGAGACATGTGGTTTAAAAAAACGTAATAATTCTTTCCAGCATATTACAAAAACAAAAGGCGAGGTTGATTGCAAATTGGTATTTTTTATTTGAAATAATCCACCATCATAGTGATATATGGCTCTGTGCTTTAACTTACTGCTATTTAATCCTTAAATAAAATGTTATCAGAGGTAGATGTGATTGTTTTTTTAATGCAAAAAAATAATCCATTTGATTCCAGATGGCTGGTAAATATCTTGGGTTGTTCAAAACAAGGGAAAAAAATGATTTGCAGTTGCAAAAATACTCCCTTTTCCAACCTCATGATGCAGAGGAAACATCTGGAACCAAAATAGCACATCATTCCCAATACGTTACCATGTCCGGACATCAGCATGAAGTCTCCTTGGGGACAAATTAAAATGATAATTAGCTGTATCTTTTGTGACTGTTGTTTTAAAGGAAGCAAATTTCCATCAGTAACTGGATACGTGCATGGTGACCATCCCTCGTTTATGAAAAACAACCAATAGCATTTGAAAGCTAACCAAGTATTATGTTAAACGGTGACAAACAAATCAATTTCAGAAAACCAGTGCTAATATCCATAAACTATAAAGTGTAATACTTCTTGTTAACTTCAAAGATGCGAGACAGTGTTTGTTGCCATGGATTTAGTTCCTGCGTGAAGAGCCTTAAACATAAATAGAGTTTCATTCCAAGACATTCAGTGGGTGAGCGAGTGAAGGAAAGTGATTAAGAGCTTGCCCATGGCACTTTATTGATGTACTCAGACAGCTACCCCATTTTGGCTCAATAAGGCGGATGCTTTCATGAAAGGTAGTCATTTGAAACCACAACATTCAATTTCATCAACGTGCAAGATGTAACATATTATGTACGTTTGCTGGTACTGAGCTTGCCATTTGTACCACGTGCAGCTGTGAAAGGAGCTCTGAAAATAATGATTTTATAGCAGACAGGTGTTGAAATCATGCTCACTGTCGAACTGATAACGATTTCCTCCCCAGTCCTTGTGATTCATTATTTGGTCTTATTGCATTTTCCATAACTACTAGTAACAGTCTTTAAAAGGATCTCAATAGTTAGGGTTGCAGCACTAATTAAAACAAAAATATCCTAATAATTGAGATTGCAGCAGGGATGTTTTGTTTACAGGTGTATACAGAATGCTGGATGATTGGCTAGCTGAGCCTCTGTTAAAAGTAAATAGTTTAAATGCTACTTCTTGGTGAACTTGGTGAACTTCTGGAGTGCAGCTCTATTTTTAAATAAAAACAGAAAAGGCTGCAAAAACTTAGCAGGTCAAGCTGCTCTGTGGGAGGGAAAAGGTGACATGTTAGCTCTGTTTTTCTTCCTTCTGATGTGACTTGAGCTGCTGAGTATTTCTTGCATTTTCCGTTTTTATTTTAGATTTCCAGCATTTGCGATTTTTCGATGTTCACTTATTTGCATTTTGCCTAGTTGATTTTTAAGGATTTATTCAAGGGCTTCCCCACACTCCATAAGGACCCAGGAGAAACAAATTAAACCCTTCCAACCCAATCCTCACAACACCAAAGATCTTCCAATATTATGACTCATTGCAGTCCAATCTGTACACATCTGTTACACATTCTAGTTTTCTGTGTGGAACACCCATTTATATCCTTTTAGTTCTCTGCTTCATGCTTAGTTGATCGATTCTCCCCTGTAAACGTTATTAAGGATCTTGTAATGAATGGACTTCTCTGTTGAAAATCCAAACCTCAATGGCAAAGGACAATGCAAACCTGCACAATATAAAATTGCCTTTAACTGCTACACTAACCATTATTGTGAGTAGCCATGTGAAGGCTTTGGAAATTGCATTCTGCAGTAGTGCAGGAATGTGTTTTACAATTTTGAGTACTTGTCAGGGTGACTTAAAGGTTCTTTATATAATATTTGGCTTTCTGGCTAGAGAGCACTTTTTTTTTTCTGTTTGCAATGATTTAAAGTGCCTGTTTTCCCAACACTCTTCTCTCAGCAAACAATATGAGCTTACTAAATGCCTACAGGGCAACATTCAGTGTTCGAGGGTTCTGCAAATTTGTGTAAACCCCAATTTTTTCTTGATCAGTCCACTGATTTTTAAAACAAACGTAAATGATAATTTGAGAATATGCCATAAAAAATACTCATATACAGCCCAATACCTGTAGCGACTGAGGTGAAAACAGTATAGTATTAATTATTGACTAACGAACATTTGAGGACAGGTTTAATGTGAAGGGGGAAAGGTTTAATAGGAATTTAAGGGGTAACATTTTCACACAAAGGGTGATGAGTGTATGGAACAAGCTGCCAGAAGAGGTAGTTGAGTCAGGGACTATCCCAACGCTTAAGAAGCAGCTAGACAGGTATATGGATAGGACAAGTTTGGAGGGATATGGACCAAATGCAGCATGTTTGACGTGTAGCTGGGACATGTTGACTGGTGTGGGCAAGTAGGGCCGAAGGGCCTGTTTCCACACTGTATCACTTGATGGCTCTGTGACTCTTTGAATGTTCTGTGAAAAGGGTAAGCAAGAAACTAATTAGACAGAAACTATCAGACAGGACAAATTAGAGTAAATATTGTCAGAGTTAAAAGGTGTGGGTGTTTTGATTAAAGTGAATGGCATTTGGGCAAAATCAAAATGTACAATGCTGAGTATTGTACTGTACCTGTCCACGGAATCATATGTTTTTGTTGTTTAAAGATGTAAAGTCAAGGATTTCTTTTTTTCTTGTTGCAGAGAGCATGTTTGCAGAAACCATAACTTCAGCACGACTCAGCACAGCACGGCTCAACAGTTGCCTTCCTCAGACTAGTCATGACAACGCCAACTTCAATAATAACGAACTGGAGAACAGTGTTGTGGTGGCAAAAATAACAAACCTAAATCTAAGCGAAGTTCCCAGCCTTGCGCCAGACAATCACAATTTACCTTGTTGTACCAACAGACGGCTTAGATCGCGAGGCCTGCCATCTTTTCTCGACACTGACCTTCACTTTCATTACATACGAGGGCCTGATGTTACCCTTTCTCAGGATAGGATGGGAGTGTGTACGAACTGGCAGGAGAGCACTAGGACCCTGGTGTTCTCGGATCGCCCTTTGCATACTGGGGAAACCCTGTATGTGGAGGTGGGGCAGTTAGGGTTACCATATTATGGCGCCCTTCTCTTTGGCGTAACGTCTTGCGACCCCAGCACGCTGCGAACAAACGAGCTCCCAGCGGATCCAGATTTCCTACTTGACCGTAAGGAATATTGGGTAGTGTGCAGAGGTTTCTCAGTGCCCAACAGCAGTGATATTTTCAGTTTCACTATTCTGCCAAATGGAGAGCTGCATCATCGTGTTAATGGAATAAACATAGGGATGCTGGTTTATGTGGACACCACACAGTCACTCTGGGTATTCTTCAGCTTACATGGAGTGGTCAACCAGCTGAGGATACTGGGTAAGTGTGCACCTACTTGTCCATTTGTCCTGCTTTTGGTTAGAAGATAACCAACAAAACATATTGAAGTATTTCCTTTGTTTAAATGCTTTTAAAATGTGTTCCTCTGTGGAATGCTCATCGATAAAGTTTACCGCATGTTATTCCCAACTACGTGGGCTGGAGGAGCCTTAGGGATTGTGCAGGAAAGTTGTCCAAGATTCCTGCCATTAGCTGATAGATGTCAAATTACCCATTGTAAAAGTTCATTGTTGTGCCTCCTGACCAAGGAGATGTTCAAGTGTACGGTACATTGAAATACTTCTCTCCGAGAGATATTGGAGGAAATCATGTAAAATGATTTAAGGATTAAATTATTTTCACAATCATTTATTGGAATCTGTGCAGGGATTTCTATCTACAAATAAATCATTTCTATATGGGAACATACATATCATACATCAAAGATATTTAAATATGTGTATTTTATATATATACTTAAGTGTGTTCTTCAGTGGTTATGCCTTTGACTTTCACTATCATAGCTTTGGAGAAATTTAGCAGCAAAATTCACAAAGCCTGAAGTAATGGACTCAATGCTTTATTGAATTGCTAGGCTCTTTGAATCACAGATGTTTTATCATTGACTATTATGACAGGCTTTTTGTCCAGTTAAGTGTATGAGTCACCTAACGGTCCCATTTCCAATAGTTTTTAGTTGGCTTTCTTTTAAAGCTATAACTTGATTCTACTTGAAAAAATGAAAAGGTCTTAACTTCAACACATTTTACGATGGGTATTTTAACCATGTTCTGTACAGATCTTTTTATTTCCAATTTCCTATCTGATCTCTTCGTAATTATTTTAGACTCATGTCCTTTGTTGCAATGTTGCCAAACAGTGGAACTACCTATTATTATTTAATAAATAGCAGATTCTGGTTTATACCAAACATAGAAACAAAATGCTGGAGTAACTCTGCGAGCCAGTTGATGCTGCCAGATCCGCTGAGTTACTCCAACATTTTCTGCACATCGCACAGCCGGTACGAGCATTGAATTTTAAGTAATACTCCCCTTCCTGCTCTCTCTTCCCCATTACCTCTCCATCCAGGTCTTCACCTAATTGTCACGTTATCCTGCCCCTCTTCCCTCCTCCCGTCCCCTTCCACCTATATTCTTCCCTTTCCTTATCTGACTGTTTTTCTTTTTCATCTTGAGCCCTTGTCACTTACTCCACCCATGTGCCAATGTGAGCCACCCCCCCCCCCCCCCTCACCTGTGTCCACCTATCACTTGCCAGGCTTTCTCCCTCCCCACTTCTCTTTTCCTGCTTTCCCCCACCACCCCCCCCCCCCCGCCTCCCCCTACTACAATCATTGTGAAGAAGAGTCCCAGCCTGAAGCATCGCGTATCCCTCTGCACATGCTTACTGAATCGCTGAGTCAATTCACCACTTTATGTTTTGCTTTCAGCTGTGGGGGATGGGTTATTAACCTGCCAGCTTGCATGGTTTTTTTCCATGTGTAAGAAACTAAAGCACCCATTGGAAAACCCATACATTCATAGAGAGAACAGACTACACACAGACAGCAATAGAGACCCCGAATGAATCCAAACCGATGGCTGTGAGGCAGCAGCTGTAACTGGTTGGGTCACCGAGCTGCCCAGACCTAGTCCTCATCCCCTTGTTGCTAATATTTGTATTTTTCTGAAACTTTCTTATTATTTTTGTGTTTCTTGCATGTTTTTTTTTTCACTCTCCTGTTCAACTTTTCTGTTTCACCCAAAGATTCTAAGAGCAAGAAAAGATCACAGGTAGTGAGTCAAAAAAGATCACAGGTAGTTTCAAAACCACTGAATGTCCCTGTTTTATATTCCATCCACAGAAAAATATTCAGTTGCCTCTTGAGGTGCTTTAGAAATAATTTATGCATCTTTTTTTCAGTGGCCAACCTTAATAACATATTTAAATAAAAATGTTTTATATAAAAGTTCTTCCTTCTCCTTAAGTCGGAGAATTTTGATTGGTAAGTGTGTCAGGGGCTATGGGGTGAAGGCAGGAGAATGGGGTTGAGAGTGAAAGCTAGATCAGCCATGATCGAATGGCAGAGTAGACTTGATGGGCCAAATGGCCATATTCTGCTCCTAGAACTTATGAACCTCTGAACTTATGATTGTATATTTTTGATGTAACATTGACCATGGTGAACAGTTAAACTATATGAACTTTAACAGAAGTCGTCATGTTCTTGAAAGCACTAATTAGTTCATCTTGAAGCCATCTCTTTACTGGCCCTCAGTTCATTGCTTGCGGGCTGCTTTATTTATCTGTCTGGGTTTGCTAGATAACAATTGCAGTTTTGAAACAAAAGCAGGTTAGTATTTTGAACAATTCCATGAAAAACAAGTAATCTTTTTCACATTTTATTTAAACATTAAATGGCTTGAGACAGGTCATCTGAAATAAATCAAACAGAATTATAAATTATATTCATTAGAGAATTATGCCACCCTGTTTGAGTTCATTATTATAAATTATTTTGATTCTGAGCAGAGTTGATTTTCTCAGGAGCCATTGCAAGTCAATCAATATCTTTTGGTCCTGAATGCCCCATCTGTTACCTCATTTATACATGATCGCACATGCCACTTTTATAATATTCAGTAACATTTCAAATATGAGTCTCATTTCTAAATGACATAAAAGATTAGTACATGGAATATAAATCTTGACTTTGAATTGAGTCTTAATGAGCAATTACCTATTTTAATTCAAACTCCGTTCAAGATCGACATTGTGTATGCTGTGCATGTTGTTAGTTGAGGAATGAATACTTGCCTGTGCAGAGGGAAGAGCAGATTTATGAAAACAGATCTTTGAAACTTTCCGCACCCATTTGGCTCGGAAAAAACAGGGTCTCATTGTAGTAATTTCATTGAGTAGACATACTAGATCCTGCTTTTACCCATGTGCCTTGATTCTATTAGCCCTAAGAGCTAAAATATGTCCTCACTTGGGCAGATTTAAAGACAATATCTCCAGTTCAATCTAAATTTAATGCTGGTGCATCAAATATTACTTGGCATTTTGATATATAATTGTATACCTGTGTATACAATTAAAACCGCAATCCAAACATAGTCTGAGAATTTATAGTGTTTTACATAAATGATCTGAATCCTTTTGACACAAAGCTCGAGATAAATGTACAATGGCCTCATTATCTGCTGACTTACTGTTTGCAGATCCACACATTGCCGAGATCCATTCAAGATTACATTTCAAATTAATTTTGGAGGTGCATGGGGCAGGAATGTGTTAGGAACGTAGGAGGTTAGTCTAGAGAGTGTGTTGGCCAGGTACGATGGGAAGTAGGGTATGGATGCATTGAAAAGCAGAAAAACATAAGATGAAACCTCTTTACATACAAGATATATCTGTGAAGAGGTAATTACCAGCAGCCTAAGTGGTAGCTCCATTTTCTGTTCCCCTAATCCTGCTGAATATTGAGTGTGTACAACGATCTTAAATATGCTGTTGATCCATTTTATGGACACCAAGCACTGATCAGCATTAGAGAATATATGGAGGTAGGGTTTATTATTATTAGTAGTAGTATTTGCTAATACTAAGGAAATACTAAGCTAATACTAAGCAAATGATGCTAACCTGAATAAAATAATGACCTAGACCAGCAAGACACAGCCAGATGGGAATAAATGCCAGACTTTCTCCTATAGTTAGGCGCTTTAGGGCTTTGGTTGGGGTGCTCTCTTGCTGTAACTGAAATAGCATTTAGTTGGAAAAATAAGTCTAAAGTGGTTTGTATTAAATGTAGTGGCTGGAATTGTTGATAAAGGCTTGGTGCCAATATATTTGGTACAAACATGATGAATACAATAACATACATTATATTGTTTGGTGCTGCCACAAACCTCAGTTCTGTTTAATAACAAATACTAAATAGAGATCAAGCTGATATGGAATAGATGTTAACATGCTCTGGGGGTACTCCCATGAGGTTAATATCAAGACATTATTAGAGCAGAGCAGAGAAGGTTTCACTTTTCTTCTCAATGTTGGGCATTTGTCCTTGGTGTGCTGCCAAGATGGTCCCTGATTGTCCAAACTAGAATGCATTCTATTTCCCAGAGCTAGGCACAATTGTCTTGATATACTCACAAAACAAAAAAGTTTAGTGCCACCATCAGCCACAAAGCTTATTGCCAATGTAGGCCATTTAAATAGGCTGAGAACAATGTATTTGTCTTTTTGCCGCGGCCTCAACCGAGTGTTAATAATAATTAAAGTGAGTTTGTATCAGTAGAACTTAAATATAGATATTTCTTCTTTTTACCTAAAGGTACATTGCAATATTTTTTTTAAACCATGCATGATGTGCATTTGCAACATAATTCATATCATGAAACTGTCCAGGCTCATGCTGTGAATTATAAGAAAAATGTGCATCAAATGAAACATACTCATGGGAAGTATTATCCCCTTTACAGGTACATCCCAGTCGACCCCTGTGGATGTATCTCCTTCAGGTTCTCCGGGTGGATCCCACTATGACAGTGACTCTGACATGGCATTCAGTGTTAATCGGTCTTCATCTGCATCTGAATCATCTCTGGGTAAGTAAAAATGTACACTCGTTCGGATAAAAATATTACACCCTATTTTCCATATGATTGAAAACGTGCTTCCCAAAGTAGTATTGGAATTAATTATATAATATTTGTGACTGAGGTAGTCTGTGTACTAACTCACCTTTAGCTGAATTGACAGCTGGATAAAACTATCATTGCTCCATTTGCAAGGGCCCTGCACAGAAATATTTTGTGTGCTCTCAGTTTTCTTTGAGCACAGTTCAACAACACTTTGTTTTCTTGCATGCCTTTTCTACAACAGTGACTGGTGTAGGGAATGATCATAGAAACATAGAAACATAGAAAATAGGTGCAGGAGTAGGCTATTCGGCCCTTCGAGCCTGCACCGCCATTCAATATGATCATGGCTGATCATCCAACTCAGTATCCCGTACCTGCCTTCTCTCCATACCCCCTGATCCCTCTAGCCACAAGGGCCACATCTAACTCCTTCTTAAATATAGCCAATGAACTGGCCTCAACTACCTTCTGTGGCAGAGAGTTCCAGAGATTCACCACTCTCTGCGTGAAAAATGTTTTTCTCATCGCGGTTCTAAAGGATTTCCCCTCTATCCTTAAGCTGTGACCCCTTGTCCTGGACTTCCCCAACATCGGGAACAATCTTCCTGCATCTAGCCTGTCCAACCCCTTAAGAATTTTGTAAGTTTATTAATGAATTAAAAGTGGCTGCTTTGTGTTAAATGGTGGAAATGAGTAGTTGAAAGAAGTAGATTGAGGATGTCAAATTGGGTATGTTCTCTATGGCCTATCACTGAACTCAATCAACTTAAAAAACATGCCAGTGTTATTTTTTTAATTTAATTTTTGTTTGGCAGGTTCTTTTAAGTTCTGCGTTGTAATATCATAGTGGGGCGGATAATTGTTCTCCCACAATTTCAAGCAAATCTCTAATTTTAACTAAGTGCCTCAGTTGGTGCCATGGGTTCCTATGGCAACTGAGAAAAAAACAAAAGTCAATTGACCATGGGCTGTTTGCACTGAAACTTAATGGGAGCATACTGGCTAAATCAAAACCACAGTGACATGCTATCATTAAATTTAAATGTTATTGTAAAGTTGTAATACTTCCAGGCTTCTTTTTAATGTCTATGGATGTCAAAACCAACAACTGAATTGTCAATTTGTGGGACAGCTTTAACAACTGTTGAGCCTGGGTATCAGCAATGATTGAATGGAGGAGCCGTGTTTCTGTGCACAGAAACAGGTCATTCGGCTCCTCCATTCAATCATGGCTGGTCTATCTCTCCCTCCTAACTCCACTCTACTGCCTTCTCTTCATAACCTCTGACATCCATACTAATCACGAATCTATCTATCTCTGCCTTAAAAATATCTTGTCCAAGCTAACCATCAACCACCCTTTTATGCTAACCCTACATTCGCTTGGGCAGCTGACAACCCAGCAGTATGTATTGATTTCTCTAATTCAAATAACCCTTGCATTCCCTCTCTTTCACCTCCACCTTGGTCATCCTGCTAGTTCCATTGTTTGCATCCCTTCGTTATCACCTCTTCCACAGCCAACAATGGACCATTGTACGCCCCACCTTTCATTGGTCATTGGTGCTGCCTCTGATTTGTTCTGAACCTTTTAATAAACTCTGGTTTCCCTCTCACCTCTCTCAGTCTGGAGATGGGTCTCGACCTGAAGCGCCATCTATTCCTTTTCTCCAGAGATGCTGCCTGACCTGCCAAGTTATTCCAGTATGAGTTACTTATTCCAGTAATGAGTATTTTTGTGTCTATCTTCAGGGAAAAAAATGCATTTGCAGTTCCTTCCTCCTCATTAAACTCCCCACATTCTCAAAAACTATTCACAAATATTACCACTCAGTAACACACCAGGGCCAATTCATTGCAGCCAATTGGTCTACCGATCCTCACTTCTTTGCTCAATGGGAGAAAGCCACAACACCTAGAGGGTATTCACGTGATGATTGGGAGAAAGCTCAGACTCTACATAGACAGCTTCCAGGATAAGGAATGAACCCTGGTCCATGGAGCAGTGTGGCAGTGGCTCTGCCTACAGTACCTCTCCAACATACTAAAGGTATAGAAACATAGAAAATAGGTGCAGGAGTAGGCCATTCGGCCCTTCGAGCCTGCACCGCCATTCAATATGATCATGGCTGATCATCCAACTCAGTATCCCGTACCTGCCTTCTTTCTCTCCATACCCCCTGATCCCCTTAGCCTCAAGGGCCACATTTAACTCCATCTTAAATATAACCAGTGAACTGGCCTCAACTACCTTATGCGGCAGAGAATTCCAGAGATTCACCACTCTCTGTGTGAAAAATGTTTTTCTCATCTCGGTCCTAAAAGACTTCCTCCTTATCCTTAAACTGTGACCCCTTGTTCTGGACTTCCCCAACATCGGAAACAATCTTCCTGCATCTAGCCTGTCCAACCCCTTAAGAATTTTGTAAGTTTCTATTAGATCCCCCCTCAATCTTCTAAATTCTAGCGAGTACAAGCCAAGTCTATCCAGTCTTTCTTGATATGAAAGTCCTGACATCCCAGGAATCAGTCTGGTGAACCTTCTCTGTACTCCCTCTATGGCAAGAATGTCTTTCCTCAGATTAGGAGACCAAAACTGTACGCAATACTCCAGGTGTGGTCTCACCAAGACCCTGTACAACTGCAGTAGAACCTCCCTGCTCTTAACTCAAATCCTTTTGATATGAATGCTAACATACCATTCGCTTTCTTCACTGCCTGTTGCACCTGCATGCCTACTTCAATGACACCCAGGTCACGTTGCATCTCCCCTTTTCCTAATCAGCCACCATTCAGATAATAGTCTACTTTCCTGTTTTTGCCACCAAAGTGGATAACCTCACATTTATCCACATGCTTACCCGATCTACCCGGGAGAGCAGAAAAGCGAGTATACAAATAAACAAATTGCAGAGGCTGGAATCTGGAAGAACTCAGCAGGCTGAGCAGCATTGGTGGATTGTTGACGTCTCAAACGGGCTGAGAGAAAGCAAAAGTTAGTTTTAAGTTGGAGAGGATGGGGAAGTGGAAGAGGTTTTTCTGATAAGATGAGGACAGGGTTACCATAGTGATAAAATAAGTGGATGGAGCCACCTGGTTGATAGAGTGGGAGACAACAAAGAAACATGTTAAAAGCTATGAAATGCAAGCCAGAGTTGTAGGACATAGCCAGCATGCCAGACACAAGTAGTGGAAAGAGGAAAGCTATGTGAATTTTGTAGGTGGATGGCCTATATTAGTTCTGATACTGAGAAACTGGGTTAACTGTAATTGTTGAAATTCAATATTGTGTTCAACAGCTGCAATGTGCCTGGATGGAAAATGAGATGCTGTTCCGCCAGCTTGCATTGGGTATCATTAAAAAGAATACAGGGAGCCATAGACAGATGGATCATAATGGGAGTCGGGTGAACCTGACATTTGTAATGAAAACCACTTAAGAAACAACTGTTTATTTTCACATATTTTACCATTAGCAAAATTTGAATTGTGTGCAAGGTCAGTTCTTATCAACAAAGAAAGAAAGCCTATATTTGTATAACTGGAGAGTCCTGCTGTATGTTCCTATGTGATGAATAAGGTTCATGGACTACTCTTTACTTAAACAGAAATAGACATGGAGGTCAAAGGTCTGAGTCAATGTCATGGGAATTTTACAACAGATTATGATAATGCCAAAGTGAATTTCCTGGGGAAAAACAGTTTAAGACGAGTTCACTGCATGGAAAGGAAAACCATGAGTGCCATCTAAAGGAATATTTGCAAAGTACTTTCATTGTTCTGATTCTGTGTTGTCCTCAGCCCTGACACGTGATGACTTTTTAAACTGATATATCCATATCATTTTTGAGCTGCATTATTCCAGGCTCTGGACTCCAGTAATTTCTCTGACCACAATGACCTGCCCAAATTTCATCATAATTCACCTTCTGCATGACATTATCAAAATAAATAAAATACTATCAAACGCAGGAATATGGCGTGTCAATGCCCGCACAAACAGGACAGCACAGTCCCTTGCAAAGCAGAGACCTCTGCAATGCCTGGAAAAACTTCTACCTATTTTTTTATTAAACATGTTTAAATTCAGGACACAGATTAGTCAGCTGAGCAATCACAATTTGCATTGCATCCCAAGGCTATTTACCAGAATAATCAAATAAAATTTAACGTGAGGAGCCACTAAAGTAGATTTGGAGCAGATGACTAAACTGCTTATCAATTCATTGGTGAATTAAAGGCAGGAAGCAAGGTAGAGAATTGAAGAGAGTTAGGAAGGGAATTTCAGGGCTTATGAACTTTACAAATGAAGGGTATAGTGAAACAGATAAATTCAGGAATGAAAAAAACAGTCCGGAGGGTTTCAGCACTGGAGGAGATGATGGCCAGTGTAGGAAACTGCACAGGGGAATGAATGGTAAACTCAACGGTGCAAGTAAAGGGCCTGTCCCACTTGCCGATTTTTTCGGCGACTGCCGGCATCATTTCAGTGTCGCCAAAAGATTTTGAACATTTCAAAATCCAGCGGTGACAAAAAAATGTTGCAATACTTGAAAAAACACCGCGCATCAATACGTCATCACACCGCATCACACCGCAAATATTTTGGTAACCTGATAAGTCAGGCAATGGTGCCGACAGTCACCGAAAAAATCGCCATGGGACAGACAGGCCCTTAAGACCACAGCCTGTGGAGATTCAGGTGAGGGGAGAATGTGAAAGAGCAGCTGGGAGTGCACAGAAATGAGCAAATCTGGCATAAACAAAGACATGCATAAAGATATCAGCAGCACATGGGTTGAGGACAAAAGGTTGTGTGAGGGTCAAAGGAACAACAAAACAGAACTAATGATAGCACAGAGATATGGCCCAATCCAGAGATGAGCTTGTGAGCAGACTGGCTCAGTTTCGGACGGGGAGAGAGGCAGAGTGAAAAATGAAACCCATACTGCTGGAGAAACTCGTGGGAAGGAACTGCAGATGCTGGTTTAAACCGAAGATAGACACAAAATGCTGGGGTAACTTAGCGGGACACGCAGCATCTCCAGTGATGCTGTCTGTCCCACTGAGTTACTCCAGCATTTTGAGTCCATCTGCTGGAGGAACTCAGCAGGTCAGGCAGCATCTGGGGAGGCAGGAAGACAGTCAACATTTCAGGTCAAGACCCCGCATCAGTAGAGGTGGAATTGTGGCTTGAGTTCAGAGCTAATGGCAGGAACAGAAGAGAATACTTTTAAACTGCCCCTTAGTCAGAGGGGACAAAGTTTCTGCTTATTTTGTACTCATTCCGTGCTCATTCATGGATAGATTGCCCGGCAAGTTGGCAACAATGGAATTGCAATAATGCAAATTGGTCTGCCTTTCCAGAAAGTGGAATAACCAATGGATACCTCAACTTTTGTTAAATGTTATTTTTGGGTAGTAGAAAAGTAGTTCATTACAAATGTTTCAATGTGCAATACAAGATCATGCCATCTTAATCTTGGCATCTATAAAGTAATACATCTCCCTCAATCACAGAAGACTTGATCCAGCCATCCTGCTTCATTTAGCCACCAATGGGTTATTATTATGTCCAATATGAAAAGTAAAATAGTCAGCAATTCAGCATGTCTTGGATGCAGGAGTTGTAGACAGTTGATAAAGTTACTTTATTCAGTGAGCATGGTCAGTGTAACCAGGCAAATGCCAGTCCCAAACATTCAAAATATTCATTAGGCGAAGAAAGACAGCTTTACAAATTTACTGGTTCCAGGTCGAGGAATTTTTTTGTTAACAAAATATAAAGTTTGAAATGTTAGGTATAAAAAAATAGCAACATTTTGCATTTTTGAATGAGTAATTCCTTGACATTTTTAGAACCATATAACCGTGTGTTACTTCTGCGTAAGACTGTGGACATTAATCTTTTCATCTGTGTTTTTGTAATACCAAAGAGCAGATAAGAATTTCAATACTTCAATAATTTCAATGCTCTTTTTGTTCTGCTTCATTGACTTCTTATTCAGGAGTAGACATTATTGCTTTTTTCACCGCAATGTAGCTTTGAGTATGGTTGACGATGCTTTTTTCTTGTTTTCCACAGTGACTGCGCCCAGCTCCCCACTGAGCCCTCAGTTGTCACCGTCCTTCTCCCCGCCCGATCCACCGGACAGCAAAAATGGCGAGTGTGCTGTTTGCTTTGACAGTGAGGTCGATACGGTTATTTACACCTGTGGACATATGTGTCTCTGCTACGAATGTGGTCTTAAGCTGAAGAAGCAAATCAATGCCTGCTGCCCTATCTGCAGGAGAGTCATAAAGGATGTCATTAAAATATACCGTCCATGAAACTTGGCCTTTTTCATAATCCACACTATAATTTTTTTTTAAATATAGAGTTTTTATAGATAAGGAAAGCTTCTATTGCTAACTGTTATCTCATCTATATGCGTTCACAAAGTGTGGCTGTGTTTATTTGACTGATTTTCTCACACTCTCTCTCTCTCTTCGTACTCTTCTTCCTCTCTCCTCCCTCTATCCCTGTTGTCAATCACCTGCATGTAGAAAACCAAGCTGGATGCTCACATCTCCATCAGTAGCAACAATGTCACTCCATGTTTGACCAACATGTTGGGCAACTTAAATGGAGAAATTTGGACATTGTGTAGCAGTTAAACTGAGCAGAGCTCAAACTGACTTAAATAAAACACAGCAAACCAGATGAAGAGCAACATTTCGTGTAATTTGCTTTTTTGTCTGTGGTTACAAAAATAAAGATATTAATCATTAACATTGACCAATACATTTGAGAAAGTAATGTATTTTCCCATAATTATCACCCTGTGTTTTGATCATACCAAGCACAATATCCATGACGATTCATCACAAGCAGGATATTTACCACAAACAGTTACCAGTTGGTTTGCAGAGGTTAGAAATGGTTCTTTCTCTGCGTGTTCCCTGCAAAGACTGGTATTTGCTATGTCTGATTCATATACAACAGCCTGCAATTTGTTTTCAGAGAAAGCTCAATTGTTCACACTCAATGGAAACATGTCTTCAGTGTACGTTTTCAAAACTAATCTGAAGAAAAGAGACACGCTTCTAACAGATTAATTAATATAAATTTGCTATTCTATTGTTTATGTTACATACATGCCTGGATTGATAGATCGCAATAGTGATGGGGCCCAAATCTATTTTGTTTGAGTGTTCAAAACAACAAGTAGTGACTTTTATTCAAAGATTAAGGAGTTTGATAGGTTTAGTGTAATGACTAAAACTGCAATATCTTTTTTTTTGGCATAAATGCAAGTTAAATAATATTTTGCAATCTAATGAAAATTGCAATAACTTGCCCCTTGATTTTTAAAAGCAATGCCATTTGATTATTCGTTTAGAAGTTGGCATTTTACTTGCATATGCTGACAGGGACTGTTCATGTGTTTCAGTTCTACTTCAGCTGGTCATTATGTTGTGCGTCCCTGTAAGAAGGAGTCAAGCCCTGCAAATTGTTTTTGCATGGAGCTTTGCCTCCCTATAATCCATGGGTTAGTACAGAGAAGAATTAATTCCAAAAAATGGAAGAGAAACTAAAAGGGAACACACTCTAGAAGGCTTGGATCCATGAGGTAAAGTTTAAATTGACCTGTATGTTGCAGAGTCCAGGCTAACCTGCCAGCAAAGAGATATTGCAACTTTAGCATGACTTGAAAAGATATGAAGTGTTATGCTGGATTTTTTTCTGTGATGATTTAAAGCTACAGGTGCCTTACATAGGAAGGTGATGCACTTTGTTTTCCAATCTCCCCATGAATTCTGACTGCCACTATTATAAATTCACTGATTAAAGGCAAAGTAGTTTTATAGAACTCACATGACAACCACAAAAATATTTTCCTTTTGATAATAGAATGAAAATGTTATGTAACACAAATATATTTAATATCTTGCCTAATTTACTGACTTTGTACAAAAAATAGTATCTAGTTTCAGTAGCTTATTGTTTCAGTATTGAAGATGATGGTATATATCCTAAACTTCAACAGAAACTTTGTACGAATTTTGCCTGCAATATATAGCGTAAAGCATTATAATTTGGGGGGGTTTTGCACTTAATTTAAATGTTTTTTGTTGTCCAAGATTGTGTTTCTTGTGTGACACTGATAGAAAGTGGAGAAATATAGAATCTGTGTTTTTGTGTGTGTGCTAGCACTGTGAATGGTAAGATTAATAGATCAATTATAAATGACAGAATGAAAAATGTGAGTATCATTAACCTGGGAATGACCAGATTGCCACTGAGAACCGAATAGTGGTTACATCATTTGGTAACACATTCTTTGAAGAAAATATGAACAGGTATACATTAAATCTGTGATTATTTTTTGATGTTGAAATTTGGATTTAAATATGTAAATATGTTCATTTAAAATTCACAGCTAATTTCATGTTGTTTTCTTTTCCCTCACTTTATATTCTTCTTGTCCACCCCAGCATTATTTACCTGCACATTATTACTTCCATCTCTTATTGCATGACTATCTTGCATGATCAGTAAATTCAACTCAATATTTACTTTAATTTTAGTGCTTGTTTATTTCCTTGCATGAGTTATTGAGTTGAAAAACTATGCTTTCTACTTTTCCCGGTTTTAATGTGCCCTTGTTTATCAATAAACAAAGGAGTCGTGAGCAATTTGCGTTCAACGTTAATTATATTACCTTCGTGCAGGAAACATAGAAACATAGAAAAATAGGTGCAGGAGTAGGCCAATCGGCCCTTCGAGCCTGCACCGCCATTCAATATGATCATGGCTGATCATCCAACTCAGTATCCTGTACCTGCCTTCTCTCCATACCCATACCGCCTGATCCCTTTAGCCACAAGGGTCACATCTAACAGAAATCTGCGATCTGAATGATCAAAGTACCTGCCTGCAAGTATGCATCAGCAAATCAGATTCAGAAAAAAGACACCGTTTCTTAATGAAAGGTTAGCATTCTTTGGTAAATTCAGGAATGTTCTGCCCCAGAAATATAGATTTATTGTAAACACTGGCAGAAAGTCAAGAAAAAAATAGGATTGCAATGCTACCAGAACTAGAAAGAGCTTGCAGGTATTAATTTTAATAAAGGCAGAAAATGAATTTAAATAACCTTTCATGACCTCAGGTTTTACCAAAGTGCTTTACTATGTGCACTGTGTGTACTAGTTTGAAATATCGACTTTATTATAATGTGGAGTAACCTTTTAAATTACACAGAGCAAATTTCTGTGAGATCTTCTGTTTTTTGTTGCTGTTTGTTGAAGAATTAATATTGGCCACAACATGGAAGGAATCTCCTATTCTTCATATGGGATATTTTATGCCTGCGGGGGGAGATGTAAGCTTGGTTTAACATGTCAAAAGTTCTGCATCTATGTGCTGTTGAGATTATGTCATCAACTCTCTGGTATTCACCTTCAGTAGATTTCCAGCAGAATTTGCCCGGATCTGACTATGGTTATCCATTTCCTATTCTTCATTCCTCTCACTTCCAAAGGGACTGTCTCATCATGTTTAGTCCCATTACCGATGCTCTCTCTCTCTCTTGCGCTATCTCTCTATCTATCTATCTATCTATCTATCTATCTATCTATCTATCTATCTATCTATCTATCTATCTATCTATCTATCTATCTCTCTATCTCTCTATCTCTCTATCGCTCTATCTCTCTATCGCTCTATCTCTCTATCTCTCTATCGCTCTATCTCTCTATCTCTCTATCGCTCTCGCTCTCGCTCTCTCTCTCTCTGATCATCTTTCACACTGCAGGAGTTGACGGAGCAAGTGCCAGATTTACTGACAGTGAAAACATTAGAGCTAAGCATGAGAGCAAAATACCACAGAAATCTGAAATGGTGCAGAAAATGCTGTAAATATCCAGCAGATCAAGCAGCCTCTGTGACAGAGAAATAGTTAACGTGTCAGGTCGCCGATCTTTTATATTTCCAGCATTTTCTTCTTTATTACAGCTGTGGAATTCAGCCTCCTCCCCAAACCTATACTGTTTTTTTTAGATGAGTAGGTACCTAGACTAGTTTTCAGTTCCTCATTTACCACACAAGGATTAATTCTGCCATTATTACTCACTACTGCTGCCCCCTAGTGTTATGCTCCATACATTACAAGCTTTTTAAGGATTGATCAAGAAGCTGTCCTTGCCTAAGATAGACACAAAATGCTGGAGTAACTCAGCATGGCAGGCAACATCTCTGGAGGGAAGGAATGCCCTACTCCCCAGAGATGCTGCCTGTCCCGCTGAGTTACTCCAGCATTTTGTGTTTATCTTCGGTTTAAACCTGCATCTGCAGTTCTTTTCTGCACAGTTATCCTTGCCTGTTCAGAATCTGTTAACGCTGTTGCTCATTTTATAAATTACTGACTATTTAAAGTTAAGGCTTGAATCCATGGTGTACCACATGCGGGCTTTGGTCACATCCAGCCTACACAACACTTCCACCTGGCCTTTCTGCACACTAGCAGCCCGAACATTCCCACGGGGTGAGCTGCAGTCTCATTAGGCAACCCGTGTACTCAGTATGCCAGCTGTCCCAGCCACATTTACAGACCTAAGCCATGGAATTGGCTTCTGCCCTGTGAGGTTTTCTGCTGTCCATAAGGTCCTAATGCTAATGGTGTTAACTTTCTAATCTCGATGGGTTGAGAAATGGGACTTAATCAGATGTAGGCTACAGTACTGTGAAACCATGGTACGTAATACCTGTCTCAGGGTCTCTCTAGGATCTAAATAGTGGTTGATACTTGTTTCAACTGTTACTACTCAACAATAAGAGAGAGTCTTTACTTTTAAAATGAATTTTGATGATGTTGATGTAATTGGTAAGATGGAAAGAAACTCTAGAATGTGACAAGTGGAACAGCAAGGGGTTAGTGAGGGGAACAGTGAGAACTGTAGGTACACAAAATTGCTGGAGGAACTCAGCGGGTGCAGCAGCATCTATGGAGCGAAGGAAATAGGCGACGTTTCGGGCCGAAACCCTTCTTCAGTCTGAAGAAGGGTTTCGGCCCGAAACGTCGCCTATTTCCTTCGCTCCATAGATGCTGCTGCACCCGCTGAGTTCCTCCAGCAATTTTGTGTACCTTCGATATTCCAGCATCTGCAGTTCCCCTTTGAACAGTGAGAACTGTAGCATTTGTTTAAACATAGTTTAAGTTATCAGGATCTTGTTGGGTATATTTAAATAAAACTGGGTTCCTGTGAGTGGCCGTCAGAAATGGCTTGGATTGTAAAACCTGGCTGCCTCCTAAAAACAACGTTGTTTCCCACTGATTTACATTTAGATTTTTCATTAAAACAACTGTATTGTTCATGCTTGTTCATCTTTTCTCTGATTAATGTGTTACCACATGAATAAGACCAGCGTTCCAATGTAAAACCAGTACAACTGTTGGAATGTAACCTTGTCCAGGCCAAAGATGACAGTGTTTAACTATGGTATACTGCTGTCAACTCTTCACAAGATATGCTTCACAGTGTGTGTAAGCTGAGGTAAGATATAAAGAAACTGGGCATCGATTTGATTGAACAATTCTCAGCTATGTTTTGTTCCCAATCCTCCAAGTTTCAAGTTATTATCTATCTGGATTTCCACTGTCTGCATCGCTTTCTTGGTTTCCGTCTGTTTTCAGAAACATTGTAACTTCGTTTTTTTTAAATCAAGGCACCAGCATTAATTGATTTGTAAGCAGTTTTGGCATCTCTCTTGCACTCAAAATATAATGGTCCCAATTTTAACCTTCTGATGGTGGTAATGAAGATCTTGATTGGGCATCAGCCAATGATTTAATTATCTGTGGCAAGATTTGACTAACAATAATAATCAGAGCTCAAAACTTTTCTTGCATTTACTGGGAAAAACCTGCAATAAAGTTTATGTTGGGAAAAAAATGTTGATGTAAGTTGGTATGGTAAGTTATTTATTATCCCTTGATTTGATCACACCGAGCTATAAATTACACGCAGCTTTTTAGCACCTTAATATCTCAATTGACCAATATATATATATTGATTGCTTGTCATTGCCACAAATTAGGTTAAAATCCTGCCCATTATTTGAAGATATTTTCTGAGCTTTTTTTTATAGGAGCTAGAAAGATGCTTTGTTTCAATCAATTTGTGTTTTTATATTTGGTAATTAGGAAAGAGCAAATTTTATGGATATTCCCTTTACTAAAAGCATAACTTGTCAATATTTCTGATGTTCATTTGCCTAGCTGAACCTGACAATACATGACCCATGTTATTTTTATACAGAATGGTGATTAAAAATAACCAAGGTAATGTCAGAGTGAAAATTGCTCAAAATATTTTGATAAATTAAAAATTGATTCCCATCTGGAATTTAACAATGAAAACAAGTGAATTCATACAAGTTTCTCAAAGGGAGTATCAGATAAAAGTTTTTTTTCTCATCCCTTTTGTTGTGGGTTAATTTTATGAAAGCATTTCAAAAAATATGTTCCTGAAACCTTTTGTAAAGATAAACATTATGTTGATTCTGGTTCTTAATAAATACATATTGTACAGTTTCACAGTAGACTGCTTCACTATGTATACTGGGTTTTTAAGAAAAATAACGCAGTTTTGTTGCTGTTGTAAACAGTTGCATAATTGTAACATTCCTCAGTTCTGTGACCAAATGCTTCCCATGTTGCTCACATGATCAGGTATATAAAGTCTTTTTGAGACCTATCCTGTGCCATTTAGTGTGTTTGTTATATCTTAACCAGCTGAGAACAATTTATTGCTCTTTCATCTATTCTAGGTTCACTAAGTTTCACAGTCTAATCAAATTACCAAATACAAATAGTTTTTTGTTTGACATAAAATACTGCTTTCTGTACAAATTCATTTTTCACTCATTTTGGCTCCACTGTTGTCAGGCCGATTTATAACAAAAATAATATCTCCTAATTAAGCTTTATTTGCACGTGAAAAGTATCATTTGTTAATTGCTTTTTAAAATATTAATAATAGGGCAAAATTTGCCATTAGGCATCAACTTCCCTTGTTTCAAATAAAGTATCCAAAGATGTAGTATAACCCAGCATCCTTGATACTTTGAATTATTTTTTAAGTTTAGATTAGAGATACAATGCGGAAACAGGCCCTTCGACCCACCGGGTTCATGCCGACTAGCGATCCCCGCATATTAACACTATTCTACACACACTAGGGACAATTTACATTTACAAACACACTTTTATTTCATGTTTTTCTACGTGATACACAGCAGTATGATACAATTCAATTGAACCCATTGAGTATATAGGGAACAGGAAGTATGTAAGATCTCTTGACCCTGGCTCTGGCCACAAAGCTACACATGTTCCTGACCCCTGGTGTTTTCGACCTGAAACACAGCTCAGGTCGCTCATCCTACTTACACCCTCATCCTCTTGTTTCACATCGCAAACTAACGAGGGAGACGGATGCCAGACTATCAATAATTCTGAACAATCAGATGGCGGTTTATCAGAATTTTACATCATGAAAAGTAAACCTGCCACCATAATGGGAAAGTGTTGGGGCACACCATGCAAATGCTCACTGGTACAGGTACACAAAAATGCTGGAGAAATTCAGCAGGTGCAGCAGCATCTATGGAGCGAAGGAAATAGGCAACGTTTCGGGCCGAAAGCCTTCTTCTAGAGGGAAGGGGGGATCACAGGGGGGGGCAGTTAGAGAGGAGGTTGCGAAACTGTCTCCGGAGAGAGGAGGAGAACTTCTTCAAAGTAGGCATACCTTGAGGAGATTTCGCAGTGGAGTAGACAAAGTGTTTAAGAAGGAACTGCAGATGCTGGAAAATCGAAGGTACACAAAAATGCTGGAGAAACTCAGCGGGTGCTGCAGCGTCTATGGAGCGAAGATCTCACTGGTACAGGGATTTGCCAACAGTAATGTTACCTGGAGCTAAACAAAAACAGATAACATTCAATGAACACAGAGAATCAAACAGAAAGATGCAGACGAGACAAACTAAGGGTGGCACTTTGGTGCTGCTAGTCGAGCTGCTGTCTCTCAGCGCTAGAGACCCGGGTTCAATCCTGACCTCAGGTGCTGCCTGTGTGGAGTTTACATGTTTTCCCTGTGACCATGTGGGTTTCCTCCCATATCCCAAAGACATGCTGGGTTGTCGGTTAATTGGCCTCTGTAACTTGCCTCTGTTTTTGAGGGAATGGGTGCAAAAGTGGGAAAACATAAAACTAATGTGAACGGGTGATTGATACAAAGTGCGGACTCTGTGGGCCAAAGAGTTTGTTTCCATGCTCTAACTTTCAATTCAATTCAATACTCATTTCTCACTACCCACCCCTAGAGCAGTATTTGAAGGAATTATCAATTACTTCCAGGTTAGCTGATGACTGATTTTGACTGCATTGCTTTGATTCACCTAGTATTTGGTGCTTCTTTAATGTCTACAGGGAACAGGATTGCATGAGCAAGCGCATTTAGCCTTGAGATCAAGGCATCTGTAAATACCTGTCAATCCCAGGTATATGTAATTCAGTAGCCAGTTTGTGAGAGTACATCTTGGCAGAGAATCAGCAAAAGCCATTCAGAGGAGGGCAAGCAGATCTGAGAGGGGAGGAGGGGAAGTTGTGAAAAATTGTAGTAGGCAATGGCCCCAATTCCATACTGAGAAATGTGTGGTGACCAGAATGGCTATGGCTATCTGAATGACAAACAATCTACTGGAGGAATTCAGTGGGTGAAGCAGCATCCGTGGAGGGAAATGGGCAGTTGATACAAGATCATGTCATGTGACAGGAGCAGAATTAGGCCATTCGGCCCATCAAGTCTACTCCGCCATTCAATCATGACTGATCTATCTCTCCCTCCTAACCCCATTCTCCTGCCTTCTCCCCATAACCCTTGACACCCTTACAAATCAAGAATCTATCTATCTATCTCTGACTTTAAAATATCCATTGACTTGGCCCCCAAAGAATTACACAGATTCAATATCCTCTGACTAAAAAAAATCCTCCTCATCTCCTTCCCAAAGGAACTTCCTTTAATTCTGAGGCTATGACCTCTAATCCTAGACTCTCCCACTAGTGGAAACATCCTCTCCACATCCACTCTATCCAAGCCTTTCACTATTCAGTAAATTTCAGGTTGGGACTCTTCATCTGGGCAACCCTCCACAAGTTCAACTCCACCCGCAAGTTCCTCTAACAGATTATTTGTTATGTGTAGGAAAGAACAGCAGATGCTGGTTTAAATAGAAGGTAGACACAAAATGCTGGAGTAACTCAGCGGGACAAGTAGCATCTCTGGAGAGAAGTAATGGGTGATGTTTAGGGTCGAGACCCTCTTCAGACTGATGTCAGGGGAGGGGGAGCGGGATAAAGATAGAATGTAGTCGGAGACAGTGAGACTAGTGGGAGAACTGGCAAAGGGGAGGGGACGGAGAGAGAAAGCAAGGGCTATCTGAAGTTAGAGAAGTCAATGTTCATAATGCTGGGATGTAAACTACCCAAACGAAATATGAGGTCAGATTGGGAATGGGAGGGGGAGTTGAAGTGCTGGATTCCAGCATCTCCAATCTCTTGTGTCTCCATGCTGCTGATAATACATCCTTGGTAACAAGCTTTTACTCTAAGCTTCTTTTTTTCACACGGAAGTTAAGCCCCTAGAGAGCGAGGGAGAGTGTGTGTGACTGTGCACAGTATGTCATAACTACTCATCATTTCCAGTTGGGATAGGAGGTTAATTGGCCACTGCACATTGTCCCTGATGTAGATGTGTGGTGAATGCTGAGTGTGTTCATGGGAATGTGGTTTAGAGGAAAAAATAATGGAGGAATTGGACAATGCAGAACTAATGTGCATGGATGATCAATGATCAGCAAGGACTTGGAAGGCCAAAGGGCCTGTTTCCATAAGATAGACATAAAAAGCTGGAGTAACTCAACGGGTCAGACAGCATCTCTTGAGAAAACTAATAGGTGATGTTTTGGGTCGAGACCCTTCTTCAGTGAGAGAGACTTTATGTAATACCATCAAAAGGATAAGGGGGTAGAGGAACTCAAATACATTTTCATGAGGTGAGAAATAGTAATGGGTAGGCTAATGGGACTGAAGGATGATAAATCCCCTGGGCCGGATGGTCTGCATCCCAGGGTCCTCAGGGAGGTGGCTCTAGAAATAGTGGACGCATTGGTGATCATTTTCCAATGTTCAATAGATTCAGGATCAGTTCCTGTGGATTGGAGGATAGCTAATGTTATCCCACTTTTCAAGAAAGGAGCGAGAGAGAAAACAGGGAATTACAGACCAGTTAGCCTGACTTCGGTGCTGGAAAAGATGCTGGAGTCAATTATTAAAGAGGTAATAATGGGGCATTTGGATAGCAGTAAAAGGATTAGTCCAAGTCAACATGGATTTATGAAAGGGAAATCATGCTTGACTAATCTTCTGGAATTTTTTGAGGATGTGACAAGTAGAATGGATGAAGGGGAGCCAGTGGATGTAGTGTATCTAGACTTTCAGAAAGCCTTTGATAAGGTCTCGCACTGGAGACTGGTGACTAAAATTAGAGCACATGGTATTGGGGATAGGGTGTTGACATGGATAGAAAATTGGTTGGCAGACAGGAAGCAAAGAGTAGGAGTGAATGCGTCCTTTTCAGAATGGCAGGCAGTGACGAGTGGAGTGCGCAAGGTTCGGTGTTGGGGCCGCAACTGTTTACCATATATATTAATGATTTGGAAGAGGGAATTAGGAGCAACACTAGCAAGTTTGCGGATGACATAAAGCTGGGTGGCAGTGTGAACTGTGAAGAGGATGTTAGAAGGTGACCTGGACAGGTTGAGTGAGTGGGCAGATGCATAGCAGATGCAGGATAATATAGATAAATGTGAGGTTATCCACTTTGGCGGCAAAAACAAGGGGGCAGATTATTATCTCAATGGGGTTAGGTTAGGTAAGGTGGAGGTGCAGCGAGACCTGGGTGTCCTTGTACACCGGTCACTGAAAGTTGGCGTGCAGGTACAGCAGGCAGTGAAGAAAGCTAATGGAATGTTGGCCTTCATAACAAGAGGATTTCAGTATAGAAGTAAAGAGGTCCTTCTGCAGTTGTATAGGGCTCTGGTAAGACCACATCTGGAGTATTGTGTACAGTTTTGGTCTCCTAATTTGAGGAAGGACATCCTTGTGATTGAGGCAGTGCAGCATAGGTTCATGAGATTGATCCCTTGGATGGTGGGACTGTCATATGAGGAAAGATTGAAAAGACTAGGCTTCTATTCACTGGAGTATCGAAGGATGAGGGGGTTTCTTGTAGAAAAATATAAAATTATAAAATGGACAAGCTAGATGCAGGAAAAATGTTCCCAATGTTGTCCAGAACCAGGGGCCACAGATGGCGTTTCAAGATGGCGTTCCACACAGCCTTTCAATCTGTGAATTAACAGTAACTTGCTCATTTGTCTCAAGTCTGTTCACTCAGTACAGTCTTGCGTACATATCGTACAGCCAACAGGAACTTTTGAACATCGGTTCCTGCAACTCTGACAACTTTTTAGGCGAACTACATCTCGCTCCTGAACTAGCCAGAACAGCGGAGCGTACCTACCCAGCTCAGCCGACCGGAAGCGCCCATAGATGGCACCGTGAATGTAAACACCACCGCGGATGCCGAGGTGGCTTAAGGGCTAGGCTAAAGCTAACTCCACACAGGCTATCAATTCCTAGCCTTTTCCTCGCCAACGTACGATCACTGGCGAACAAAATGGACGAACACCGGCTGCGGATTATCACCAATTGGATTAAGGACTGCAACATCATGATTTTCATGGAAACATGGCTCAACAATGATGTTCCTGATAACACCAACGAGCTAAGACTCTGGTAAGACCAGAGGTGGGGGTCTGTGCATTTATGTAAATAAAGCATGGTGCACGGACACTACCATCATCAAGAGTCACTGCTCAGCTAACCTAGAGTTTCTCACTTCAGCAGCGTTTTGAAAACATAGACTGGAGTGTGTTTGCAGCTCAGGCCACCCTTGACTCCCACGCGGACATTGACTCTTACACCTCCTCTATTTTGGACTTTATCAACTCCAACATTGACAGTGTCACCACCCTCAAACGGATTACCACATTCCCGAATCAGAAGCCATGAATGAACAGAGAGGTCTGAAGGCACATGACACCGCCTTCAGGTCAGGCGATGCTCGGGCCTACAGTTCATCCAGGGCTAACCTGAAGAGGGGCATCAAGAAGGCCAAACACAGCTACAAGCTAAGGATCGAGGAGTACATCAAGAACAACTCCGACCCCCGACACATGTGGCAAGGCATCCAGGCCATCACGGACTATAAACCCACCAACACCACCCCCACATCCAGCGACGCCTCCTTCCTTGAGGAACAACCACTTTTATAGCCGCTTTGACAATCAAGGGATGGCCATCAAGGCTGTGCTCCCTGCAGATCACCAGCCCCTCACACTCTCCCCCATCGACGTGTGTGCGGCACTGAGCAGGACTAATGCACGTAAGGCTGCTGGCCCTGACAGCATCCCTGGGCGCGTCCTCAGGGCCTGTGTTCTGCGCAGTTGACAGATGTCTGGACTGACATCTTCAACCTGTCACTTGCCAAGGCAGCTGTCCCCATGTGCCTCAAAACCACCTCCATCGTGCCGGTGCCAAAACACTCCACTGCAGCGAGCCCCAATGACTTCTGCCCAGTTGCATTTACTCCCATCATCACTAAGTGCTTTGAGAGGCTGGTCCTGGCACACCTCAAAAGCTGCTTACCTCCCACACTGGACCCCACCAGTTCGCCTACCGCCAGAACAGGAGTACGGAGGATGCCATCTCCATGGCACTTCACTCCGCCCTCTCCCACCTCGACAACAGAGACACCTGCGTGAAAATGCTGTTCATCGACTTCGGCTCAACATTCAACACCATCATCCCCTCCAAACTGATCACCAAACTCAACGACCTGGGCATCAACCCCTCCCTCTGCAACTGGATACTGGACTTTCTAACCAACAGACCCCAGTCTGTTAGGTTAGACAACCACACCTCCTCAACCCTCACCCTGAACCCAGTTCCACAGGGCTGTGTGCTGAGCCCTCTCCTCTACTCCCTCTTCACCTACAACTGCACACCTGTACATGGTTCCAAAGCCATTATCAAGTTTGCAGATGACACACCGACTCTCCATAATCTTCTCAAGAAGTAGAGGCGCTGATGTGCTTTCTTTATAATTGAATCAGTGTTCTCGGACCAGGAGAGATCTTCAGAGATGTGCACGCCCAGGAATTTGAAGCTCTTGACCCTTTCCACCATCGATCCGTTGATATAAACGGGACTGTGGGTCCCCATCCTACCTCTTCCAAAGTCCACAGTCAGACAAATTAACCCATTTGTCCTAAATTTCTCCCAGTCCTCCAGTTTACTGCTTGCTCTGGCCAATTTATTTGCCTTTTCCTTGAATTTAACACTATCCTTAGCCGCAGTCCCCATTTAATTTTTTCGCCAGACAGAGATGAACCAGTCTGAAGAAGGGTTTCAGCCCGAAACGTTGCCTATTTCCTTCGCTCCATAGATGCTGCTGCACCCGCTGAGTTTCTCCAGCTTTTTTGTGTACCTTCGATTTTCCAGCGTCTGCAGTTCCTTCTTAAACAGAGATGAACAATTTTTGGACTTCATCCATGTGGTCTTTAAATCTTTGCCATTGCATCTCCATCATCACTGCCAAACTCCCTGGGCTGTTCTCTGGTCACAAACTATGAACACATTAGCTCACAATGCGTAAATGGCAACTCAAACCACTAAGGCCACTAAGGTTGGTAAAGTTAAGTATCTGAGCTGGTGTCTGGGAACATCGGATCAATTGACAGTGTGGTTCTCTTTTCTTTACTTTAACATGGTCAACTGGCTGTTCTTAGTTTTCTGGAAGGAGAAAGGCATAAGGGTAGCATTCTGGTAAAGAATGGTGCAAGGTAAGAGATTCCTGTTTACACCATCACCTGTTTGTACCTTTTAGTTTAGTTTAGAGATACAGCGCAGAAACCGACCCTTCGGCCCACCGCGTCCACGCCGACCGGTGATCGCCGCACACTAACACTATCCTACAAACACGAGGGACAATTTGCAATTACACCAAGCCAATTAACCAACATAGAAACATAGAAAATAGGTGCAGGAGTAGGCTATTCGGCCATTCAATATGATCATGGCTGATCATCCAACTCAGTATCCCGTACCTGCCTTCTTTCCATACCCCCTGATCCCTCTAGCCACAAGGGCCACATCTAACTCCCTCTTAAATATAGCCAATGAACTGGCCTCAACTACCTTCTGTGGCAGAGAGTTCCAGAGATTCACCACTCTCTGCATGAAAAATATTTTTCTCATCTCGGTTCTAAAGGATTTCCCCCTTATCCTTAAGCTGTGACCCCTTGTCCTGGACTTCCCCAACATCGGGAACAATCTTCCTGCATCTAGCCTGTCCAATCCCTTAAGAATTTTGTACGTTTCTATAAGATCCCCTCTCAATCTCCTAAATTCTAGCGAGTACAAGCCGAGTCTATCCAGTCTTTCTTCATAAGAAAGTCCTGACATCCCAGGAATCAGTCTGGTCAACAAACCTGTGGGTCTTTGGAGTGTAGGAGGAATCCGGAACACCCAGAGAAAACCAATGTTCACTTCCCTATCTGCTACTTAACTTTCTAATGATTTTGCTGCAGAGTTTACAGAGTACCATGTTTACATATCAGTTGTGCTGCTGTTCTGTTTCGGGACAATTGACAATTTAATCACTTGAAGATCTCCCACTGTATCCTGGTGATAGGCACACTGACACCCTCTAGTGGCTGCTAAGCCATTTGCTTGTTAAGCAGACAATAAAATGGACACAATTCCCTGAGGACCCTCAACACACTGGAGATTTATTTTGCTCCTGCTTTCAGCTATTTTGATAGGCACCAAAATGTGGTTAGTAATTTATGCATATTCATTAAGTCTCAGTTTTACTTAAATAATTAAGCTATAGTTATACCAATGTAAATGTCATCATTTTAAAACTTAAATCTTCCACATTTTTATTCACACATTATGTAAATGTTATCTGAGCTTTTTTTCTACATGGAGAGGGAGAGATATGTGTGGGGAACACAGTGAGTGACTAATCACTGAAAAACTCTCACCTGAGAGCTTTAAACCAACTTTTGCACTTGTATCTATGTTCACTTCCTAAAATGTAGGAAGGAACTGCAGATGCTGCTTTAAACCGAAGATAGACACAAAAAGCTGGAGTAACTCAGCGTATTAGCCAGTATCTCTGGAGAAAAGGAATAGGTGCTTTTTCGGGACGAGACACTTCCTTATATGCTACTTATCATTCTTATGATAGTTTGGATACATACAATGTGTATGTGGATACATTAATTTTGCATTAGTATGTAATATGCAAAAGTTTGATAGCACCAGGAGAGGCAGACACAATATCGTTTTGGGTTTTCCATGGTGTAGCATGAACTGGTAATTATGTTCTGCTTGATTTAAATTGATGGTTTTCTGCCACTGTTTGAATCATCCAGAGCAACTAATGGCCCCCTGGTAGATCTTCGAAAACAGCATTGATTGAGAGGGAGAGAACCCTGGCCATCTTCCTACAACCATGTTCACTCTCAATATTAGAAGAAGCTCGTATGTAAATGGCAAAACAAAATTACGACCAGCTTCATTCTACAGTGTCACCTGAGTGATCCATTTTAGCCTTCTCCAGAGGTCTTCACCTAGGAAACCTGTCTTAAATCAATTCAATCTGTTCCCTGTGTTATTTAGTTGTGTGGACTGGATATGTTTAATATAACAGGTGGGTTCAGCCAACATTTGTCAGTAGTAATGAAGGCTGGTACCCGATCAGCTGCTCCAGTAGTTACAATACTGACAATGTGTAAAATTCCCCGTGAATGGCCACTCAGGTAGCACACATTCTGACTTGTTTGGAAATTGAATTACAGGGTGTTAATCTTCTTAGGCCCCCTTCGGTCATGGCTGACCATGGGTGTCTCCAGGGGTGGAGGACGTCTGTGCGTGACTTTGTTTGGAGAGACTGGTGCACAGACAACCGCCACACGGTCCTTGACAGATCTGGGTCAGGATCCAGTGGCATGGAGTCCAAGACGACCGGAAACCCTTTTCTGCTGCAGCCTTCATCCGCCTTCCCACCCGTTGTGACGCTCCACTAAGGTCAGCCATCACCCTCCACCTGTTCCACCATTGTGATCTTGGTTGGATTGGTCTCCCCCTCAACCTTGCCGTCATGGGTGGCCCTACCAGGAGCATAGCTCCCGACGGGATCGCTCTCAGGATCTCAGGACCACACAAGTTTCTCCACCACGACAAGATGACAATCCACGGAGTTAATCTTTAATCCAGGGTGTTAAAGAGATGTTTGATTTAGTTTAGAGATACAACATGGAAAAAATTCCTTCGGCCAACTGACTGCACAACGATCATCGATCATCGTTCACACTAGTTTAATGTTATCCCACCTTCTCACCCATGCCAGGCACATTAGGGGCAATTTATAGCAGCCAATAAACCTACCGACCCATCCATCTTTTGGGATGTGGGAGGAAACCGGAGCAACCGATAGAAACCTACACGGTTATGGGAAGAACGTGCAACCTCCACACAGAGAGCACCCGAGGTCAGGATTGTATCCAGATCTATGGTGCTGTGAGGCAGCAGCTTTCCCAGCTGTTCCAAAGTGCTCCCCCATTGGTGCAAAAAGTTATCAGGAATGAGAGGCAGTGAGGAGTAGATGCAGATCAATGTGTTGAAGGAAGTTTCCAATATCGTTTCCAATGTAACAAATTTTGGATGTGTTTAATTTACATAAATAATGCCGACCCAGGTGTGTGTACAATTCATCTGAATTTATAATGCTAGAAAACATGACAACTTACTTTCATGGTCAATACTTCACTAGTAGACATCCAGATGCTAAAGATACATTGATGAAATAGGTGAAGATGTGATTAAGGAGATGTGATGCATCTTAAAAGAAATAACATGACTGGCTGCAATCCAAAGTGATATCATTTGCCAATCTTAGATTACAGGGTACACATGCTGGAGAAACTCAGCGGGTGTAGCAGCATCTATGGAGCGAAGGAAATAGGTGACGTTTTGGGCCGAAACCCTTCTTCAGACTGGCTACAGGGTGTTGTTTTATATATTTTTTAAACAGCTTTATTTAAAAACACATTATTTTAAAACATTTTAGAACATGTTGGTCTGACTACAAGAGGAATAATTAGAAATAGAAAGATTAACGAAAACTTACCGTTTGAAGTTTGATCTTTATTTTATGAGAAGTTGGTGAGGGATTACGTGAAGAGCCCGCCAGCCCGCATGCGCGTCAATCTTCAGAGCAACTGTATGAAGCCACAGACCAGTTGTACGGATTTAAACTATAGAAAGATTAACGATCCTAGACCTACCGGATGATCTTTATGATAATCAGGGTTGGAAGTGGAGGGCACGTAATCCCTCACTTCAACTTCTCATAAAATAAAGATCAAACTTCAAACGGTAAGTTTTTGTTTAATCTTTCTATTTTATATCGAAGTTACATGAGTGACTATGTGAAGATTTCAAAGCTCTGTGCTTTCATGCAGTAACCCAATCTGTGTGTGAAACACTTAAACAGATAAACCATAAATGGTAGAATCAGACCACAGTCCCAATTGGCTTTGAGTTAGACAATAACTCATGCAACACTGTTCAGAATTCTATCTGAAAACATCCAGGCATATTCAACCAAATTTTATAACTTCTGAAAACGCACTATGTAAGCCTCCTGCTGTATGAAGAAAAGGAAATATCCATTCTATTGGCTGCTAATGAGCCATCAGCACTCTCTTGAGAGACTATTAAATAACAACGAAGAAACTATCCTTCATCTCATAGGTACTAGCAAGCTCAGTGTACCTGTATACATAATAACACCCCCAATCTCCGATCTGGTGGGTATGCTGTCAACTCCAAATGTACGCAACCATGCCCGTTTTGTTTTATGAGATCATTCCCATAACCAGCTACCCTCATGTCAGTTATGACCCAGAGACCGAGCCAGAGATTGAGTACAGACTGTGTTCTTTGTGCTGAAATCAGTTGCCAAAAGCATAATCAACTTAAAAGATACTGCTCCCATTAGGAATACAGTAGATGAATATCTGCATAATAATTAACTGATATACATTGCACATTACGATGAGTGTAGGCTTTTAGAGTGGTCATATAAAGACACCTTGCATAATGACAGTGAACAGCGGGTGAATAACCAATCATTTATTGTCCCACATAGGACTATAGAGAATGACAAAGCAGCACAAGCAGTCAATTGTGCTATCACACAATCGCTTCTCTCAGCCCAAACTGAAAGCAACACAAACCTCTTTTACTTCCATTTAAAAGTAACTCACATATCTTGTTCACATACTTCTCATACAATCGTGCAGTTAGCTGCCCGAGAAAAAGGCTGCACCAGCCATCACTTGTGACTTCAAGTAAATAGGAGGTTCTTCAGCCGCCTTACCATGGACCTGAATGAATAGGCAAAGTTGGCACTATTAAATTTCATGTTGCCTCATCCTTAATATCGTAAGAGGCATCTACTGATAAACCTCTAAGTCTTATCAGCTGCAAATTTTGCATGTCATCTAAACACTCGATGACACAATGCCCTTTGATCTGAGTAGGGCAGCATAAGCTTCCACCACTGGCTTCACTATCAAAACACCAGATATATCTATTTGTGTATAGATACGGCAAAGTATGCATCTTCAAGATCGATTCTCTGAATTAGCTAAATTGCTGAAAGCCAATCATCCATCTCAAACTGGGTAACCAAACACATGATCAGATTAGCCAAATCATAACCTGATCTGGCATACTCCACATTTCTGCAATCTTGAGAAATATCAGAAATATACCCCTCTTGTTCTTGGGCAGACTTACTCATCCTCTGTGAGATATCACTGATTCCACTTGGAACCACCGTTCCTCTATTGACCATACGGACGGAAATTTTTGGCTTCTCTTGTCGCAGAGGATGCATTATCTAGTTATTCATTCATTTTGCCAATAACATATAATCAGAACCTTATGACTAGAGCTGAAACACAGTATCCACTTGATGTGGGAATACGAGTTCCCTGTCAACTCTTGACTATTAGAGTCACCACGAATCCTCAGCGTTCTTCCTCAGAGTGGAAATTAGCATAATGCAAGCCTGAACCAGGAATTGCTTTGCAGTCCTCTGACTGAAACCACCTGTCTGAGTTGCCAGTGTGCGCAACACAATCTCTTCGACCAGGAATACTGGTATTGAGAGCCTACAGATTATTATATATACATTTTTGATTCACAACATGAACCTGCAGGTCAGATAAAAAATACTATATGCCAGACCGGCTTCCTGCTGGTAGCTACATATCCCAGAGAGGATGGCAATGATGTTTCTAACAAGCTGGCAACTCCACTAACTGAGCAGAAATTTAAACATGTGTTGAGAGAAACCTCAATTACTTCACTCTACTGAGCAGCCTGATAACCTCAATCACAGATGTTGAGGCAGTGCTTCCCTGGTGAATATGACCCATATGGCCAGCCAGTTCCAAGATGGTGTACCCTGAACCAGGGTAACCAAGCTGTTCCTACTTGGAACTTACAGAGGTTACTATGCAAGGCACCCTGCCAATGTCTCTGCATCAACCTGATCTATCCCAGAAACAATGAAAAGATGCTAGACAGCCTATGCTGCCAGTAAATCCAAACCTGGGCTGACAGACTGCTCCATTTAGGAGTTTTACGGAGGTTAATAAAGAGATCTTACCTGCCAGCATCTCTGAGCCCAGGTCGGCCTGCTTGTTGGAGCTTCAGCGAAGTTCCATTTGCAGACCCTGTCTGACCACATCTTCAGCACCACGCTTGCCAACAGCTCATTTCCGGAGCTCAAAAGCGATATTGCTGTGCAAGGCACGCCTGCCAGCATTTCTGAGCTGAGTGGGACAGACTATTTCTTCGACCTACAGGCCTTGCTGTGGCTTTATTGTGCAGGCCATGCTACCAGTTTATTCCCAGCCTGGTTAGACAGGCTGCTCCTTTGGCCAGCTGCTCCTACGGAACCTCAGCGGGACTCACTGGACAGGTCATGCCTGCCATTACTGTAAGCCTGGTTCAACAAGCTGTTCTTGCGAGGCCAGCTAGTGACTCCCGACTGCTCCTTTCCAGAGCTTCAACGGCGCTTCCTGCTCCTTGAATATAGGGTGAAAACCCACCGGAATACTGGAGCTTTAACCACAGAATGGTACTCCACCCCCGCAGCCGACTTAAATTCCCCCTGCAAGTCTTCAACTTGCTACATAAGTTCTCTCTGAAGAGATACTATGCAGGCTGCACGTTACTGGCCCTGAAAAAATGAGCCATTTTAGGAATTATCTCATGCCTTATAGCATTTTGCGAAGGCATTAGCCCCAACTGGGTATTACAGAGAAGTGATAATGCAATTTCCTGCACTTCCGAGAGGTGAGCCCATCTACTGACTTGCAAAAGCCAAAATGACTCCAGAGCGGTTTTTGGACGTGCTGACATAATTTTGTTGCCTACATATCATCACTGGGATATCCCAACTGATGAAATTGACGTATGGAAACATCCAAAGTCTGGCAGTTATCTGGACTGAGATATTTCCCGGATACTTTTAGCCAGATCTTTCTCCAGTGAATCCCCTATACCCAAAGTGATGGCAAATATGTGACAAGAGCCGGTAGCTCCTTCATATGGTTAAAAATGAAGCATATCCCCCATTAGTTCAGGGATTTGATTTCCTTATCGATATCCACATAGTTGGAGTCACATATGTAAGAATTTCCAACACTCCCCTCTTCTGAGCGGGAAATATCATAACGCAACCCTGCGCCAGGTATTGCTTCCCTTCTACTGAGTGGGAGATATTATAGCGCAACCCTGAATCAGGTGTTGCTGCCACAGGCATCTGACTGGCACAGCCTGTAAATGTCTCCTGAGCTAGGAGCACATTCCCTTCCCCTTTTATTTATTCATACATTTATTTTTTCTTTATATATTTGTTTGTTTGTTTATTCATTTATTTATTGTACTTACTAGACAGGTGGTGCTTGCTAGTGACTCCAAGTCCTTGCTCCCTTCTGGAGCCTCAACGAAGTATTTTAGGGGAGGAATGGGGCGCAGCCCTGAACCAGGTGTTGCCTCCACAGGCCTCTGGTCCCCATATGACCCGGTCGAGCCGGCATCCCATAATCAGAGTCACCTCTCTCAGAAACACCCATCATCAGAGTGGGAGGAATACTGCATCCCTGAGCCAGGTGTTGCCACAGGCATTTGGATGAATCCGCCTGTTAATGTCTCCGGTACACGGAGCATTTTTATCTGTACAGAGCCTGTACAGCGGTCGCTGTCCGGTCCTTAGACGACAGCTGCTAGAATTAAACGCTAGCTCCCACGGAGCCTCCACGGCGTTCAGCTACCCCGGCCGCGCCGGTCGCTGCTATTTTTAGAACGTGCTCCCGCGAAGCCTCCATAGTGTTCAGTTATCCTGGCCGCGCCGACCGTTGCTATTTTTATCCCGCCTCCACGGCGGCAGCTGCACAAGCTGTGCCAGCTTATCCGGGCCCGCTGCCCCTATTTTACGAGCAGCGGCCCGTTCCTGAAATAATTTTTTTCCTCTTACCTGTCGGAGCAGTTTCGAACTGCTCCGATTCTCACGCCATGCGTCGACGTATTGACGCGCATGCGGGCTGGCGGGTTCTTCACGTAGTCACTCAATTGACTGCGATATAAAATTGATGTCATTTTCTATAATTGCCTTATTTTATATCTATTTGTTTCAATTATGATTCTATAACTTGTCAGTGTCAATAAATGAACTTTACATTAAATCTTTTAACTAAGATGTAATCTATCAGGAAACAGGAATGATCGCAAGCCATTTAGGTAATTGGAATGGATTTATGCATTCATGTCTTGGATTCTGATTTATTGGCATGCTGTCTTGATGATATATACTGGAGTGTGCAAATTAAAATACAAAGGTTGGAATCTGAAAGAAAAGCATTAATGCTGGAAGAACTCAACCAGTCAAGCAGCATCTGTGAAAAGAGAAATTGGTTAAACTTTTAAGGTCAGGGACCCTTCCTCAGATCTGGAGGATGGGTGGAAGGGTCTTGTGTCATGATGGGCTGAGCTACATGGAGGGGGCAGTCCAGGGATGTGTCGGGGACAAGATCAATGGAAAGCCTGACCCATAAATACATGGTTTATCAAAGATGCCCTGGTAAGATGCAGGGTAGAATCTCAATGCGAGCTCTTTGCAGATGAGCACATCTGTGCTTCCTGACCCTCTTCCTTGGCCAGTCATGGTTAAGTTGATACACCCAGTGATGGAGTGCTTGCTGCCAGCAGTCCTTCTGCTGAAGCACCCAAGGAATAAATATCCCTTCGAAAAAACACTTTAAGGACATGTGGTGGACAGCACACGCTACTCAAAAGCCTGCCAAACCTCTGAGATTGCCAAGACGGGTTTCCTGATAGACACCAGGAAAACATAACAACAAACCAGTGCCATGTGTGCTTCTGACACTGTTCCAAGATACTGATGTTGTGAAGCTTTCAGCTACGTTTGATGACAGTATAGATGGTAATGAGCATTACATGAAATGTCATCATTAGTCGCAACCATGTTCCTGGGAAAAGATCCATGTTAGTGGATGGAAGTACTTTATCTAACTTTATCTAAAGGTGATTAGTATAATATTTTGTAATCAGCAAGTGATTTATTCAGCTTATAAAATAGAATGTTTATGTGAATAGCAACGTTTAAAATACAGACATTGCACTATCCTATTTCTGGGCAACACTATGAAGCAGGGACAATACCAGAGCTCCTTAGTCTTCCTATTTGCTCCATACCATCCCCCTAAGTTTCTAATCATTAGTAGTCCAAGCAAAATAGAATACAACATAGAACTTCAAATTGTCATTTAAAGTCAGGCTGCAAGATTTCTTCGCAATGCATTTCATTGCAAATGTAAGAGAAATTGTGGTGTCTTATAACAAAAACTTTGTTCGTTACTGCCACTGTGTGGATTAATTTAGCAATAGCAAGAAAGAAAAATCCTTATGCCTTTGGTACATTTATAGCTACTCTAAATATCCAGAAGTGTCAGAATTGAATTGTTTTTTTCTTGGGGTGATTTTTATGAAGGATGAACAAACAAGTGGATTCATGTTGAGAGGCACAGAAATGCAATAGCAGGAGGATGGTAGCAAATTTATATGGATTGGTGGTTTGATCATAATTGGATAAAGGGAGCAATAGACAATAGGTGCAGGAGTAGGCCATTTGGCCCTTCGAGCCAGCACCGCCATTCAATGTGATCATGGCTGATCATCCCCAATCAGTACATCTGTTCCTGCCTTCTCCCCATGTCCCCTGACTCCGCCATCTTTAAGAGCCCTATGTAGCTCTCTCTTGAAACTATCCAGAGAACCGGCCTCCACCGCCCTCTGAGGCAGAGAATTCCGCAGACTCATAACTCTCCGTGTGAAAAAGTGTTTCCTCGTCTCCGTTCTAAATGGCTTACCCCTTATTCTAAAACTGTGGCCCCTGGTTCTGGACTCCCCCAACATTGGGAACATGTTTCCTGCCTCTAGTGCGTCCAAACACTTAATAATCCTATATGTTTCAATAAGATCTCCTCTCATCCTTCCAAAACTCCAGAGTATACAAGCCCAGCCATTCCATTCTCTCAGCATATGACAGGAATATTCCTGGGAATTAACCTTGTAAACCAACGCTGCACTCCCTCAATAGCAAGAATGTCCTTCCTCAAATTAGGGGACCAAAACTACACACAATACTCCAGGTGTGGTCTCACTTTGGCCCTAGACAACTGCAGAAGGACCTCTTTGCTCCTATACTCCACTCCTCTTGTTATGAAGGCCAACATGCCATTTTCTATCTTCACTGCCTGCTGTACCTGCATGCTTACTTTCAGTGACTGATGAACATGGACCCCCAGCAGGCCCGTACGAAGCTTTTCAAAAAGGAGGGTGATATGACAGGATTACAAAATTGTTATGTGAAATAATGTGCACGCAGCGCACATCACTAGTGGGAAGCCCCTCGCGTCCGCGTTCCAGGGCCCGCTTAAGGGCCCTGAAAGCTCTGGGGTTTTAGATGCTCTCTGGTGTATTCTGAGCCTTAATTTGGAACATTTTTGCACCAACTTTATGACCAATATTTCAGAAATAATTTTGGTTGAGTCAAGAGTAATGAGTGGGTGGAATGGGATGATTGGGATCATTGTTGAATATTTTTTTTTAAATCAAGGATTGTTGTATTAATAATCAAGTTGTACTATTGTAAAATGTTATGTAAAATGTTATAAAGGAGCATGCAAAAACTACAAATAAAATACATTATGTTTTTGCAGTAAAGAAAACCTTTCTTTAGAAAATGTTTTGTGTGTTGATTTGATAGTAAGATTAAATGAGAACTTACCAGTTTGAAGTTTGATCTTTATTTTATGAGGAGTTACGGTGAGCGATTACGTGAAGAAGCCCCGCCAGTCCGCATGCGTGTCAATCTTCAAAGCAGCGGTGTGAAATCACAGATAACAGCAGTCGAAGTAACATAGTAAGACTTAGAGAAGACTAGAACTACCGAGTGATCTTTATGAGAGAGGGCAGGGAGCGGTGGGCACGTAATCGCTCACCGTAACTCCTCATAAAATAAAGATCAAACTTCAAACTGGTAAGTTCTCGTTTAATCTTACTATTTTACTTCGGAGTCACGTGAGTGATTCCATGAAGATTTCAAAGCTCTGTAATTTCATGCCATGAGAAACGAGTCTACACAACCACAACTGCTTCATTGACAGATGAGGGAAACATTCATAATGAATAAATAATAGTAACTCCTCTCATTCGGGAGTAAACTAACCACTGAACCTAAAATAGAGTTGGCAAATACCCCTGGTCTGGCAATATGTTATTATGAAATGTTCAGAAGTTCGTTCGCCCATCCTGCAGTCGCCAGGATGTGGTCCAGCGGAACGTACATAACCTTTGCTGCTGATGTTGTAGCAGCCCTGGTGGAGTGAAACTCAAAAAATATCAGTATCTACTCCTGTATGAGCCAAACCCCGTTTCAACCACCTGGAGATGGTCCAAACCAATACCTTTTTATAAAGTTTTTTGTAATTAACAAACATTGCTATTTCAGAGCCTCTAAGGCTCTTCGTGACCTTGACGTATTGTTGTATATGTGTGACCATACACAACCGAAGGTTCATGAGGTATGCCATGAAACGTGTTTGAGACTTTACGTCTGCTCTGCTTAACTAAAAATTAAATATAATATCTGGGCTCTCACTTAACTTTTTTTCCCTGTTGCTAGCCGGGCAACTTAGGCAGCTTTTTAGGTTGTCAAATGGCAGTTTAGGTGGTCATTTAAAACGGCTTGCATGACGCGTGTATTAATGTGCTCGGACGAAGTGCGTAGTCGGAATTATGCTCAATGAAGCATTCACATATTATTTCTGCCTCAAATAGTCACAAACTAAACATATTCACCAATCAAGACATGATATATACCACAATGACATGCAGCAAAGTTATAAAACAGTATCTCAACTCTTTTTTCCCTCTGAATTTTATTTTAAAAGGGGGATGCGGTCGCACCCAACGCAACCCCCCTTCGGAAGGCCATGCCCAGATCCCGTTGTACTTCCCCTTTTCCCAACTTGACACCATTTAGATAATAATCTGCCTGCCTGTTTTTGCTACCAAAGTGGATAACGTCACATTTATCCACAATAAACTGCATCTGCCATGCATCTGCCCACTGACCCAACCTGTCCAAATCACCCTGCATTCTCATAGCATCCTCCTCACAGTTCACACTGCCACCCAGCTTTGTGTCATCTGCAAATTTGCTAAATTTATTTTGAATCCCTTCATCTAAATCATTGATGTATCATAGCTGAGGTCCCAGCACCGAGCCTTGCAGTACCTCACTAGTCACTGCCTGCCATTCTGAAAGGGACCCGTGAATCCCTACTCTTTGTTTCCTTTCTGCCAAACAATTTTCTATCCATGTCAACACTCTACCTCCAATACCATGTGCCCTGATTTTGCCCACTAATCTCCTATGTGGGACCTTATCAAATGCTTTCTGAAAGTCCAGGTACACTACATCCACTGGCTTTCCCTTGTCCATTTTCCTAGTTACATCCTCAAAATATTTCAGAAGATTAATCAAGCATGATTTCCCCTTTGTAAATCCATGCTGACTCGGACCAATCCTGTTACTGCTATCCAAATGTGCCGCTATTTCATCTTTTATAATTGACTCCAGCATCTTCCCCACCACCAATGTCAGGCAAACTGGTCTATAATTCCCTGTTTTCTCTCTCCCCGCCTTTCTTAAAAAGTGGGATAACATTAGCTACCTTCCAATCCACAGGAACTGATCCTGAATCTATAGAACATTGGAAAATTATCACCAATGCGTCCACGATTTCTAGAGCCAGTTCCTTAAGTACCCTGGGATGCAGACCATCAGGCCCTGGGGATTTATCAGCTTTCAGTCCCATCAGTCGACCCAACACCATTTCCTGCCTAATGTGGATTTCCTTCAATACCTCCATATCCTCTGGCCACTAGTATATCAGGAACATAGCTTGTGTCCTCCTAAGTGAAGACAGATCCAAAAGTTCCTCATCGTTCCCCAGCCCCGCACGGCCCGACTTTACCTTCTCCCCAAAATCCACAAACCTGACTGTCCCGGTAGACCCATTGTCTCTGCCTGTTCGTGCCCCACCGAACTCATTTCCACATACCTTGACTCCATCCTATCCCCCTTGGTTAAATCCCTCCCTACCTATGTTCAAGACACCTCAGACACTCTCCGTCGTCTCCGCGCTTTCCATTCTCTAGGCCCTCACCCCCTCATCTTCACCATGGACGTCCAGTCACTCTACACCTCCATCCCCCACCAGGATGGCCTCAAAGCCCTCCGGTTCTTCCTCGACCAGAGAAGCAACCTATACCCAGTCACTGATACTCTCCTCTGCCTAGCGGAGCTGGTCCTTACCCTCAATAACTTCTCGTTTGACTCCTCCCATTTCCTCCAAATACAAGGCGTAGCTATGGGCACACGCATGGGCCCCAGCTATGTCTGCCTCTTTGTCGGTTATGTCGAGCAATCCTTGTTCAATACATACCAGGGCCCCATCCCCGACCTCTACCTCCGCTACATCGATGACTGCTTTGGTGCCACCTCCTGCATCCACACACAACTGACTGACTTCATCCACTTCACCACTAACTTCCATCCGGCACTCAAATACACCTGGACCATTTCCGACACTTCCCTACCATTCCTTGACCTCACTATCTCCATCGCAGGTGATAGACTTCTGACCGACATCCACTATAAATCTACTGACTCCCATGGCTATCTGGACTATGCTTCCTGTAAGGACTCCATCCCCTACTCCCAATTCCTCCGTCTACGCCGCATCTGCTCCCAGGATGAGGCGTTCCACACCAGGGCATCTGAAATGTCCTCATTCTTCAGTGAACGGAGGTTCCCCATCTCCACCATAGATGAGGCTCGCACCAGGGTCTCTTCCATACCCCACAACACTGCTCTCTCACCTCATCCCCCCACTCGCAACAAGGGCAGAGTCCCCTAGTCCTCACCTTTCAACCCACCAGCCGTCACATACAACAAGTAATCCTCCGTCAGTTTTGCCACCTCCAACGTGACGCCACCACTCGCCACTTCTTCCCATCTCCCCCCATGTCTGCCTTCCCCAAAGACCGCTCCCTCCGTAACTCCCTTGTCAATTCTTCCCTTCCCTCCCGCACCACCCCCTCCCCGGCCACTTTCCCTTGCAACCGCAAGAGATGCTACACTTGTCTCTTTACCTCCCCCCTCGACTCATTCAAGGACCCAAGCAGTCGTTCCAGGTGCGACAGAGGTTCACCTGCATCTTCTCCAACTTCCCCTCTCTCTCCCCTCTATCTGTCCCCTCCCCCTCTCTTTCCCCTCTCTCTCTCCTCTCCCTCTGTCTTACCTCTAACCCCCACTCTCTCCCATCTCCCTCTCACTCTCTCCCCTTCCCTCTCCTCTCTCCCCCCCCCTCTCTCTCTCTCTCTCTCCTCTCTTCCCTTCTCTCTCCCCTCTCTCCCCCTCTCCCTCCCCTCTCTCTCCCCCTCTGTCTTCCCCCTCTCTCCCTCCCACCTCACCCTCACACCTCACTCTCCCCCCTCTCTCTCGTCCCCTCTCTCCTCTCTCTCCCCCCTCGCCACTCTCTCCCCCTCTCTCTCTCCCCTCTTTCCCCTCTCTCTCCCCTCTCTTTCCAATAACTCTCTCCCCCTCTCTCCCTCCCCCCCTCTCTCTCTCCCTCTCTTTCTTCTCTCTCCCCCTCTTCTCTCTCTCCCTCTCTCCTCTCTCTACCCCTCTCTCTCTCTTTCTCCCTCCCTCTCTATCTCCCTCTTTCTCCCTCTTCACACACTCTCTCCCCTCTCTTTCTCTCTCTCTCACCTCTCTCTCTCTCCCCCCCCTCTCTCTCTCCCTCTCTCTCCCCCATTTCTCCCTCCCACCTCACTCTCCCCCTTGCTCTCTGCCCTCTCTTTCTCCTCTCTCTATCTCTTTCTCTTTGCCCCCCATTCTTTTTCCCCCTCTCTCCCTCTTCCCCCTCTTTCTTTTACCACCCCTCTCTCTTCTCCATCTCTCTCCCACCCTCTCCTCCCTCTCCACCCCCTCTCTCTCTTCCCTCTTTCTTCTCTCTCCCCCCTCCCCCCTCTCCTCTCTCTCCCCCTCTGTCTCTATCCCCACTCTCTCCTCTCCCCCCCCCTCTCCCCCCCCCTTGTCTCCCTGTGCCCCTCTCTCTCTCTCTCTCTCTCTCTCCACCTCCCCTAGATGTCAGCTGATCTACATCGGTGAGACCATGCGGAGGCTTGGCGATCGTTTCGCCGAACACCTCTGCTCGGTCCACATTAACCAACCTGATCTCCCAGTGGCTCAGCACTTCAACTCCCCCTCCCATTCCGTATCTGACCTCTCTGTCCTGGGTCTCCTCCATGGCCAGAGCGAGCAACACCGGAAATTGGAGAAACAGCACCTCATATTCCGCTTGGGGAGACTGCATCCTGGGGGCATGAACATTGAATTCTCCCAATTTTGTTAGCCCTTGCTGTCTCCTCCCCTTCCTCAAGCCTCGGGCTCCTCCTCCTCCTTTTTCCTTTCTACCCCCCGCCCCCAACCCCCATTAATCTGAAGAAGGGTTTCGGCCCGAAACATTGCCTATTTCCTTCGCTGAGTTTCTCCAGCATTTTATTGTGTACCTTCGATTTTCCAGCATCTGCATTTCCTTCTTAAACACAGATCCAAAGTACCTGTTCAACTCATCTGCCATTTCCTTGTTCCCCATAATAAATTCACCTTTTTCAGTCTTCAAGGGTCCAACCTTTAACTAATTTTTTCCTCTTCACATACCTAATAAGCTTTTACTATCATCCTTTATATTCTTGGCTATCTTACCTTCGTACCTCATCTTTTCTCACCGTATTGCCTTTTTAGTTATCTTCTGTTGCTCTTTAAACGTTACCCAATCCTCTTGCTTCCCGCTCATCTTTGCTACATTATACCTCTTCTCTTTTATTTTTATACTGTCCCTGACGTCCCTTGTCAGCCACGGTCGCCCCTTACTTCCCTTGGAAAATGTCTTACTCTTTGGAATGAACTGATCCTGCATCTTCTGTATTATTCCCAGAAATACCTGCCATTGTTGTTCCGCTGTCATCCCTGCTAGGGTATCTTTCCAGTCAACTTTGTCCAACTCTTCCCTCATGGCTCTATAGTCCCCTTTATTCAACTCTAACACTGACACCTCCGATTTACCCTTCTCCCTCTCCAATTGTAGATTAAAACTGACCATATTATGGTCATGACCTCCTTATGGTTCCTTAACCTCAAGTTCCTTTATCAAATCCGGTTCATTACATAACACTAAATCGAAGAATTGCCCTATCCCTGGTAGGTTCCAATACAAGCTGCTCGAAGAATCCATCACGGAGGCACTCCACAAACTCCCTTTCTTGGGGTCCAGTACCAACCTGATTTACCCAGTCTACCTGCATGTTGAAATCTCCCAATATCTTGAATATTCAGTTCCCAGCCCTGGTCCTCTTGCAACCATGTCTCTGTAATTCCCACAACATCATTGTCAATTTCTAACTGAGCCTCAACCTCGTCCACTTTATTTATTATACTTCGCGCATTCATATGCAACACTTTGACTTCGGTATTCACCTCCCCTCTCGCACCGCTTGCAATTGGCCCTGACCTTATTCCCTGCTCAAACTTTCTTTCCCATTAATTCGGGAGTCTTTTGTAACTTTTCCTGTACTCACTTCCCCTTCAACTCCATCTTTATACTCCCAATTTGTCAATCCCTCCCTCACGCTATTTAGTTTAAACCCACATGTGTAGCCCTAGCAAACCTGCCTGCCAGATCGTTGGTCCCCCTCCAGTTAAGGTGTAACCCATCCCTTTTGTACAGGTCACCCCTACCCCAGAAGAGATCCCAGTGGTCTATAAATGTAAATCGTTGCTCACTGCACCAGCCCATCAGCCACATGTTCAAATCCTCCATCTCCCTGTTCCTGTCCTCATTAGCACGAGGTACTGGAAGCAATAACCACCCTAGTAGTCCTGCTTTTCAGTCTTCTTCCTAACTCTCTGAACTCATGTTGCAGAACCTCCTTCCTCTTCTTCCTGATGTTGTTTGTGCCCACGTGCACAATTACTGCCAGCTGTTCACCTAGAATGGGAGTTTGTGGGGTGGCTCCATGATGGATTGTTTGCAAGCAATATCATTCATATTTTTATTGACCAAGAGGAGAATAATCTGAAAATTGGCCTCCTCGCACTTCGCATAATGATCAAATGTAACATATAATTGGCACAGGCTTGGGAACAGATTGTTTTTTTATTGCAGCACTGGTGATGATGCAGAAGGACTGGGGAATATAGTAATGCAGCGAATATATAACAGCTGTGGGTTCATCACTTGATATAGTATAAATAATTATCACCTTCCAGTTAAACACAATAAATCGTATTATACAGGTTGCTTGTTTAGTTTGGTTTTGTTTAGAGATACAGCATGGAAGCAAGCCCTTCAGTCCATCAAGTCAGCGCCGACCAACAATCCCCCTTACACTAGGTTCTATCCTACACACTCGGGATAATTTACAGAAGCCAATTATCCTACAAACTTACATGACTTTGCAATGTGGGCAGGAACCGGTGCATCCGGAGAAAGCCCACGCGGCCACATGGAGAGCGTACACACTCCGCACAGACAGCATCCGTAGTCAGGAACTAACACGGGTCTCTGGCGCTGTAAGGCAGCAACTCTACCGCTGCTCCACTTAGCTGCCCTAGTGCTTGTAACACATCCTCAGGACTACGTTATATTGCATTTACTAATGGCGCTGAAGTGCCATGAAGCTAGCATGAACTCCGGCCCTTGCTGTTATGTGGGTACTGGCTATAATAAAGGAATCGCTGGTCTCTGGAGCTCAGCAATCAAACAAAGAGAGGGGTAGCTTCCATCACCTGATGATGATGATGATGAGGTAGACCTGTGATCTTTTATTATTACTTCAAAACTAAACATAAATATATACAGAAGCACAATTCAGACAGAACATATTTTTACATTTATGGTGTCACAAATCAATAAATTAATTGTGCCCTCAAACCAAATTCTATTTACAAAGCAGCAATGCCACTTGTGGGGCCTCTTTGTACAATATACTCATCAAGTGCTTGAGAGGCTGTTACACAGTGGCTGCACCTCTTCCTGTGACTCCATGGGTTTCTTCCAGGTACTCTGGTTTCCTCCCACATCCCAAAGACATGCAGGTTGTAGGTTAATTGGCTTCTGTAAGTTGTCCCTAGTGTGTTTTATAGAATCGTGCATGGGTGTTCTCTTGTCGGTGTGGGCTTGGTGGGCCGAAGGGCCTGTTTCCACACTGTATCTCTAGGTACACAGTAGCAGTAGGATGTAGGATCGCAGTCCTTCGCACAAAGCCTTTGTGTTGGCTGTATTGAGCCTTAGTGTGCCCTTTTGCATGTACCACTGCAGCCTGGAATAAGTCACTTGGGAACATTCAGGTACAGACATCCTTTTGCGTTGGAAGACCAATTTTTGGGCAGTCTATAGCACGTCATCCAGCAGCAGTTGATGTGTGTCTCAGATCTGAGAGGTCTGTTGACAAGTGGGACAAGTGCTGCTCACCCACACCATTGGCTGCACCCACACTGCCAGCCAGGGTGCATTCCCGAGCCCTGCATCTGAGCACTCGCACAGCTCTACCCACTCTTCACTGAGAGTCTCTCCACACCAAGCCATGGACTGTTCCCTGCTGTGGCACTACTATCAGATGGCAGAGGTTCACACCAAGTTTCTGATGCCAGCAACCTACACCTTGAATGATTGCCATTTTTATAGTACAGAGAAGGGAAGAGGAAGTGTTTTTGAGTGTTCAAAGTGAGTGGCCAAGAACAACAGTGGAATAATGGAATCAAGGAATATGGGAAATAAATTGGATAGTTATATGGATGGGAAAGGAATGGAGGGTTATGGTCTGAGCGCAGGTATATGGGACTAGGGGAGATTATGTGTTCGGCACGGACTAGAAGGGTCGAGATGGCTTGTTTCCGTGCTGTAATTGTTATATGGTTATATTATATGGTTAAAAGCGGAAACGCGGTACTGATTTTGGATGATTAGCCATGATCATATTGAATGGCGGTGCTGGCTTGAGTAGCCGATTGGCCTACTCCTGCATCTATTTTCTGTTTTTCTATGATCCTAACATAATGAATTGGTTCTCTGTGGGGTAATGCTAAGTTGGGTACCAGTGTAGTAAAGGAATAAAAGTACATCCACTAGGTGGCAGTGTCTTGTATATATATTACAGATTTCACTGTCTCGTAATTTTAACATCATAGAATAGGGACTTTTTTTAATTTTAATTTTTTATTTTTTAAAAGGCACTAAAACTCCAGCACTGGTCAATTGGGAGTAGCAGCAGCAGGAGTATGTCTCTATCCAGCAGTGGATCCACTTTCTTTTCCATTTTCTCAAAGAAGGATTCTGTATCACATGTCACTACTTAATCAAATCCCTGTCTGTCACCCACACCTGCATTTTATTGGGTGTGAGTTTAGTTTCAGGAAATGGAAACTTGGGAAAGTTGGTCAAATTCACAGCGATTGTGTTTCACCCTGTTCAGATTTGGAAATAGTTTTACATCAGAAAGCTTTCTGCTGTACATGGCTTTAGGCAATACATTCTAGCCTTGCCAGAACGAGGTCTTGTAAGTGAATACGAAAATGCAAACCAGGGTTCAGTGAGTAACCAATAACATTTTTTTTGAGAATCAGCCAGAGGTTAGAAATTAGTAGATTACTCTTGGAGGAAAAAAATTGTCCGCGGATTATGTGTTGCATACGACGGCTGATGGGGTAAGGACTCTGTCTCTGTTGTAACTAGGGGGAGCAAGGGCAGAGCTGCGGGGTACCGAGGGGACATGTGTGAGGGCCTGTACTTCGGTATGGGTGACAATAATAAACTAAAATTAAATATGTACCGACAACAGAACAATTAAATTTTGACCAGCTGCAGCTCTACAGGTCTCTAAATAAGCAATAATCAATAATACATTAAATTAATAAACAGTAATACTCAGTTATCAGACCATAACGTTCCGAGCAAGACTGTTGTTCTGGGACCATTCAATCAAATTATGATCGTCATCATCGCCCGTTATTCAGCCAAGAACAGTGGTATCGCCTGTGGAATTAAAGATGGTATTGGAACTGTGTCCAACTATAAAGTCATAGAGAGAGTGAAGCAGGTGATTGAGCTCATGGCCTTGAGGTACTCCAGTGTCCATCGTTAATAAGGAAGACGTATTATTGACAATTCATATTAATTGAGATCTGACAATGACCCAATAACAACTGGATGAGCAGAGATGCCAGTTCTCTCAGTTTGATGATAGGTTTAGATGAATAACAGCCTGACATACAGTACGTGTTGTTATTGTTTAAGTGATCCAAGTAGAGAGCCAACAAAATCACTTCCTCTGTTAATCTGGCGTGGCAGTCAGTGAATTGTAGTGAGTCCTGGTTCTTACTAACATAGGAATTGATATGCATCATTATCACCTTTTCAAAGGTAACTTCATCGCCATGAATATTAGTGTCACCAGTCGGTAGTCATTGGAGCATATCATCTTGCTCTCGTGCACAGGTATTATAGATGTCCTTTTAAAACAGATGGGAAACTTTCATCATAGTAATGAGTGGTTGAAGATGTCCACAAAAACTCCAGACAGCTTGTCTGCACAGTTTTTCTATAATGCAGCCAGATTCCCACATCAGGACCGGACACCTTCCGAGGATTCATCCTCATGAAGGATCTTCTGGCGTCAGCCTTGGTGACTGAAATTACACAGTCACTGGGTGCTGAAGAGCCCAAGAAGGTACATGGATGTTATCCCTTCTGAAGCGAACTTAGAAGATATTGAGCTCATAAAGGGCCTGTCCCACTTACGTGTCATTGGCACGCAAATTACGCGACCTCGTGGTAATTTGCGTGCCAAGGACAGGCCCTTAAGAGAGAGATGCATTGTTGTCACTTGACCTACCGTTGTTTTTGCCTGATAGGAAGTAATGGCCTTGCAAGCCCAGCAATGCCTGTCGAATGTCTGGCTAATCCTCCAGTTTAGACTGAAAGAATCTCATTGCTTTCTTGATGTTCTTATCAAGGTCTTCTGTGGACTGGTTAGACTATGTGCAACCAGATTAGAATCCCTGGGTAATAACTGAGGTGTATATTTTCAGGTTCATTGCAAAGTCCTTGAACATCGCCCTGTCTACTGATACCAAGCAGATGCCTCGCAGATTTTTTGCAGAAATCAAAAGATCAACTTACAAATGATTAAGACTTTTCATATTGCCTTATTTCCAAAAGATACAGAAGCTTGAAACCAGCACTACCAGACTCAGGACCAGTTTCTTCCCCTCTGTTATCAGGTTTCTGAACGGTCCTTCTATAAGCTAGGCTACTGTCTGATTCACCTCTATGCCATTGCAGACATCAGATTTTGCCTTTGGGACTGGTGCTACAAAGCTGAGAACTATATTCTTCATTCTGCATCTTTCGATTTGTTCTACCTAATGTACTTAAGTTTGGCTCGATAGCATTATATTTCATATTATTGATTTGATTGGATAGCATGCAAAATAATGGTGATGGGGTGATATGGCAAGATGGTTCATTGAATGCAGGGAAGGGAAATGTATCAGAAGTGCTAATATGGAAGATGGTGATTTGAATAACCATATAACCATATAACAATTACAGCACGGAAACAGGCCATCTCGACCCCTCTAGTCCGTGCCGAACACATAATCTCCCCTAGTCCCATATACCTGCACTCAGACCATAACCCTCCATTCCTTTCCCATCCATATAACTATCCAATTTATTTTTAAATGATAAAAACGAACCTGCCTCCACCACCTTCACTGGAAGCTCATTCCACACAGCTACCACTCTCTGAGTAAAGAAGTTCCCCCTCATGTTACCCCTAAACTTCAGTCCCTTAATTCTCAAGTCATGTCCCCTTGTTTGAATCTTCCCTACTCTCAGTGGGAAAAGCTTTTCCACGTCAACTCTGTCTATCCCTCTCATCATTTTAAAAACCTCTATCAAGTCCCCCCTTAACCTTCTGCGCTCCAAAGAATAAAGCCCTAACTTGTTCAACCTTTCTCTGTAACTTAGTTGCTGAAACCCCGGCAACATTCTAGTAAATCTCCTCTGTACTCTCTCTATTTTGTTGACATCCTTCCTATAATTAGGCGACCAAAATTGTACACCATACTCCAGAATTGGCCTCACCAATGCCTTGTACAATTTTAACATTACATCCCAACTTCTATACTCAATGCTCTGATTTATAAAGGCCAGCACACCAAAAGCTTTCTTTACCACCCTATCTACATGAGATTCCACTTTCATGGAACTGTGCACAGTTATTCCCAGATCCCTCTGTTCACCTACATTCTTCAATTCCCTACCATTTACCATGTACGTCCTATTTTGATTTGTCCTGCCAAGATGTAGCACCTCACACTTATCAGCATTAAACTCCATCTGCCATCTTTCAGCCCACTCTTCCAACTGGCATAAATCTCTCTGTAGACTTTGAAACTCTTCTTCATTACCCGCAACCCCACCTATCTTAGTATCATCTGCATACTTACTAATCCAATTTACCACACCATCGTCCAGATCATTGATGTACATGACAAACAACAGTGGACCCAACACAGATCCCTGTGGCACCCCACTCGTCACTGGCCTCCAACCTGACAAACAACCATCCACCATTACTCTCTGGCATCTCCCATTCAGCCACTGTTGAATCCATCTTGCTACTCCACCATTAATACCCAACCATTGAACCTTCTTAACCAACCTTCCATGAGGAACCTTGTCAAAGGCCTTACTGAAGTCCATATACACAACATCCACTGCTTTACCCTCATCAATTTCCCGAGTAACATCTTCAAAAAATTCAAGAAGATTAGTTAAACATGACCTTCCAGGCACAAATCCATGTTGACTGTTCCTAATCAGACCCTGTTTATCCAGATGCTTATATATTATCTCTAAGTATTCTTTCCATTAATTTGCCCACCACTGACGTCAAACTAATAGGTCTATAATTGCTAGGTTTACTCTTAGACCCCTTTTTAAACAATGGAACAACATGCGCAGTACGCCAATCCTCCGGCACTATTCCCGTTTCTAATGACATTTGAAATATTTCTGCCATAGCCCCTGCTATTTCTACACTAACTTCCCTCAATGTCCTAGGGAATATCCTGTCCGGACCTGGAGACTTATCCACTTTTATATTTCTCAAAAGTGTCAGTACTTCCTCTTCTTTGATCCTCATCGTTTCCATAGCTACTCTACTTGTTTCCCTTACCTCACATAATTCAATATCCTTCTCCTTGGTGAATACCGAAGAAAAGAAACTGTTCAATATCTCCCCCATCTCTTTTGGCTCTGCAGATAGTTGGCCACTCTGACTCTCTAATGGACCAATTTTATCCCTCGTTATCCTTTTGCTATTAATATAGCGGTAGAAACCCTTCGGATTTACTTTTACCTTACTTGCCAAAGCAACCTCATATCTTCTTTTAGCTTTTCTAATTTCTTTCTTAAGATTCTTTTTACATTCTTTATACTCCTCAAGCACCTCATTTACTCCATGCTGCCTATAACTATTGTAGATATCCCTCTTTTTCCGAACCAAGTGTCCAATTTCCCTTGAAAACCATGGCTCTTTACAATTTTTACGATTTCCTTTCAACCGAACAGGGACATAAAGATTCTGTACTCTTAAAATGTCACCTTTAAATGTACTCCATTTCTCTTCCACATCTTTCCCATAAAACAAACTGTCCCAATTTACTCCTTTTAAATCCTTTCGCATCTCCTCAAAGTTAGCCTTTCTCCAATCAAAAATCTCAACCCTAGGTCCAGTTTTGTCCCTCTCCATAATTATATTGAAACTAATGGTATTGTGATCACTGGACCCGAACTGTTCCCCAACGCATACCTCTGCCACCTGACCCATCTCATTTCCTAACAGGATGTCCAGCACCGCCCCTTCTCTAGTAGGTACTTCTATGTATTGTTGCAAAAAACTATCCTGCACACATTTTACAAACTCCAACCCATCCAGCCCATTTACAGAATGTGTTTCCCAGTCTATGTGTGGAAAATTGAAATCTCCCACAATCACTACCTTGTGCTTACTACTAATATCTGCAATCTCCTTACATATTTGCTCTTCCAATTCTCGCTCCCCATTTGGCGGTCTATAATACACCCCTATAAGTGTTGCTACCCCTTTCCCATTTCTCAGTTCCACCCAAATAGCCTCCCTAGACGAGCCCTCTAATCTATCCTGCCAAAGCACTGCTGTAATATCTTCCCTGATAAGCAATGCAACACCTCCACCTCTTGCCCCTCCAATTCTATCACACCTGAAGCAACGAAATCCTGGAATATTTAGTTTCCAATCACAGCCCTCCTAGCTATATCCGAAACTGAGAAACCAGGAGTCCTTAAAGAAAACTCTTTGGAAATAAATATATTTAAGGTAAATGTGGCAACATTGGTTTGAACTGGGAATTCATAGCCTGCACATTCGCTCAAATTGGAAAATAGTCTACAGGAGGTGAGGTGTCAGAACGAGGTCATAGGAGAATGAAAAGAGTATTGAAGCTTTTCACTGTACCATGTGACAATAAACTAAACTCAACTGAAAACAATGTTAATGAAACTTTACATTTTGAGTTGAGAGTGGGAAACAATATTAAAATAAGAAACAATTTTCAAAAAGAGATAAGTAGAGTTCCATAACTAACATCTCATAGGTCATAACTAAACTTGGAACAAAGAATGCTTCACATATCCTGTGAAAAGATGGACAACTTCTCAGAGCAATTTGTTTTATTTGAAGTGAATGGAGTCAAAGAATAAGATGTTCAATGTATAAACATGTTCAACTTGATGAAAGAATGGAGGCCCCGTGTGTAATCCTGGTTGGGAATTGTATGACCAGGGTGGAAAATGTGAGATTCCGGACCAGGAAATACAGAAGGTAATGTGATACTCATGAATGCAAGTGGAGAGAGACGAGACAAGGAGAAAACAGTGAAGCAGAGATGGAAAGAATTATGATTTAAAAAACAGGCTGCTATAATGAATCTATCAGGGACATTTTATATGGTGATATAGGAAATGAACTCAGTTTGGCAAAGGCTCTGGCGGAAAAATCTCAGAGGAGAACTTGTGTGCAAAAGAGTGGCGTAAAAAGTAGTGAGGACCAGGTCCACGAGGAGGTCCAAGAAGATGTCAGAACTGCCATCGAGCCTCCTGGGCGAGAATGGGTTTAAATGACACGATCTGTGATACTGTGAGGCAAGGTTATTTTCAGGTATGACTGAGCAGCTGGGAGGAGGAGTGGTGCACGGTATTTAAAAAACAGGTATAATCATCAGTGAATAATTGATTCTAGTGTAGCGGCGCCTGCTAGCGCATGCAGAGATCGAACCCGGCGTTCAGAGCCGCGGTCACGTGACTCGGGAGGGGCTGCTTGATTCACGCGGTTTTGCTTGCGATCGTTAGTTCAGTGCTGGCCACCGTTGTGACCAGACGTGTATAGAGAACCTGTATACTGGAAACCGAACTTCTGAATAAAGATCTGTTGGAAACCCCAGTTGTCGTTGTTCAGACCGTCAAATTGGTGACCCCGACCTGTCTAGCCGTCGTTAGACAAGAAGAATTATGCAGGAAGAGAGTGTTCCCGCAGAATTGGCCAGCATGAGGATGGGCTCACCGGCCTTCAAATTGCCAGCCTTTTGGCCTGATCAACCTCAGGTGTGGTTCGCCCATGTTGAGGCACAGTTCCACCTCCATCGTATCGTTACAGATGACACAATGTATTTCCACGTGGTGGAGGCATTGCCGCAGGACTGTGCCTTGAGGTTGTTGCCCTACATCAGGGACCCGCCCTCCATCGCTAAATACAAAGGGCTGAAGGCCCTGCTGCTCCACGTTTATGGTCTCAGCCACAGAGACAGAGCAGCGAAGCTGCTGCACAGGGACTGCATCGGTGATCGGCAACCCTCAACAAATCGTGGAGAGTTGCCACCAGGGGCTCCACTGTTGCTCCAACTAGTTGCCACCAGTGGCTCCACTGTTGCTCCAACTAGTTGCCACCAGGGGCTCCACTGGCTCCCTGTGCAGTTCCGAATAAATTTCAAGATCCTTCTTTATGTTTACAGAGGCCTTAACGGGCTTGCCCCCACCTACATCAAAAATCTGCTTACCCACCACACCACCTCCAGGTCCCTCAGATTGGCCGACTTGGAGTTACTGACCATCCCGCGGTCTAGGCAGAAGCTCAGGGGCGACCGCGCCTTTGCGGTTGCAGCTCCTAGACTGTGGAACATCATCCCTCTTCCCATCAGAACTGCCCTCTCCATCGACTATTTTAAGCCGAGACTTAAAACTCATCTTTATTCTCAAGCCTTTCTTGACGTCCTCTGAGGGAGGGCTATATGTATGTATTTATGTATGTACTTAATCTATGAACCACTGTTGTATAATGTTAGTACCTCCACCAATGTAAAGCACTTTGGTCAATGACAGTTGTTTTTTAAATGTGCTATAGAAATGAAAGTGACTTGACTTGACGACCTCAGGATTGTCCAGGAGTCTAAGGGCTTCATAGATGGGAGTTACAGTGAGCTGGTCACACCTAAGGTACAGGCAGAAAATAGATGGGTGACCACCAGGATAGGGAGTAGGCAGAGAGTGCAGGAATCCCCTTTGGATATTCATCTCGAAAACAGGTAAACAATTTTGGATACTGATGTGCGGGATGACCACAAAATTAGGAGAATAAAATTGTGGGAGACATGAGAACAGGAGCAGCAGTCTGTGGCCCCAGACCCGGCTTAAGCCACAAGGAGATAGGCTGAAGTCAGACAAAGCTATATTGATTGGAGATTCATTAGTTAGGGGGCAGTCAGGAGATTCTGTGGCAGCAAATTGGACTCCTGGATGGTGTGTTCTCTCCCTGGTACCAAGTTCCAGGATGTCTTGGAGAGTCGGCAGAACATTTACTAGTGGAAGGGTGAGCAGCCAGAACTCATTGTACACATATGACCAAGGTAGGAAAAATGATGAGGTTGTGCAGAGAGAATATAAGTAGTTAGGCAAAAGTTTAAAAAGCAGGACCTCAGAAATAGTAATCACCAGATTACATCCAGGAACATACACTAGTGATAGTAGGAATTGGAAAATAGGACAGATGAATGCTTAGGTTTAGGTTTATTATTGTCACATATATCAAGATACAGTGAAAAGCGTGGCTGAGGAATTGGTGCAGGGGTAGGGATTCTTATTTATGGACCATTGGCATCTCTTCTGGGGCAGATGTGTCTGGTGCAACAAGAATGGGTTGCACCTGAGCTGATAGGGGACTAATACCCAAGTTGGTCATAAAGGAAAGTTTAACCCGTGCTTAGTTATGCGTGCAACAGCTGAAGAGAACCAATTTGTGGGCATGTCTGTCATTGATCACTCCTGGGACAAAATGTTCCCCAACCAGCACCAACCTGTGTAAATATTCATTTATATCATTGAGGCCCTCACATCACACTGCATAGCCCAACATTCGTAATGCCCAATGAATCCTGCTAGTTTCTGCAACAAACCCCAGCCATGCAACTGCAAGACAAGCAGGCATACTTTCACCTTTTGAAAACATGCTATGTTTTGGTGTCATTTGCAATTGGAGTTCAAGGTTTCAAGGTTTCAAGGTCAGTTTATTGTCACCTGTACCAATTAAGGTACAGTGAAATTTGAGTTACCATACAGCTATACTAAGTGAAAAGCAACAAGACACACAACCACATAAAAGTTAACATAAACAGCCATCACAGTGGATTCCACATTCCTCACTGCGATGGAAGGCAACAAAGTGCAATCTTCTTCCTCTTGTTCTTCCAACGATCTAAGCTCCCATCGGGGTGATCGAAACTCCCGCGTCGGGGCGGTTGAAACTCTCTCTGCGGAGCTCCCGAGTCAGCCTCTTCTTACCAGACACCGCGGGCTTCACGATGTTATAGTCTACAGGCCCCGCGGTTAGAACATAGATCCCCGGCAAAGAGATCGCTAGTTCCATGATGTTAAAGTCCCGCCGACCTCCGTGGCTTGGAGCGCCCGCCGGTCTCCAGGAAAGGCCACCAACTCCACAATGTTAGGCCGCAGTGGGGATGGAGATACGATACAGAAAAAAAATCACATCTCCGTTGAGGTAAGAGATTGATAAAAAGTTTCCCCCAACCCCCCCCCACCTCCCACATAAAACAAGCCAAAAGGAACACTAAAATATACTTTTTAACACATACTAAAAATAACAAAAAGAAGAAAGGGCAGACAGACTGTTGGCAAGGCAGCCACTGCTGTTGGAGCCACCCAGTGTCATGACTGTTTCATGACTGAATAGTTTTGTGGACTAGTCAGGTAAGACGACAAATTTCAGGCAGTCCAGCAAAGTCAATGGCAGAGAACATTTTATTTGCCCTGAACATCGATCCTATTCTCATGGCGCCTAACGAGTGGTTCAGATTTTCTATATGATTACATTGTTAATTCTGCCTTTTTAAACAAATGCAAGATTGTCTTCCACTTAAGAACTATTGGACCATATATCTTGTTAGTTCTGCTTTGTTTTAATTCCACATTGCTCCTGCAAAGCATATTGTGATATTTGACTATGCTAACTGCACTGCAAATCAATGCAAGTTATAGTGATCCTGGCGCTATTGCACTTTGATGCTTTTCTGCCGCTGATCTCGCCAGTCTGCAGGACCTTTGCCATCTTACCTGACCCTTGTCCTTAAAAAGTCAAAGGAAGAACTTCTTCTTTGCCCTTTTAATGCATCTTGTCATAGAGTGATACAGCGTGGAAACAAGCCCTTCAGCCCAACCTGCCAACACCAGCCAACATGTCCTAGCTACACTAGTCCCATCCACCCGCTTTTGGGCCATATTCCTCTAAACCTGTCCTATCCACGTACCTGTCTAACTGTTTCATAAATGTTGGGATAGTTCCTGCTACAACTACCTCCTCTAGCAGCTTGTTCCATACCCCACCACCCTTTGTGTGCCCTGAGAAGCAGTATATTTTGTTAGAACTCTGAGTAAAATTTATGAATGTCATTGTCCTGTGAAGTCGTGTGGTCCAAGTTCTAGCTTAATAAAACAGGTTGGCATGAATAAAGAGCCTGCCAGAAGTTTTTTTTTAATGTTTGCATGCAAGTTCAAATGAATAAGGGGGCGATGAAATTACTTGATGTGAATTGATCAACATTTTTTATGGCTATTTTGTAGAAGATTGAGAGGCAGTCAAGATTATGTCATTTCCAAGGTGCTTTAATATGCACAGGTAAAGACACAAATTTACATTTGGCAGAGATAAAAAATAATCAGCATCTGCTTAGCAGACATGATGCAATTATTCTGAAAGCATGAAGGTTCCTGGGGTTTGTTTTCTTTGCCTTTGCATGATAAAGGTTGACAGTGATGGATTATTGAGAGGGTGCACTACATATCACTATTTGGATTATTGAACTTGGGAGCACATAATCACATGGATGCAATCAAAATCCCACATTTTTGGAGCAAATTCCTTGAAGTGATCTGACGGACTGCTCATGCTATTTGTGTTCATTGGCAAATTGCCTAATGAGGCATTAATATTGCAAATTACAGACTGAATTTAAGGCTGACTTCCCATTGTGAGATACTTTGCCCGTTATAAATTGTAACCAAATGCTTCTCCTTCCAATTTTTCTTGACACGACAAGAGACAAATCAGTGGAGGGGCTCCATAGGAAATTGGCAGGAAAACATAAAGGGCCTGTCCCACTTACACGTCCTTGGCTTGCAAATTACGCGACCTCATGGTCGCTTGAGGCGTACGGGCACCATATGGCCGCGTGGGGCCGGTCCCACTTAGAAGCGCGCTTAGAAGAGCGGTATGGAGTTGTGCGGGGCTGGTCCCGACATCGCGCGGGGCTCCAAAATTCTTGCAGTGAACGAAATCTATGCGCGACAATGGCCTGTCGCGGAACTGACGGCCAAAGTGGGACAGGCCCAAGACCCTGGCGTGACACAACATCTCACCTTTAACAGCAGCAGAAGCAGGCAAACGATCGTCGAACTCGGCCTGGGGCTCACGGCCGTTGCGCTCCGGATCTGCCCCCACTTCTACTCCCAGAGCGGGGACAAGAAAATTGAAGATAGACACAAAATGCAGGAGTAACTCAGCGGGACCGGCAGCATCTCTGGAGAGAAGCAATGGGTGACTTTTCTGGTGAAGACCCTTCTTTTCCGACTGAAGAAGAGTCTCGAACCGAAACGTCACACATTGCTTCTCTCCAGAGATGCTGCCGGTCCCGCTGAGATACTCCAGATTTGTGTCCATCTTCAAATGACGTCACACGCTGCAGACAGCTGTGCGTACGCATGTAATCACACCTGACTTTCGCTCGACCGTCTCGGCTCAACACGACCACGAGGTTGAGTAATTTGTGTGCCAAGGACACGTAAGTGGGACAGGCCCTTTAGTTTCCCACAATGTGTAACAAAGGTGACCAACGTCAGAGAAATCAAGCTCAGAACAGTGTTGATACAGGGAAAATGTTGAATTATTTGAAATTGTTCCATTCCTGTAGCTCTTTGCATCATTCGTTCCCTAACACTATTAATGGTTCTAAATTAACTGTTATTGGGAGAAAACACTTTACCCACCTTTTTTTGGGACAGGAGCACTCTGCACCTACAGTTCCACTTTCTTCACATCCCCATCGTCTTGTCATTTATTCACACACCTGTAATGGTATTCCGCTCTTGCACACCAACCCTGAAAACTCCCCCTTCCACCACCCCCACCATCCCCCAACAATAACAATGCAATTCCTTCTTTCTTGGGGAGCACATTAGTTTAGTTTATGTTCGAGGTATAGGCCTTTTGGCCCACTGAGTCCGTGCTAACCAGTGATCCCCATACATTGGCACTAACTTCCAATCATTTTTGCTGTCCTTAAATAAAGGAATAATATCGGCTGTCCCTCAGTCTTCAATCACTTCGCCTGTCGCAAATGAAGATGCAGTTATCACCTCACTAGTGCAGTAAGGTGAAGGGGAAAAAATTTAATAGGAATCTGAAGGGTAACCTTTTCACACAAAGTGTGGTGGGTGTATGGAACAAGCTGCCAGAAGAGCTAGTTGATATATCAATGTTTAAGAAACAGTTAAGACAGTTACAAGGAGATAGCCTTTGGAGTTTTGCAATTATAGGTGCATTACAGGTAGGTTATGGAGGCTTTGGAGAGGGTGCAAAGGACGTTTACCAGAATGATATCTAGACTAGGGGGTATTGGATATAGTGAGAGGTTGGATAGATTTGGATTGCTTGCACTGAAATGCTAGTTGAGAGGAGCCCTAATAGAAGTATAGATCGTCAGAACCTTTTTCCCAATATGGAAACATTAAATACTCAAGTGCATAGTTTTAAGGGGCAAAGTTTAAAAGAGATTTGTGGGGCAGGGTTTCTTTAGAATAAGTGCCTGCAACACATGGAGGAAGTGTCAGTAGAGGTAGATATGATAGTGGCATTTAAGAGCCTTTATATTGGGTACATGGATATGCAGGGAATGGTGGTACGTATATGGATTACGTGCAGACAGATGAGAGTTGGTCTTGGCATCATGTTCTGCACAGATTTTGTGGGCTGAAGGGCCTGTTCCTGTGTTGCATTGTCTTATGTTCTTGCACTACCTGTCCAGTTTCATTTCCTACAATTAGATTTAGTACTGCCCCATCTCGAGTAGGATGCTCCACACATTGTCTCAAGAAACTAAACAAATTCCATCCCACCTAATTCCTTTGCACTTTGCAATCCCATCAATATTTGGCAAACTTAAAATCCTCAACTAGTATAGCTCTATTATTCTTAGATTTGCCAGCTCGCATATGTTCAAATCAGTACATATCTGTTACTAAGCATTCAAACTCGACTTGACCCGTTCTTGTCTAACAGGTTAGGTTAAATCAGAACTGTGATTCTTCACACAATGGCGCACCAAACTTCCTAACTCAGTTGAAGAAAGATTATGAATTAGGTAATTGAGTTGGAGGCTCCCCGCCACCCCCTATCAGTCTGAAGAAGGATTTCGGCCCGAAACGTTGCCTATTTCCTTCGCTCCATAGATGCTGCTGCACCCGCTGAGTTTCTCCAGCATTTTTGTGTACCTTTGAATTAGGTCATTGTTCTGGCTTATTATGTCTGTGCACTTTCTTAGTTTTGCCCCGTTGAATGCACATGAGCAGCTTAATCTGTTTTAACAATTTTGAATTGCTGACATGACAGGGAACAAGGACAAATTTCAGACAATTAAATTTGTTGATCCCTGTCATTCCTCAGAGCAATATAGCAATGATATTTTTCATGTCAAACCTGTCGTTGAATCCCCATTGAAACAGACAATAGACAAAATAGGTGCAGGAATAGGCCATTCGGCCCTTCGCGCCAGCACCGCCATTCAATGTGATCATGGCTGATCATCACCAATCAGAACCCCGTTCCTGCCTTCTCCCCATATCCCCTGACTCCGCTATCCTTAAGAGTCCCATCTAGCTCTCTCTTGAAAGTATGCAGAGAACCAGCCTCCATTGCCCTCTGAAGCAGAGAATTCCACAGACTCACAACTCTGTGTGAAAAAGTGTTTCCTCATCTCCTTTCTAAATGGCTTACTCCTTATTCTTAAACTGTGGCCCCTGGTTCTGGATTCCCCCAACATCGGGAACATGTTTCCTGCCTCTAGCGTGTCCAAACCCTTAATAATCTTATATGTTTCAATGCGATTGCCTCTCATCCTAAACTCCAGAGTATACAAGCCCAGCCGCACCATTCTCTCAGCATATGACAATCCCGCCTTCCCGGGAATTAACCTTGTAAATCTACGCTGCACTTCCTCAATAGTAAGAATGTCCTTCCTCAAATTTGGGGACCAAAACTACACACAATACCCCAGGTGTGGTCTCACTAGGGCCCTGTACAACTGCAGAAGGACCTCTTTGCTCCTATACTCAACTCCTCTTGTTCTGAAGGCCAACATGCCATTTGCTTTCTTCACTGCCTGCTGTGCCTGCATGCTTACTTTCATTGACTGTTGAATAAGGACTCCCAGATCCCATTGTATTTCCCCTTTTCCCAACTTGACATCATTTAATTAGTAATCTGCTTTCCTGTTTTTGCTACCAAAGTGGATAACCCCACATTTATCCACATTAAACTACATTTGCCATGCATCTTCCCACACACCCAACCTGTCCAAGTCACCCTACATTCTCATAGCAACCTCCTCACAGTTCACACTGCCACCCATCTTTGTGTCATCTGCAAATTGCTAAATTTACTTTGAATCCCTTCTTCGAAATCATTGATGTATATTGTAAATAGCTGCAGTCCCAACACCGAACCTTGCGGTACCGCACTAGTCACTGCCAGCCATTCTGAAAGGAACCCTTTAATCCCTACTCTTTGTTTCCTGTCTGGCAACCAATTTTCTATCCATGTCAGCCCTCGACCCCCAATACCATGTGCCCTAATTTTGCCCACTAATCTCCTATGTGGGACCATATCAAATGCTTTCTGAAAGGCCAGGTACACTACATCCACTGGCTCTCCCTTATCCTTTTCCTGGTTACACCCTAAAAAAATTCCAGAAGATTAGTCAAGCATGATTTCCCCTTCGTAAATCCATGCTGACTCGGACCGATCCTGTTACTGCTATCCAAATGTGCCGCTATTTCATCTTTTATGATTGATTCCAGCATCACCCCACTATCGATGTCAGGCTAAAGGGCCTGTCCCACTATACGAGGTAATTCAAGAGTTCTCCCGAGTTTCCACTGATTCGAACTCGGAGTATTACGGTAATAGCCGTTCGTAGGTACTCGGGGCTCTCGTGGACATTTTTCACAGTGCTGAAAAATCTTCACGAGTTTACCGCATTTCCCGAGTACCTGCCGTTAGCGTTACGAGCCGTTAAGAGACGCCCCGAGCTCCGACGTACCCTCTACGTGCATTCTACGTACTTACCACTAGTTTGATTTTTTTTAAACTCGGGAGAGCACTGGGGTAAACTCGTATAGTGGAACAGGCTCTTAACTGGTCTATAATTCCCTGTTTTCTCTCTCCCGGATTTTTTTTAAAAGTGGGATAACATTAGCTACCCTCCAATCCACAGGAACTGACCCTGAATCTATAGAACATTGGAAAATTATCACCAATGTGTCCACAATTTCAAGATCCACTTCCTTAAGTACTCAGGGATGCAGACTATCAGGCCCTGGGGATTTATCAGCCTTCAGTCCCATCAGTCTATCCAACTCCATTTCCTGCATAATGTGGGTTTCCTTCAGTTCCTCCGTCACCCCAGATCCTCTGGCCACTAGTACATCAGGAAGATTGTTTGTGTCCTCCATAGCGAAGACGGATGCAAAGTAACTGTTCAACTCATCTGCCATTTCTGTGTTCCCCATAATAAATTCACCTTTTTCAGTCTTCAAGGGTCCAACTTTGTTCTTAACTAATTTTTTCCTTTTCACGTACCTAAAGAAGCTTTTATTATCCTTTAAATTCTTGGCTAGCTTACCTTCGTACCTCATCTTCTCTCCCTGTATTGCCTTTTTAGTTATAATCTGTTGCTCTTTAAACATTACCAGGGCTGCCAACATTGGGTGAGAGTTGGGAGTGAGAAATTGTGAGAGACCAAGCCCGAGGGAGCATAGCGACCGGAGGGGGGGTGGGAGGAGGGTGTCCCCCCTCCCATTAGTACGGAACTTTTGCGTTTTTCAGCTTGAAATTGTGCAATATGGTGCATACTGTAGCGAGTCTTTTAACCTACACTTGAATGCAATATATATGCTTTAAATTGGATTAGCTATGAATAAGGTTAGAGTAAATTACATTCCTAATTACATTCCACAGTAGAGCCCAGGCTCTGATCAACAGGTGCAGCACACGAATGATCTTAGTATATTCATTATGGAAATCAGATTATAATCAAGCACTTTGCCCATGTTGACCAACCTGGGTCTCACTGCACACCTGGTATTACTCCTGGCCCTGACTCCAGTTGCATACCTTCTCTCATTCCTGACCCTGTGTCCAGCCTTACACCTGGCCCCCTATTCTACCCTGATCATAGCTGCTTACCTGCTTAGGTTCCCAGTACTGAACACGCCCCTGTTCCCAGCTTTGACTGCACATCTAGTACTATTCCAGACCTTGACTCTGGATGCAAACTTTAAGCAATATTATTCTATTAAATGTGATCTGGAGAGTACATAATATTTTCTGTGGTATTCATAACACAACAATGATAAAAAGATCTTTGTTTTGATTGTACCTACCAACATGCATACATTATTACATTACAGTTAATATGTACCGAGGGCAAAGTTATGCTCCAATGCTCCCCATTCCCAATTACTTCTACATTGAAGTGATTGAAATCCAAGTGAAGTTTAAATGGCATCATAAAAGTAAAACCTCCGGAATGGATTATATTCATTACGTGGTTGGTTGGGGTCAGTATCAGCACAATTACTATATTAAACTTTGAATCTTCAGATGTCCTGGTTCAAGCTAAAACTAAAGACAAATAATAATCTCCTCATACATTCCCCTGCAAGTATCTCTGTCACTCCTTTAAAATATGCCCCTTCTTTGAACAAGCTCTTAAACATCACATCTGAATCAGTTTCCACCTGATTACACTCCTTGAGGATGTTCATCTGCGTGTTCAATTAATAAAACAATGAGATTGGGGATATTTCTATTCAACCTGTCAAAGGAATTGGGGGGGGGGGGTTAGAAATAGTCAGTGAGGTAAACAAACATAATAATTGAGTGGCAAATGGCAAAAGTGCTACCTTCCCAATATTTAACTGAAGGAAATAACGGGTTATCAAGGCTGTATGTTGTGACAGGCAGCCTGACAACTTGCATGTCATTTAATATTACACTTATCCCATCCCCCTGGATATTCTGGATTAATAAATTAAGGTTTTGTCAACTAAATACAAATCAGGCTAATTACAATCAATATCATTAGCCAACTCCGAAACATGAAGCGCTGAGCATTGGGATCCAGACATCACAGATAACTGGCCTCAGTTTCCCGCTCACATCTGGCAGTGTTCTCCGTGGAGCATTTTTGAAAGGGGGGAGGCTGAGCAATCACTGATCACTGGCCTTGGGTGAACCCGGTGAGGGAGTGGAGCAACTGAGTGGGGAGAGGGTGTGGAAGAAGGGTGTGGAAGAAGGGTGTCACCCCCCTCCCAGGGTAGGAACTTTTTTGAAATTCGATGTATTAAAATCATGTTTTAGGTATGATTTCAATGTTTTTTGTATGAAGTATTTTTAAGAGGTAACTTTTTAAGGGGTAACTTTACCCACACAAAGGGTGGTTGGGGTATGGAACAAGCTGCCAGAGGAGGTAGTTGAGGCAGGGATCCCGACATTTAAGAAAAACTTAGACTGATACATGGATAGGACAGGTTTGGAGGTAAGGACCAAAAGCAGGTAGCGTAGCTGGGACATGTTGGCGGTTGTGGGCAAGTTGTGCCGAAGGGCCTGTTTTCACACTGTATCACTCTATGACTACATTATACCTCCACCATGCATGAATGCTTCAAAATCAAGTGATCGAGTTTTATTGCCATATACTCAAGCATAGAAACATAGAAAATAGGTGCAGGAATAGACCATCGGCCCTTCGAGCCAGCACTGCCATTCAATATGATCATGGCTATTCATCTAAAATCTGTACCTCTTTCCTGTTTTTTCCCCATATCCCTTGATTTTGTTAGCCCCAAGAACTAAATGTAACTCTCTCTTGAAAACATCCAGTGAATTGGCCTGCACTGCCTTCTGTGGCAGAGAATTCCACAGATTCACAACTGTGTGAAGAAAGTTTGTCCTCATCTCAGTCCTAACTGCCCACCACCCTTTATTCTTAAACTGTGACCCCTGGTTCTGAACTCCCCCAACATCGGGAACATTTTTCCTGCAGTTACAGTAAGTGAAAATCTAGCAGGCAAGCAGAATGCTTTCTCCAACCACCCCCATTTGAAGTCCACTATCTTCCACCGTTTCTACCCAGTGCTTGGTACTTACTTCCAGCAGCCACTGGTTGTCCTCCAAGATGCACCGAGCCACAGCCTGCTCCATGCCGGTCACCCGGGCGAATTTGGCACAGAGACTCTCACGGCAGCGGCACAACGCTTCCGACGCCTTGCACTGAGGGTGCTCCATGGCCGGAGCTGCAGTGAGCGACTCGCCAGCCCGGCAAACACTCGCCAGCCCCACTCCCCGTCCGCATCTGTCCCCATCGCTGCTTCTGTTTCCATCACCCGTGGCCCATGCAGTTGATATGAGCTTTGAAATTTTCGTTGATCACAGAATTTCTCACAACAGAGTGAGATAAATTTGTGATCAGCGTGAGAATTTGGCGAAATGCGTGATTCTCACGTTCAATGCATGGGAGTTGGCAGCCCTGCCTCTCTATCCCCCTCTCTCCCTCACTCTTCCCCCCTCTCTCTCCCCCCCTCTCTCTCCCCCTCTATCTCCTCTCACTGTCCCCTCTCTTTCCTCTCTCTCTCCCACCCTCTCCCTCCCCTCTCTCTCCACCTCTCTTTCTCTCCCCCCCCACCTCACTCTCATCCCTCTCTCTCTCCCCTCTCTTCTGCTCTCTCTCCTCTCAACCCCCCTCTCTCTCTCTCCCCTCTATCTGTCCCCTCCCCCCCTCTCTCTCCTCTCCCTCTGTTTTACCTCTAACCCCCGCGCTCTCCCGTCTCCCTCTCACTCTCTCCCCTTCCCTCTCTCTTCTCTGTCCCCCCTCTCTCTCTCTCTCTCTCTTCCCTTCTCTCTCCCCCCTCTCCCTTCCCTTCCCTCCCCTCTCTCTCCCTCTCTCTCTGTCTTCCCCCTCTCTCCCTCCAACCTCACTCTCCCCCTCTCTCTTGTCCCCTCTCTCCTCTCTCTCCTCCCCTCTCCCCCTCTCTCCCCTCTCTCTCCCTCTCACCTCTCTCTTCCCCCCCTCTCTCTCTCCTCTCTCCCTCTCCTCCTTTCTCCCCCTCCCTCCCACCTCACTCTCCCCCTTGCTCTCCCCTCTCTGTCTCTATCTCTTTCTCTTTGCCCCCCCATCTCTCTCTTTCCCCCATTTCTCTCTTTTCCCCTCTCTCCCTTCCCCATCTCTCTCCCATTCTCTCCTACCCTCTCCTCCCTCTACACTACCTCTCTTTCTTCCCTCTCACCGCTCTCCCCCGCTCTCCCCCCTCTCCCTCTTCTCTCTCTCCATTCTCCCCCCCTCTGTCTCTCCCCACTCTCTCCTCTCACCCCCTCTCTCTCCCCCTGTCTCCCTGTCTCCTTCCCCTCTCTCTCTCTCTCTCTCCCTCCACCTCCCTTTGAGAGTCTGCCCCTTCGGCACAGAGACTCACGTGGCAGCGGCGCAACGCTTCCGACGCCTCCGACAGCCCGGGACTCCTTGCACTGCTCCATGGCCGGAACTGCAGCGACACACTCGTCAGCCCCGCAAACACACGCCCGCCCCGACTCCCCGCATTTGTATCTGCCCGCTGCTTCCATCCCTCCCTCAGCCCCGGCTCTCCAACACCCGCGGACCATGCAGTTTATCTGAGTTTTGAAATTTTCGTTGATCACAGAATTTCTCACCACAGAGCGTGAGAAATTTCTGATCAGCAAGAGTGCGTGAGATGTTGCCTGAGGGCGTGAGCACGCTCAAAGCGTGAGAGTTGGCAGCCCTGCATTACCCAATCCTCTTGCTTCCCACTCATCTCTGCTACATTGTACTTCTTCTCTTTTATTTTTATACTGGCCCTGATGTCCCTTGTCAGCCATGGTCGCCCCTTACTCCCCTTGGAATCTTTCTTCCTCTTTGGAATGAACTGATCCTGCACCTTCTGTAATATTCCCAGAAATAAATAGAAACATAGAAACATAGAAATTAGGTGCAGGAGTAGGCCATTCGGCCCTTCGAGCCTGCACCGCCATTCAATATGATCATGGCTGATCATCCAACTCAGTATCCCATACCTGCCTTCTCTCCATACCCTCTGATCCCTTTAGCCACAAGGGCCACATCTAACGCCCTCTTAAATATAGCCAATGAACTGGCCTCAACTACCCTCTGTGGCAGAGAGTTCCAGAGATTCACCACTCTCTGTGTGAAAAAAGTTTTTCTCATCTCGGTTTTAAAGGATTTCCCCCTTATACTTAAGCTGTGACCCCTTGTCCTGGACTTCCCCAACATCGGGAACAATCTTCCTGCATCTAGCCTGTCCAACCCCTTAAGAATTTTGTAAGTTTCTATAAGATCCCCTCTCAATCTCCTAAATTCTAGAGAGTATAAACCAAGTCTATCCAGTCTTTCATCATAAGTGAACCTTCTCTGCACTCCCTCTATGGCAATAATGTCCTTCCTCAGATTTGGAGACCAAAACTGTACGCAATACTCCAGGTGTGGTCTCACCAAGACCCTGTACAACTGCAGTAGAACCTCCCTGCTCCTATACTCAAATCCTTTTGCTATGAAAGCTAACATACCATTCGCTTTCTTCACTGCCTGCTGCACCTGCATGCCTACTTTCAATGACTGGTGTACCATGACACCCAGGTCTCGCTGCATCTCCCCTTTTCCTAATCGGCCACCATTTAGATAATAGTCTGCTTTCCTGTTTTTGCCACCAAAATGGATAACCTCACATTTATCCACATTATACTTCATCTGCCAAGCATTTGCCCACTCACCCAGCCTATCCAAGTCACCTTGCAGTCTCCTAGCATCCTCCTCACAGCTAACACTGCCCCCCAGCTTAGTGTCATCCGCAAACTTGGAGATATTGCCTTCAATTCCCTCATCCAGATCATTAATAGATATTGCAAATAGCTGGGGTCCCAGCACTGAGCCTTGCGGTACCCCACTAGTCACTGCCCGCCATTGTGAAAAGGACCCGTTTACTCCTACTCTTTGCTTCCTGTTTGCCAGTCAGTTCTCTATCCACATCAATACTGAACCCCCAATGCCGTGTGCTTTAAGTTTGTATACTAATCTCTTATGTGGGACCTTGTCGAAAGCCTTCTGGAAGTCCAGATACACCACATCCACTGGTTCTCCCCTATCCACGCTACTAGTTACATCGTCGAAAAATTCTATAAGATTCGTCAGACATGATTTACCTTTCGTAAATCCATGCTGACTTTCTCCAATGATTTCACCACTTTCCAAATGTGCTGCTATCCCATCTTTAATAACTGACTCTAGCAATTTCCCCACTACCGATGTTAGACTAACTGGTCTGTAATTCCCCGTTTTCTCTCTCCCTCCCTTCTTAAAAAGTGGGGTTACGTTTGTTACCCGCCAATCCTCAGGAACTACTCCAGAATCTAAAGAGTTTTGAAAGATTATTACTAATGCATCCACTATTTCTGGAGCTACTTCCTTAAGTACTCTGGGATGCAGCCTATCTGGCCCTGGCGATTTATCGGCCTTTAATCTGAATTTCTCCCAGCCCTCTGGTATGCTGCTTTTTCTGGTTAATTTGTACGCATCATCCTTCGCTTTGATACTATCCCTGATTTCCCTTGTTATCCACGGATGCACTACCTTCCCTGATTTGTTCTTTTGCCAAACTGGGATGAACAATTTTTGTAGTTCATCCATGCAGTCTTTAAATGTCTTCCATTGCATATCCACCGTCAACCCTTTTAGAATTAATTGCCAGTCAATCTTGGCCAATTCACGTCTCATACCCTCAAAGTTACCTTTCTTTAAGTTCAGAATCATTGTTTCTGAATTAACAATGTCACTCTCCATCCTAATGAAGAACTCAACCATATTATGGTCACTCTTGCCCAAGGGGGCACGTACAACAAGACTGCTAACTAACTCTTCCTCATTACTCAATACCCAGTCTAAAATAGCCTGCTCTCTCGTTGGTTCCTCTACATGTTGATTTAGATAACCTGCCATTGTTGTTCCACTGTCATCCTTGCTAGGATATCTTTCCAGTCAACTTTGGCCAGCTCCTCCCTCATGACCCCATAGTCCCCTTTATTCAACTGTAACACTCACACTTCAGATTTACCCTTCTCCCTCTCCAATTGTAGATTAAACCTGACCATGTTATGGCCACTGCCTCCTAATGGCTCATTAACCTCAAGTTCCTTTATCAAATCCTTTATCCGGTTCATTACGTAACACTAAATCCAGAATTGCTTTCTCCCTGGTAGGCTCCAGTACAAGCTGCTCTAAGAATCCATCACAGAGGCACTCCACAAACTCCCTTTCTTGGGGTCCAGTACCAACCTGATTTTCACAGTCTACCTGCATGTTGAAATCTCCCATAACAACCGTAGCATTACCTTTACTACATGCCAATTTTAACTACTGATTCAACTTGCACCCTATATCCAGGCTACTATTTGGGGGCTTGTAGATAAATCCCATTAAGGTCTTTTTACCCTTACAATTCCTTAGTTATATCCATACTGACTCCACTTCTCCTGTTTCGATGTCACCCCTTGCAAGGGACTGAATTTCATTCCTCACCAACAGATCTACCCCACCCCCTCTGCCCACCTGTCTGTCTTCAGGGAAACTGCTTTGGTTTTAACGGTAACTGAGCTCCCTGCAGTTGATAGCTCTGGCCCTACAAAATGTATGCCACTTCATAGGTCATAGCAGGCCACATCTTGCTAATGTGTAGAGGGAACGGCAGGTGCTGGTTTATATCATAGACACAAAATGCTATAGTAACTCGGCGGGTCAGGCAGCAATTCTGGAGAAAAGGAATAGGTGATGTTTTGGGTCAGACCCTTCTTCAGTCTTAAGAAGGGTTTCATCCTGAAACCTCACCTGTCCTTTTTTCTAGAGATGCTGCTGACCCTCATGATGGATTTAAGTGTTTTGTTCTTGGTGTCTTGAATAAGGTATGATCTGAGTAAAACTGGATTCCGAGCAGGTGGGGTTTTAACTATTGTCCATTAACACAGAGATGAGGGGAATTTCTGCATTGAGGATTGTGAATCTTTTAAAATCTTTACCCCTGAAAGTTGTGAAGACTGAGTCATATTCATATTGGAAATAAACAGATTTCTGGACTTCGGGGGAATCAAAGATTGTGTGTATTTAATAGAAATGTGAAGCTGAGGGCACGAGTCAGGTAACCTATGATCTTGTGCTATTGAGGGAGTGCAACGTAGGTTTACAAGGTTAATTCCCGGGATGGCGGGACTGTCATATGCTGAGAGAATGGAGCAGCTGGGCTTGTACACTTGGGAGTTTAGAAGGATGAGAGGATATCTCATTGAAACATATAAGATTATTAAGGGCTTGGACACGCTAGAGGCAGGAAACATGTTCCCGATGTTGGGGGAGTCCAGAACCAGGGGCCACAGTTTAAGAATGAGTAAGCCATTTAGAGCGGAGATGAGGAAACGCTTTTTCTCACAGAGAGTGGTGAGTCTGTGGCATTCTCTGCCTCAGAGGGTGGTGGAGGCAAGTACTCTGGATGCTTTCAAGAGAGAGCTAGATGGGACTCTTAAGGATAGCGGAGTCAGGGGATATGGGGAGAAGGCAGGAACGGGGTACTGATTGGGGATGATCAGCCATGATCACATTGAATGGCGGTGCTGGCTCGAAGGGCCGAATGGCCTACTCCTGCACCTATTGTCTATTGTGAAATGGTGGAATCATCTCCAAGGGTTGTATAGCTTACTCTATTCTTATGGCAAAGTGGTGGTGGGGGAGAGAGGAGAACAGGGAGCATCGATCAAAAACTTCATGCATTGATCAGCTTAGAAGATGGACTCTATGGAATCCCAAGAGCAGTCCATTTGAGATAAGGCCCCTTAAATTGCACTGAACTAAAGGGCCTGTACCACTGTACGAGCTAATTCAAGGATTCTCCCGAGTTTCCCGATTCGAACTCGGAGAATTATGGTAATAGCCGCTCGTAGGTACTCGGGGCGCTCGTGGACATTTTTCAACGTTGACAAATTTTCACAAGTATTCACGAGCTTACCGTGGTTCCCGAGTACCTGCCGTTAGCGTTACGAGCCGCTGAGACGTCCCGAGCTCCGATGTACCCGCTACGTACATTCTACGTGCTTACCACGGGTTTGATTTTTTTTTAACTCGGGAGAGCTCTTGAATTACCTCGTACAGTGGGACAGGCCCTTAAACCTCCGCCTTTTGGTTACGTTTTAAACTCTATGCGTGACATTCAGGAATTTTATCTGTGCAGATCATTTCAAAATGACTAATGTGCAGTGTTTGACATCAGAAATGAGAAGCAGGTTTCCAGCATGCAGAGGGCCCAATCTGATTTATTTTTATTTACAGAAAAAAAAACTGAACTTACAGAATTATTTAATGTTGTGCAATGCGAAATTTCCAAACCCAGGGGATGCTGATTGGTCCATATTGAAATGTCATGGTCATGTTGTTACTTTTATAGGATTACATTAATTGTAGTTAATACCACTTGTTGAATCATGCCAATACTTTTCTCCTTTGAGTCCTGATTTCGAGAACCCAAACCTTCATACTAACAATGTTATATTTTGGCCTCTAGCATTCTGATTGTTGAATTTTATCATTCCTTATCTTGCTTTATGTGCAGATCTTCCAAAATGTGGAGGATTTTATGATCCTTCAATGCTCTTCTTAACATTTCCCTCTTAAAATCTCTTGTCTTTATAAGCAATTTTCTCCCTTTGATTTCTGCAATAAAAGTGTGATTGAATCACTCAGTGAAGAGCCATAACCAGCAAGGTTTATGGAACTGATGATGGAATATAGGATTAGTTTGGATTGCGCCAGTTCAATTAGCATACAACATGATGAGCCAAATAGCCACCTCCTGTCACAGTTCTTTTGTGAATCCATGTACCAGACCAGCTGGGATAGCCATAAACTTTTATCACCCGCCATCAGGCCCGAGGCTAACTGTATTAAAGGATGGTTTCATGGTGATATTTTGACCGATGATAGATCTGGATTCAATTTGCACATAATAAAGCCAATGGAGACCACTGCTGATGAAACACGGCAGGGATAGCAAAGGCACCCTGACATCATTTGTTTGTTATTGTTCATTTATTTGGAGTCTGAGTGTCAGTAGCAGGGCCCATATTCATTAGTCTTTTGCAAATGCCCTTGATGAGGTGATGACAATCTTGCATTGCTGCATTCTTTTTGTTCCCATTAATGCCATTGTGGAGGAAGTTCCAGGATTTGGACCCAGTGACAAGTAAGGGAACAGTTGTGTGTTTCCAAGTCGGGATAATGTGCTGCTGGTGGTTGTTCCCATGAAACCACTGTGTCTTGGTTGGAAGAGGGTGCAGGTTTGGCAAGTGTTGTCAGAATAGCCTTGGTATCTACCCGTTGGGCATTTTATACATATGCCATACTGTAGTCGTGATGCACTGCTGGTGGAGAGACGTCACTGCACTGAATCCAGATTTCCAATGATATTCTCATTGTAAATGTGCATGCGTGGGAGTCAGGACAGTATGGTGATGTGAACATGTAAGGGTCCTATTTAAACAATATTCTATTAACAGCGAAACTCTTTAAAATGAAGTGACAACATTTAGACTATGTCTTCTAAAAATATAGTGTACAAGAAATCTTTACAACAAAAGCTGTTTTCGTTTAATGTTCTACAAAATAAACCTTCATAACAAAAACAGTTGCAATTTGAGAGCCCTTCTCTAAAATACAAATGAAAAACTGTCAATGTAAAATGGTTTCTTTAGTGATTGTATCTGAATTACAGTACAAGCACAATAATGGCACACATTACAATAAGGTCAACATCCCTTTTATAACTAGTCAATAACAAATAAGCTCTTGTTCTATCCATCACCTGTCACATAGTGATCACCATAACTCATTGATTTTTCAATTAATAATCAGGATTTCACTGCTATTAAATTAACTTTCACAAAGACAGGCTGCACTTACATACAGAGCACTTAAACATATTTGTGTAAACAATGAAATTCTTCATTTTGATTACAAAATAATGTTTCAATCATGTGTCCTGTGGCATTTAGAAGTACCCTTAGATCAAACTGATCCAATCATCTTTGCACAACTTAATTGCTCTCCACCGATACCAATGCTTTCATTCCTACTTTCCACCAGCAACATGCCTTTTTTTTTGGCATTTTAAAAACTTTCCTGGGTGCCTCACTCACAATTACACCAAGATGTTAAATTAGAGCTCTGGTGGATAATTCTGAGCAGTGGTTAGTACCTATAAAATGCTATTCCTTCCTATTCTCTTTTTATTTTGGATTAGCATGCTAGTGGCGAATAGACTGCTGTCAAGTGTGTGAGCAGTGTCTCAGTGACTAGCTGCTGGGATGTATCTGTTCTGCTTGTGCGTATATGGGTGATGGGAGTTTTACTTCCAGTTCAGGAAATTCTCAAATATAGTGATTGGAAATATGTCTAACTAGGATTATGTTCTGGCACTAAACACCTGTCATTTAACCCACTATCCAAGAGTATGCTCCCATTTTTGATTATTCTTTGTGTAACAAGAATTTGAATGAAAACAATACCATTCAAATTTTGGTATTTGTTAACTTCTGGTATAATGAGTAATGATTCTTTTTGTATAGCTGATAATACTAGATTAAAATATAAATATCAGGCAAGAGGGGGAATTTTAATTATTTTAAATGTATTTGACTTTTCTGAAGGCTGGTCTTTAAAGATAATCATGAAATTACTTGATGGAACCAAGTAGGCGGTTAAATTACCATAATGAGAGGGACTTTGGCTGTCCTACATACAAGCTCAGATCTAGCAATGTGGATGACTCTTGCTGCTTCCAGAGCTCAGCAGTGATCAGGCAAAGTCTATAATGTCTGCATTATTCATGAAAGGTACATATTGCCTGCATTTAATGACAGTAATGGTAGGCGCTGTCATCAATAACAATCAATTTCTGAACATTTTATCTTGTAACAAAAGACCTAATGTTGTTTAATCTGTGTTCAAAACTGGTATGGGTAAAATAATGATAGGTGACCTCATCTTTTTTTTACTAAGATGTGCAATATTAAACCACACATCCATAATTTCTGCAAAGCCTAGTCTGAAGAAGAGTCTTGACCCAAAACATCACCTATCCTTTTTCTCCAGAGATGCTGGCTGACCCGCTGAGTTGCTCCAGCATTTTGTTTCTATCACTGCATACCAATGCAGCTGAAGAAATATCTCAAGCAATGGAAGTGTTAGCTTGTGAGAAATTTGAGGTATTGTGGTGTCAAACCTATTAACAGTCAAATCTTTGCCAGCACTTGCACAATTAAGGGTTATAATGGTTCAGGAGTAGACATGACACAATGTTTTTTTTAGGAACTGAGATTTTAGATTTTAGCAACTCAATGTTTTATGTATAAACACACAATTTAGCACTGAATACAGGTTTGTCAATATCAACATCTATTATTTCAGATACATCATCACCTGATGGGCAAACTCAAAAATTCATGGAAATTCCCTTGGTCAAGTTTCCATTCCAGTCACATTCGGAAATACACACATTACCTTCAGTGTCAAAGGTAACTTTTACTAACCAGTGTAATTATGAAGTGCATTTATGAAGTATACTAGTCACATCCATGTCTATAAACACCCTGAATTAATGTTTTATTCTACAATACCTGATGACAGTAGGCTAGGTACTTTAGAAATATTGACTGTAAGGCAAGACAAAGTTAAAGAATAGGAATGGGCATCTGACTAATGTAATTTCCAGTGCTGCATAAACATTGATTACGTTGAAAGAATACTGTAAGTAAGCTCTATTTTGCATTGAGTTTATTTCAATATTCTTTCTTGGTGTTGCTTGACATGAGTGTTTGATCAACCCAGGCTCAAATGTGAGGTATTCTACATCTGCTACTTTGAAATGTTATTTAATTTTATCAAGTTACGTTAATACACAGTTCTAACAACAAATTTCACATTCTAGACTCTTGAAGCAAGAGACTTAAACTTGATACCAGTCAAGTCCTCATAAAGTAAATAAACCCAATATATATTTGATGCTACATTACAACTAATGGGTTTAAGGTATACTCTTATAAAGAAAGACCCAATGTTGTTTACATTTGAGGAATTAGTCAAAAGCATATTCTGTGTAACAAAACTGAAAAGAGAAGTATTTTTATTTAATTTGAGTTATTCTCAGTACACTGATTATAACAATGAATTTCAATGTTTGAAGCTGTTAATAAATCCAGCTGCTTTTATTTAAAATCCAATCTCCCTGATTATTACAGAACCTTGCAAAATAGCTGATTGGATGAAAATATCAGCCATCCACATAACAGCTCATTGTTCTCTAAACTATTTGAAATATACCACCAGTATCTCTGTATGTATAGTTTTCACTATGTATAGGTTACATAAATATATATGTACTGTCTTTATGTAGGGAAGCTTTACAACTTGCACACACATGTTGTCAGTGTGTATGTGAATGTTAAACCGTTTACGTGCATTATATCAGTGGCTAAGCTATTGCATCCCTTTTAAACATAGTTGTAACTTTTATGGCCTTCTGAAGCAAGATATATGAATGAATGAAGGTGTTTTAAAATACGTAATCTACTTTGGAACATTACTACAATATAAAATAATTAGAATACAAAAAGTGATGCAGATTAGTTATCATTTTTAAGAAGGAACAACAGTGTTGTGGCTGAGTGTATTCATACAAGATGTGTATTATAAAAAACCTGCAATTAGTACCTTTTTTAGATAAAATAGAGGCATTCAAAATTCAACTTGTTATTTATCCAACCCTGTTTGGAATAAATGAACACATTTTCAATTCCTTGTTTGTCAGAAAGCCCCTAATATTACATCATGTGCAAGTTTTGTAGACTGAGCAAGTTTATTTCCTTAGTTCTTGGTAATGACGATATTTTTCTCTCTCAACAACCATTTGCACAGCGCAATAGCTTGCTAGGTTATTTCTGCAACCATTACATGTTGTGAGATATTTTTAACTGGACTTGTATTTGGGATGATTAGTATCCTTATAGTCAGTGTTCTGGTTAAGATTTAAAACACTTTGGCATATTACTAAAGTGTGTTTCCCAAATACTAGCCGGCACCAGGTTACCAGCAGGAAACAATTTGGTTTTCTGATGACTGGTAAAGCAATCATGACTAAATAATTCAATGTTATATAAAAATGAGTAAATGTAATAATCACAAATCTTTGTAACCATAAACACTATGTTGTTCCAACTTGTGTTGAAAATAATATATAAGGAATGTATTAAGTTGCTTTTGGAAAGCTTAAAACTATAAATTATTGATCTAATTAAATATTACATATGAAAAAGCATCTTGCAGTGTTTAGAAACAAAACTATACCAAGATACTTATTTTTTGACTAAATAATTGGAAGGGGCCCAGCCCTCCCATGTCGGCTCACTATCCAGCATTTTACAGTACCACCATCCATTGATATTCTTTTCAAATACTTCAAAAACAGTTCCCTCCTTAAATCCAGCTGTCTCCTCATCTCCTCCAAAATCTGCAAGAGCTGCAAATAGGGATGGACTTGAGGATTCGTCATCTTTGGACATCATTTTCTCAATCTGTCTCTCTGTCACTTTTGGGGAACTAAGTGGCCCCTTTCTCGGTTCGTGAATTTTGGAAGCAACAGTTCCTTTTGCCAGGGGGGAGTCTTTTGAACCTCCTTTAGGTTTAACATCATCTTTGTTGTAATCCTGAGATGGGCCCGATTTAAATCTTGGTGGAGGTAAAGCAGGTTTATTTTGGCCCCAGGCAGTATCTTTCTGGGCTTTCACTTCTGCAGGTTCTAAAGAGGTTTTCTTTGGCAGTGGGGGCCTTCTAGGTGGCACAATTGGGCGAGGTGGACCTTCTTTGCTTGCCACAGGTGGGCCTTTCAGTTGTACATCATCTATTTTCTTCTCAATGGACTTCAAGCCCTTGGAAAAACAGGCTTTCTCATCAGCATTATCCCTATGATTTAGTTCATTTTGTTCATTTACACCATTTTGGTCTCCACAATGCACTTTCAAATTATTTATTTTAGAGCTCATTCCTAAATTCTGTTTCACTTGAGGTCCATTTTCTGTGTTTCTATGAGAGTTGTTACGTGTGTCCCCTGAGTCTTGATTATTTGAGTAGTTGTGATTGCTTATAACATTCTGGGAAGAGTCCAGCTCCCCCATTTTTTCTGGCAATTTTGCTCTTCTCAACTTGCTTCTGAGGTTAGAGATATCAACTTCAGATTCCGAATGGTTTTCCGCTTTTATGATGGGCAGTGGCTTGGGTCGCAGCAGAGGTTTTGGCTTTAGTGGTAGATTTGGAGACGGTTCCACTAATTTGTCTTCTACATCAGACTTTATCTTTGTTTGCCTTCCTACAGGCCTAAGATTTGGCCTGGCAATTTCACTTGCTAATACCTTCGGCCCTGCCTCAGGTCCTTTCGGCTGTATTATTTTACTTGCTTCAGCAGTTGGCTTCCTGTCTCCTTTAGATGTCATTTTTGGCGGCAACATTGGTAAAATACCCCCTGGTACAGGGATCCTGGGTGAAAGCCCTCTTGGTTGTTTTTCTGCTACCTCCAACTCAAATTTGCTATTAATTAATTCTTTTTTGAGTGGGAGGACAGGTTTCTCTTTGTTAAACTTGGAAGCATCGTTGTTCATTATATTTAAAGGTGAACATGACTTGGGCTGGCATTCTATATTTGATGAAGAGTTGAACTTGTCAGAAGATGGACTCTTACTTGTATCCCTTGCTCGCCGATCCTTCAGTACGTCAAAATCGTTTGATGGTGGTTCTTTAGGCAAAGGTTTGTTTATAAAGGCGCTGTCTCTGTTAGTGCTGCTTCCTGTGGCTGCATCTGGAAGTTTAAGCTTTGCCAATTCTTGTGCTATAGGCAGCAGGAAATTTGCCCTTGAAGCATTACTTGATTTCTTGTATTTATCAATGAAAGAAGCTGGAGCCCACCCTTCTTCATCATCTATCTGTATATACCACCAGCCACTTAAATTCTTTTCAATTACCTGCAAGCAAACAAAACACAGTTTGAGTATCCTATCTGTATAATGTAATAGTATACCCAATGACAATCTTGGGACATTTTCCCAAGTTATAAGGACTTTGTCATCTTATTTAAGAAAAAAAATAATAACCAATGTGAAGATGATCTTGAAAGGAAATGTTTTATCTTTGCATTTACTGCATCCCTTGAATACAACAAAAATCAAAATTGCAACTTAATAAAGCAAATATTGAAATAGAGACACCCTGTATTTCAGACAGCAAGAATTGGTACGAAGCAGAGAAAAGCTCATTCAGTTCTCTGCTGCCGTCAAAATAAAGTGGCGTTCATTTCCCCATTGGTTATCTAACACTGCATTTAGCTACTACTTTCTTACCATCCAATTTCAGTGGTACACCATGCTATCTCCCATCGGTTTCTCTCAATGTAGCAAAAAAATGTTTCATTGTCATTAGTCGAGATTGAGATAAATAGTCTTATTAAAACTCCATCAGCTCATCTCCCCCTCCGCCTTCAAAAAGGCCAGGCAGTGAACCTTCATTTGTCTTACTGCCAACCAGTAAAAAACAAAATGCTCCAGTGATTTCTGGCCAGCTTTTTTTTTTTGAAGGCCATAATAGAATGAAATCATGTTGACAGTTAGATTCCTAATATGTCTGCAGCATTTAACTGCTTACCTCAACCTTTTGTCCTGCTTGAAAGCTGATACCATCTGGAATTGTTGTCTGGAAAGCAGCTATTGTGTAAAACTCTTCTTCCACTTCTGGAGGCGTTGGTGGTTTGGGAAGATTCAATCCACGTGGCTGTTTATGAAGTTGGAAAGATGTCGAGTCATTTACTGAGTCCAGATGCACGGACATTAATGATTCACATTCTCTATGTGAATCATTGGTTTTATTGTCATGAGGCTAGTATACTTGAACAATTTAAAACTAGTTATAATGCCCACTATATTTTAAATCAGTAATTTTAAACAAAAAACAAAGCCACAGATATTCATTAATTGCAAGGCTTGAACCAGACTTTTTGTCTGCAATTGCTTCAACAAAAGGGGAAAAAAATGATACACATTGTATTTGTTTTACCTCGTCTAAACATACTGTTTGGTTAGGCGCATGCTGTCCCACTTCTGGTATACCACAATTGTAAATGTAATACATCTCATCAGATGTGAGTGCTATACTGTTCCTAATACCCGACACGGTGGCGTAGCAGTAGAACTACTGCCTTACAGCGCCAGAGACCCAGGTTCAATTCTGACCACGGATGCTTGTCTGTACGGAGTTTGTACGTTCTCCTCATGACCTGCGTGGGTTTTCTCCGAGATCTACGATTTCCTCCAGACGTACAGGTTTGTAGATTATTTGGCTGGGTATAAATAGGTATGTTACAATACTTACCTTCAGCGGCGCTGCAATTCTGCCACTGGCCGTGTGCGCGATTTTGGCGTGTTTGAGGGGGGGGGGGGGGGGCGGGGTTAAAACAGGGTTTTTTCCGACCTGGTCCTGAATTATATTATGTTGGAGTGCAAGATGTTGCTAAAAAATCGTTCCGACGGCCGTTCTGTGTGATTTTTAAAAAATTCGCCCAACAAGTTAATCGCTGGAATGATTTTATAATCAGCTTCTGAAGCCGTCAATGCCGACAGCGGGGACGGATTTTATGTAGGGGACAGGTAAAAGAAAGTAGTTTATTTTTATGTATAAAAGTGTTTCTTAAGATGTATTTAATTCACATTTTAAGTTGCGAAACGGTGATTTTTTACCCCGAAGAACCGGCAGTGTATTTGCTGCCGATATGGGGGAATAAATTCACCGCAACCTCAGTGTTCCAAATGGTCCCGTTCCAGAAAATCCCACTCGCAAGCTGATTTAAATGGCCATTAATTTACAGGTATTAAACATTAAATTCCTTCCATTTGGCCTATAAACCCATGACAATGAGATTTAAAAATTATGTTATATTGTGAATTCTTGTGTGAATGTTATTTGGACACTTAGGCTATTTAAAAATGTTAATCTATTCTTAAGAAATGGATAGATGTTTAGATCTAGTAATTGAATTTTGTAATTAACTAACTAACTAACTAACTAACTAACTTTATGCTTTAATTTCGCGTCATCTAAGTAAGATTGTTTCATATTTGTTTCAGAATGCTTCAATCTACAATAACTGAAAATTTCTTTCAGTTCTCTTAAATTTTAAGAAAGTTATGGGCTTTAAAATGTTCTCGATCTTTTGTGTTAAGTCAATGAGAAAGCAACAGGGAACAAGATGCCAATTTCCGAGTATGAAAATGGCCATAACTTTTTTAATACTGAAGATATGAAAGTGAATTAGGTGTCAAATTAAACTTCTTTTTATGCTTTATCTGATGGGATAAATTAAAGACTTGATTTTTAAAGTCTCAAAATTTTGTAACATTGCTAGTATAAATGTAAAATTGTCCCTGGTCTGTGTTGGCGTGCCGGGATCGCTGGACGGTACGGACTCAGTGGGCCAAAGGGCCTGTTTCCACGCAGAGATTTTTAAAAATCTTACTTGTGTCTTACTGCAAAAAGGGTACACAGTTAAACAGTGAAAGTATAATTGGACAAGACATTTGTTAAAGTGCCTCAGGGGGCATTATAAAACGTCACTTGTCCAGTGACATTAAATCCTTCAACCTTTACTGCAATTAATGTAATAAGTTCTTAAAATTGAGAACAATCATTGGTATATTGAACTGGGGAAGACTAAGTATATAAGGAGGGAGGAGGGGAGAACATTTCCAATGCATCACCACAACACGGGGAAGACTACCTCACAAGTTAAAGGAGTAGCATTAGGCCACTTGGCCCATCAAGTCCACTCCACCATTCAATCATAGCTGATCTCTGCCTCCTAATCCCATTTTCCTATCTTCTTCCCATATCCCTTGACACCCGTTCAAATCAAGAATCTGTCTATCTCTGCCTTAAAAATATCCACTGACTTGGCTTCCACAGACTCCCATCCTTCTCACATTCTGCCTCTATTAGAAAAACAATCAGGAAAAGCAAAATAATAATTAAAAGCTAATGGGAGCAAAATCCCATATGTAGAAAATTTGGGTTTTCAGTAATCCACAGATTTAACACACTGATCAACCAACCACAAGTATAGCATGTCTACAAGAGTAGGTCAAAGACTGGGTAACCTTTGATGAGTAAACTCTCTTCCCACTTTGCCACCCTAAAAAACACATTGGGACTGTGATGGAATACCTCTTTGGGTGAGTGCAGTTCCAACAACATGCAAACAGTTCAACAGCACCCAAGTCATCAGCTACTCTAAACACTTGCACCCTCCGCACAGTACACAGTGGCTACATCATGCGTTCTTGGTTCTTGGTTCTTGGTTTCTTGGTCCTCCAAAATATTCCAAATGGAATTTAAACTGGAGGTGGTGGAGGGAGGACTTAAGCCAGAAACGGTTATTGGGAAGAAAGAGCTACTTTAAATCTAGTTGCATCTGGTTGGGTAACTATAGTAGGGTGCAGTACACATTGCCTACAATGTGTACTGCAGTTACTTATCAAAGCTGCTCCAACATCATCTCAATCACACATATATCATCAAGAGTGTTTAATTGCCATATGTACAGACAATGGAACAGTAAAATACTTACTTGCAGCACCTTAGCAGCCCGTAAATACAACCATACAGATAATTTTAGTATATTGATCATTATATATAAATAACGGTAATACTAATGCAAAACAAAAAGGATGGAGAGGCATGTCCTCCTTGTTTTAATTTAGTTTGGAGATACAGCGCGGAAATAGGCCCTTCGGCCCACCAAGTCCGCACCATCCAGCGATCCCTGCACATTAACACTACCCTACGCACACTAGGGACAATTTTACATTTACACCAAACCAATTAACCTATAAACCTGTATGTCTTTGGAATTCTATATTTGGATTCATGTTTAACCAAATATTTTGCACAATTATTTTACTTATAGGATGAGGGTCAAACTAATAATGCCAGCATTTATTTACACTGGCTATCCAAATTGCTCTTGAAGATGATGAGCCACTATTCCTGAATCATTTGGTTTGGTATCTGGTAGGTAGAGTTCTTAAAGAGTGGAATAAATTGCAATAGTGCATTTCCAAGCTGACAGATGTGTAAACTGGAGGTTGTGTTATTCCTATGGCTTATCTTTATTGGTAACCGGTGCGACGAAGTCAGGAGGTTTCGTCAAAGAAGCTTGAAATACATATCGTGTGCCAGCATTTATTCCTAGAATTGGGAATGGAATGTTCTATTTTGTTGTGTGTTGGAGCAGCTAACCAAGCGGAAAATGTCTTTGCAGTCCTGACATCTATTATATAGAGGGAGAACAGGAGGGGAGTCTCTCACTAGAGAACATCCAGCAATTGGCTTGCTCCAGTTTAGCTTTTGGTTAGTTTCTGCCAGAACTCCCTGCAAAAGTTCCCTGCTCTTGTTGCCTTGCAATACCTCCTCCCAAATATTTGCATTTATTTAACAAAGCAATCTTATTATAAAGAGAGCGAGAGACAAGAGACGGCAGATGCTGGGATCTTAATCAAAACACAAGGTGTTTGAGAAACACAGCAGGCCAGGCAGCAAATGTGAAGGGAGATGTATGAACATTATTTCGGGTTTTGCCCAGGAAGGTTCCCAGCCTGTAACACCATCTGTCCTTTTCCCTCCACAAATGCTGCTTGGCCTGTTGAATACCTCCTACACTATATTTTTGCAATATGCTATTTGGTCACACATGTCAAGGGACTGCAGGAGACTAGAGTTGGACGAATCCAAAAATCTGAGAGATGTAGTTATGGAATGGGGGCAAATTTAATGAAGGATTAGAATTCAAAATAACTTGAAATTCTATCATTGACATCTCAGTTATGAGGAGACAACCAGATACACGCGTACATCTTTGTTCAGATGGACAGATGCCGAGGTGAAAACAACTCAAAAGTGGGGCAAGAGGGAGTGATGCTCAGCTCAGGATTAGACAAACATTAAAAAGCCGGAGAATTTTCATTTAAATAATTTTTTCCTGCTGACTTTCGATTCCTCTCCTGACCAGCTTTACTGTGACTATGATGCCACTTTACTATGACTCTAGCACAACTGGTGAAATGTTGCCATGATTTAGAGATACAGCGCAGAAACAGGCCATTCGGCCAACCGGGTCCGCGCCCACCATCGATCACCGCACATTAACACTATCCTACACATAATAGGGTCAATGTTTACATTTACCAAGTCAATTAACTTACAAACCTGTGGAGTGTGGGAGGAAACCGAAGATTTTGGAGAGTACCCACGCAGATCATGGGGAGAACGTACAAACTTTGTACAGACAGCACCCCTAGTCGGGATCGAACCCGGGTCTCCGGCGCTGTAAGGCAGCAACTCTGCTGCTGCGCCACCGTGCCACATGTGCAATCACTCACCTAAAATTCAGCACGCTTGTCCATGTGTGCACCCCTAATTTCACTTTTCCCATTTCAACTCATTAATTTTGTTCTTTTGATGTAATTTAAGGATTTTTTTTCAAAGTCTACAAAATACCAGTTGCTCTTGCAAACCGTTTGTTACTCACCACAGTGAGATCTCTGCGTGGCGGTGGCCTCTGTCTCTTATTTGGTAACTCTGTATTGTTTGAAATAAATACAATTAACTTTCTTTGTTTGGAGACATTCTATTTCTGACACAAGCGATCAGTCTGCAAATACATTCACCATCTCCAGGCAATTTAAAGCAAAGGTAATATTTATATTGCGCTCTAAAGAAGAATTAAACAGATGGCAGGCTCAATTTGAAAGTATGATAAAGAAGAAGGCTCTGGGAGTTCCCTAGTCATAAGAGTAGGCACCTACGCATCTTCAACTTGGCACACAAATAAATTGCAAGTATTTTTTTTAAGGTGACCTGGTTTCCAAGAGTCGCAGTGGAACTCCAGGGCACTGACCAAAGTCAGCAATTATATAACCAGTTTTGGGTGTTGCATAGCATTAATCAATGAGAGATGTTGCCAGGACTCAAGGATCTGAGCTAAAGGGAGAGGTTGGGCAGGCCAGGGCTTTATTCCTTGGACCGCCGGAAGCTAAGGAGGTGATCTCATAGAGGTGCATAACATCATGAAAGGAATAGACTGGGTGAATGCAGAGTCCTAGAGTCCAATTACCTAGGGTGGAGGAATCAAGAACCAGAGGATATAAGTTAAGGTGAAAGGGGCAAGATTTAATAGGAACCAGAGGGGCAACTTTTTCACATGCGGTGGTGGGTATGTAGAACAAACCGCAAGAGGAGGTAGTTGAGGCAGATACTATGTCAGCATTTAATAGAGACTTGGATAGCTACATGGATAGGAATGGTTTAGAGGGTTATGGGCCAAACACGGGCAAATGGGACTAGTGTAGATGGTGTCTTGATCTGTATGGACGAGTTGGGCTGAAGGTAAACTCTGCCTCATGGTTCCACCACTGTTGGAAAGGTCTTTCACCTCAATCAACTAATTGTAAAGGTTCCCAGTATATGAAACTCAACTTTTGTTTATCAATTACAGTGAACACACCAACTGTTGAATTTGTGAAGTCCCAACTATTACACATCCTTTAGGTTTGTCCCGACACTAGCTACTTTCAGAAAGAATATCTTCTGAATCTAGAAGTCATATGCCTCCACCAAGATACTGCCATCTCTTTCTATCTGGACTACTCTGCTTCCCATCCTGCTTCCTGCAAAGACCCAATCCCTACTCCCAATTCATCCGTCTACGCTGCATCTGTGCCCAAGACGATGTTTCTATATCAGGACATCTGAAATGTCATTATTCTTTAGGGAACGTGGGTTCCCCTCTTCCATCATACATGAGGCCCTCACGCGTGTCTCCTCCGTAACCCGCAGCTCTGCCCTTACTCTCCCTCCCCTCAGTTGCAACAGGGACAGAGTCCCCTTGGTCCTTACCTTTCACCCCATCTACTGTAACCATTGTTCAAGGTGAGGACTCTTGTACATCGGCGAGACCAAACATGGACTGGGCAATCATTTTGCTGAACACCCTCACTCAGTCAGCCTGGATCTACCTGATCTCTCAATTGCCATTCATTTTAATTCCCTTTCCCACACTGACCTTTCTGTCCTAGGCCTCCTCCGTTATCAGAGTGAGGCCAAATGTAAATTGGAGGAACAGCTTCTCATATTTTGTCAGTGGTATGTATATTGATTTTTCTAACTTCAAGTAACCTCTGCCTTCTCTCTCCATCCCACTCCCACCCAAGTTGTACCAACTTCAAAGTCGCCTTGTTGAATAGTGTCTATACTCGTTCTCACCTAACAAGCAGCCAACAATGGCCTGTTTCCTTTATCATCATTACTTTAGTTTAGATATACAGCACGGAAACTTCTTTGCATATCTTTCATTCATTGTTTCGAAAGCTCTCTACATCACCGTTTATATCTCTCATTTCCCTTTCCCAATTCTCAGACTGAAGAGTGGTGTCGACCCAAAATGTCACCTATTCCTTTTCTCCAGAGATTCTGTCTGACCCGCTGAGTTACTCTAGCTTTTTGTGTCCATCTTCAGTTTAAATCAGCATCTACAGTTCCTTCTTACACATGTTTCCCAACATTCTCTTATGTTTATTTTTGATCTAAATGATCTACAAGATCTAAATGAATACTTACTGCCTTTTGATTCAATGCATGCTGCTCCTCGGTATTCATTTTTTTCTTCTTTTTGGTCAAATATTGATGCTATCTCTCTGATCTCTTTAGCGGAGTTTGGTTGGTTGCCAATTCCATCAAGGTCCAATGAACTCGAATGGATAGATTGCCCTGAAGATATCTGCTGCCCCAAGGGATCATTTGAAGCCTTTTTCAAGTATGAAGCAGGAGCCCAGCCTTCCCGATCCTGATACCTGGTGAAGGAAAATGTATGGCTTGTAGAATAAATGTTGTTGATCATTGTGTTTAGTTTAGAGAGACAGTGTGGAAACAAACCCCTTCATCCCACCGAGTCTGCATTGACCAGCGATCACCTGTACACTAATTCTATCCTACACATAAGGGGCAATTTAGAGAAGCCAATTAACCTACAAACCTGCACATATTTGAAACGTGGGAGGAAACCGGAGCATCCGAAGAAAACTCATGTGGTCACAGGGAGTTCGTACAAACTCTGAATGGACATCACCTGTAGTCAGTATCGAACCAGAGTCTCGGGCACTGTAAGGCAGTAAAGGGACTGTCCCACTTGGGTGTCATTTGCGCGTCACGCAGGTGGCGCGCGAGGATTTTGAGAATTCCAAACTCCTGGGGTGCCAATAATACAAATTTATTTGTCATTTTGAGCCCCATTTGAGCTACCGCGCGTCACTGCCTACGCCACCACGCGCGCGTCATGACGCACACGTAATTGATGTTGAGTGAATGACGCCCAAGTGGGACATGCTCTAAACTCTACCGCTGTGCCAAAGAGCTCCCAAATTAGGTTCTGCTAATCTGGGCTAAATTGTATTTAACATCTTTCACCTCAAAGTTAACATTAGCTATTATATTTTGAGATTTTTTTTCTCAAAGTAAGAATGAAATGGTATTATTTACTTCCCCAATTACAGGGAAACCCAATCATACAGCATAAACAATCAGGGCACAAAACCTTCCTGGTTACATTATGAGATGAATTCACTTCCTGTTATGCACCATCTGCGACTGATATGAGAACATGTCACTTTCCTGTTCTATCTATTACTGAATCAGCAGCTCGATGGAGGGGAAAGCATTTAGAACACCCCAAACTGAAACATTTTGTGTGTTTTCTAAATTACTTCTCTAAATTTATGGCTGAGATCATAACTCTGTTATGATACGATACGATAGAACTTTATTTAACCCAGGGGTGAGGGGAATTGATCTGCCAACAGTCATAAAAACACAAAATACATGAAGCATGAAAGTGACTAGTGGAATGGATTGGGGATGTGCAAAGATTGGGGGGGGGGGGGGGGGAGTCAGTCGTGTACAAAGCCATGCTGACTATCCCTAATTGACCTCCGGATGGAGTCCCTGGCCATTTCTTTGGGACCTGTGATGGTTAGTTGGCAGAGGTATTCACTGACATTCTTTAATCTCTCACCACTCCATTCTGAGGTTCCCACCTGCTTCAAAAAGTCCACTATCATCCTGGTGCCTTCTACAGCTTGTTTACATCTCTGAAGCATAGAGAAAGGCAGGGATGCCAGTAGCTTGCCATTAGCTTTGAGGTTTGGGTCTTGTTATTAATCCCTTTAAGCTGTAAACACTCCCAGAAGCTGATTTTGGATTGTATTCCTTTAAAACAATCATATACGCATCTATTGAGAGCTCCACGTCATTTTCAAACTGGGCAAATGTCATAGCTATTTGGGGGGTTAAGTCACCAAAGACAATTTCCATGACAAGTCCATTCACAGGAATTGGAATATGATTTTGTTTGAATCATAGGACCAGGATACCAAAAGGATGTTAATTCATCCATCCTCTCTTGGTTACATCAATAGGAATGTGACTAATCCTTGAATTAATTATTCATATCCTGTAGAAATAATGAAAGACGTTGACAAAAACGGAAATTATCAGTATCCGGCATATATTTCTTCTAAAGTAATAAATTCCTGCATATTACACTTCAACATTTTTAGTTGAGACATCTACAAATATACAACAATGCATTAGCCAAATGTAATCATGAAATAATGACGTATGTCAAGGTTTTATTTGATGGATTAGTAATCTCCATATTAGGTTCTAACTTCATACTAATCTTAATTGAAAGTGGGAACTTCTACCGCTGCGTCATCGAGAGCATCCTTACTAACTGTATCACAGTATGGTATGGCAACTGCTCTGTCTCCGACCGGAAAACACTGCAGAGGGTGGTGAAAATTGCCCAACGCATCACCGGTTCCTCACTCCCCTCCATTGAGTCTGTCCAGAGCAAGCGATGTCTGCGAAGGGCACGCAGCATCGTCAAGGACTGCTCTCACCCCAACCACAGACTGTTTACCATCCTCCCATCTGGGAGGCGCTACAGATCTCTCCGTTGCCGGACCAGCAGGTTCAGGAACAGCTTCTTCCCTGTGGCTGTTACCTTACTTAACTCTGCACCTTGGTGATTGCCAGTCACCACCCCACCCCCTGACACTCCTTCCCCCAGTGACTGATCTTCTAATTGGCACAGTTTGCTCGGAAATTACATTTCAAAGTTGCTAGAGTGGGATTCATAGTTAGTAGAAATATGCCCAACGTTCCAACTTTATATCCTACAAGTGTCAAATGTCAGAGCCGCTTTTTTTTTCTTTTTTTTTTTTGCAAATGCATCCACCTCAATAATTTCACCTCAAGGTCCATGGCCAGAATAGAAGCAGATTTGTGTCATGTTTTTCTGTGGGTTTTAACAATTCTTAGTACAACCATTTTTTTGTGTTGTAAATTTCTGATTTCTCAACCCCTTGTGTTTTATCAATGAATTCTGGTTGTGAATGAATGTAAGGTTCAAGTGAAATCATCTTTAACCAATTGAATATAGAATTGTGCAGCACTGGGACAGGCCCACAATGTCATATTAAACTAATATGATGTCATATTAAACTAATCTCCTTTGCCTGCATGTGAAAGTCATATCTCCATCCCTTGCAATACCCTATGCCCATCTTAAAACAGCTTAAATGACAATATCATTTATGCACATCTCCTTGAAACTTTGCCCCTCCACCTTAACAATGTATTTGACATCTCTATATTTGGAGAAAGGTTCGGACTGTCTCCCCTATCTAAGCCTCTCATAAGTTTATATACTTCTATCAGGTTTCCACTTAGCCTCCAATTCTCCATTGAATTTAAAAATGAAGGAGAAAACTAGAAAAGATAGAAACAATTGAGGAATTAAAGTCAAATTAGATAGGTAAATAAGGGGATAGTAAAAAGGTAATAAAGTATTTAAAATTCTTCTAGGATCATCCTACAGGAGCAAGACTGCACAATTTCATTGTTCCTTTACTGGTTCAGTAGCAACTAAAGGCTATAAATTATGTTAACATGATATAAATTATTCAAGCTTAAATGGCTGTGGAAGATGAATTTGTATTGGGCAATTAAATTAAGCAATTTCTATAACTTGGGGGAGGGGGCTACCAATTCAGCTCCAGGCAGCCACACAATTGAAAAAAAAATTACAACTAATGTGATTTGACCATCAAGTTGGGTGCAGTTTGAATTGCTGGTGTAACTGCATCACAGATTGCCTTTATTATTACATTTCAACTCAATGCCGTGACTTTTGTTTTCTTTACTACTCTTTTCTAGGCCAAAAAGTTAATTACAGCAGTTTACAACAAATTGAAATCGTGGCATTTTTCTATGGAAAATATTGATCAACTCAATAGCATGTAATTGTGATTTTTGTTTAAAGGTGGTTGAAGAATAACTTCACAATCCAGCACTGTTGGGATTGACTGCTCCTGCGATGGCTATAGATGGTGCTGTTGTACATCTATTTCTCTTTTGTCTTCATATGCCTAAATAATGTGAAACTAAAATGCCAAATCTAGACAATGCCCATTGATGGAGTGTATGTGCATTGTTAAATAAATGGTATGCATTTGACTTGTGTTTCCTTATGGGTTAAACCTGTTCATATATCTTCAAACACAACTCTCGTAGCAACACAATGTGTGAGTCAGGAACATTTGCTGTTACAGTGGGCATGTGCAACTGAGATTAACTCAAGTGTGTTTATAGTTTCCAAGTGTAGTCAAAAGGATCATCGGGTTGCCTAACCAGACCTATTGGTGTACAAGAAGCATGAGAAGTTATGACCTAAATTCTCACTTTCCTTTCCCCAGCATGTCAAAAGCCTCAAGTATTACAGCAAAAGTTCCCATACCCTCATACAGTCATAGCTCATGAGGTAATCATTTCATCAACAGCAGCACCAAATTCAGAAAACAAACATTGGATTAACAGTACTTAATTCTTAACTGGCTAGAAGTCAGTCCTTCTTTCATCTGTGTGCCAAACCCTGATATTCATCTGTGCATGTGTTTTCACTCACCTAGTGCACCATGAAATAGTTATCCTGTAGCTCTTGTCCTAGTATCTATTTTAGAGTCATAGGGCATGTACCTGCATCCAAAGGTACTACAACACTTCTACACTCTTCAGGATTCCACATAACTGTATAATCAAGTACAATGTTATCTTAAATACTTTTAAATATATAAAATATACATGGTGGAATACTTGACCAGATTGCAGCTTGTATTCCAAGCAAAGATCCTAGTGCGGAGTAAGATAGACCACTCCTGCAAAATCCAATGGACTGACATGTAGTACGAAACGGAGCGTAACTTCCGCCATTTCAGTAAACCCGACCCTATCTTTGACCCAACCCAACTTCTGTTATGCGTTCAGTTAAAACGGCACATGCCTTGTATCGGGAGGAACTGCAGATGCTGGTTTAAACCGAAGACGGACACAAAAGGCTGGAGTAATTCAGCGGATCAGGCAGCATCTCTGGAGAGAAGGAATAGGTGACATTTCGGGTCGACTTTTTTGATAGCTGCCATGACCCATTTGATGTCATTCTTTGCCGTGCTCCTGGTCTTGGCCCGCACCGATCTGCAGGACATGCTGTGTGTGTGACCCTTCTTCAGACTGACAGCCAAGAGAAAAGTAAACGGGAGATATAGGCATATCTTCCATTCATTTGTCCTTAGTACTGTCTATATCTCTTGTTCCTATTTCTCCTGACTCAGTGTGAAGAAGGGTCTCCACTCAAAATGTCACCTATTCCGCTCTATGATCGTTGCTTTCGTCCGTCTGTCTGTGCGTTCGCTCGCCCTTGGTGTCGCGCTTCTCCCCTCAGACTTCGCCAAACTAACACACACACACACACACACAGCATGTCCGGCGGATTGGTGCGGGCCGAGACCAGGAGCAGGGCGAAGGATGACATCAGCAGGTCATGGCAGCTATCGAAAAAGTACGGAAAGGGTAAGGGGGAAATTTAAAAAAAAAAACAACCAAAGGAAAATAGATGGGGGGTGGTGATCGCTCGGTGTCGGAGGGGGGGTACGATGGCTTGAATGGGTGCAGGGTTTTCTGGAGCTCCTTCCTAATGGCAATATTTTGTATGTTCAAAGTTAATAAGGAAGACTACGCAAGAATATCAAAATGATCACCTGCTGCTGAGAAAAAAAATGATTTGTGTGGTATTTGGTAAAATAATAGCAATATGAAGACCCTATGACCAATGCAAAGATACTAGAGTGGAGACGGAAGCCAGTTATGGAAATGGCGCTAAACATTACCCATAACCTGCTATGGCTTTTTCATCGAGTGGACTATCTTGCTCTGCTCTAGTATCTTTGATTCCAAGAGAGAGAGAGAGAGAGACAAGCCTAGGCTTGTCTCAGGTTGATGTATATTGAGACAATGACCGATGCCTTTGAAATGTCTTGTCTTGGAAGTACCAACTGATAAGTTGTCTTTGAAATGTGTCTACTAATTGATAAGAGACAAGCTCAGACTCGTTCTGTGGTGATGTATATTGGCTGCATCTTGACCATGACTAATATCTTTGTAATATGCCTAAGTGACACACACAGTATAAAACATTGTGCAAATCTTTGTTCATTGAAGTGGTAGCATGGGGAAGTCAAGTGGCTGTTGCTTACTTGACTGGTGTATCCCCGTCACTTCCGCAGGCTGATGATCAGTAAAGCTTGAGTTGGTTTACTTAACGTTATTGTGAGTTGTCTGTTTTTTAAGTAGTGAACCTTATCACAATCTTTAAGTTCACCGATGATACAACTGTTGGCGACTGGATCAACAATCATGATGGGGTGCAATATCGGAAAAAGACAGAAAACGTGTGCCATGGTGTCAGGATAATAACAACCCTTAATATCAGCGAGACAAAAGAGTTGGTTGTTAACCCAAGGAAGCCGGGTGATGAATACAACCCTGTCCTCAACAACAGGGATGATGTAGAGATGGTCAACAGCCTTTAAGTTCATAGGAATTCATATCATCAGCAACCTAATTGGGTCCCATCATTACGGATGCAGCCATCAAGAAAGCACAAGGATATTATTCATTTCTCAGGAACACTCTGAAAGGCCATGGTGGAGAAGTTTGTTATTTTGTAATAGTTACAGCATCTTGGCTAGTGCATGCATCTTCCATGGAACCAATACCATGTTCCTGGTTTAATAGCTCAGCAGTCCTATTGGTCTGCTTAACCAGAAAATGCGGCAATAACAAGATTCACTGAAATTCCCATCGCAAAATGGCAATTATTTCCCATTCCCACTGTCTAATCTGAGCCCCGAGCAATTGATGAAAAGGGGTGGGGGGCTGGGCAGCAGAGTGTCAAAGGGAAGACTACCATAATGCAGCATTCTCAATGCTGACCATATACCCACCATGTATTTAAGTATGAAGTTGTAATGCATAAAATGGTATGATGAGCAAGAACAGAAAAAAACATTGGGTAATTAAGGGATTTCAAGCTGCTCAGCTCTTAACATCTGTTCATCCTCACTCCAATGACTCATTATTCACATGCTGGTTATTTGCTCAGAGAACTATAATAAGCCCTATTCTGGAAAAGAAGCCGGAAAAAGGAAGTGGCAACATTAAACTAAACCACTTCAAGTAAAAGAAGTTTGCTGAGGACAGCAGTTTTTAAAGAAAGAAAGAAAGTTACATCATATTTTCAAACTGGATAAATAAGTTAACTATTTACTCACAAGATGTACTGTTTATAAAGAGGGCACATTAATTCAAGCCTTACCAGTGACAAGAGAGTTCAGTAGGGATAGACAAGCCCTATAACATTACAGTTCAGAGTGAGGGCAAAAATTTAGCTCAATTACTGGCCCATCTGAAATGGAATGAATGGTTAAATTGGTCCCGCCCATACAAAGCAGAGTGAAATTCTGGTGGGTAAGTTGGTGCGTAAAATTCTGGTGCATAAATTCTGGTGCGTAAAATTAGAGCCAAGTGCCTGCTTCATTTAGCGCTTTCTTCATGCAATGTAATCCACAATTTTGTTTTAATGAAAATTGGTTCTGGTCATGAGAGTATGACACAGACCCCAATTCTTCTATGCAGCAAACAACCTTTCTCCTTCCCGATTGTGCCTAATCCTACCTGCATATCATTCCATTACTTTCACCCTTAAGTGCTTATGGAGCTTCCCACTAAATGCATTGACTGTTGGTTGCTTCTGCTATTAAAGTCAGCAATATGTGGACAATCTTCAAAGCTTTGCCAGGTGGTAGGCTTTCTTGAGAAAAAGGAAATGCAGATAACACACTTGAGTGCCTTCTCGCAGTAACCAGCAAATTTACAATCAACCTTTCATCATTTTCTTTGCCATGGAAATATTGTGTACAACTGTGTGTAGTAGTTCTGTTACCGTAGCAAGCTACTGGACTGCTTTCAATAGGCTGCAATCTACTGTCCCCTTACCGGTTTCCTTACTCGATCTACCAACTTCTCATCTACCCCCCCCCCCCCCCCCCCCCCCCCCACCCTCCCTCCTCAATCTTTGACCTGATGCTTGGTGTGAAGAGAGTTATCCTTCAACAGCACTGAGACACTTTCTTAGAGTCAACATACAAACAACAGTAACTGGGAAACAATGAAGTTTAGGTTTTGTTACTGCTTACAGGAAGTAAAACGTGATAACAATTTCTTAAAGCAGAGATTTTCCAATTTCTGATTTGGTGTTTTGGCTAACATTTGAGAAAAAATTTGAAATCCAACTTCCTGGCTAAAATATTAAAAATAAACTAGCATTTAAATTATATGTGAATAAATACACTGCAGTAAGTGGAAAATACAAAACTGTTAATAGGTTGGCAGTAATGTTGTTTTCACTCACAATTGTTTAGACTGTTGTTAATCAATGAATTAACTTTCCAGCACAGTGAGCTCGCTTTCTGACTGTGAACAGCAAGACATAAACTAGAGGTTGGGACAATGCCTGCCAGCACATTTTTTGAAGCCGGATGCTGTTTTGAAGGGGGAAAAAGCTCATAAGGCTTTCACCAAAACCAAAAAGGATAGAAATGCTGCAAGAGCAGTTAAAGTCATCTTATTTGCATTAGGCGCTACATTATTATTGGGGAATTCGGTATCTTTTTTATGTGTTTAATTGCTAACCATTGAGAGGATGTATGGTGCAAATTAAGTGAATTCACTGATTACCACGACATTCATCTATTGTAAAATAAAATATCAATGCACAGCATACTTCATCTTAGTAACGAGTTAATCAATTTGATTTTAGAAAGGGTGAAATAGTTAAAAACCCAAAAGTACTATTGTTAGATCTCAAGGTTATTTTACCAAACAGGTAGATATGTGCAATGGGAATGCCTCGCATGGCACAGACCGCAGCTTGGAACCATTGATGTAACTCAAGTGAGTAAGATAATTATGGCGGGCATAAGTCTGTAACAGTAGTTTTCAATCTCACATCAATGCCAAGTTTGTCTTCCACATTTGCACTGTAACTATAAGGAAGTTACATCCTCTTTTGCCAACATCAGTGCTTAGCATTAAAACAGAGGGGTTGCCATTTAAAAGTTGGCCTTTCACTAGATTTTATGTTGTAGGCTTCAGTCAAACTATTAACAAGCTTTTCTTTTGGGGCGACTTCATATAAGCAGCAGACAGTTCAAATTGGGAGGAGTTTAAGGCTGTTCGTGTTGCCACATCAAACAAATTTTGCACCTCATAGAATAAGTGAATAAATGTTCATGTGATAATTAAATTTAGTAAAGTAAATACACAACAGGTCAAAGGAGGATGCAAATTCACTGAGTCTCCACTCTGCACTGGATCACTTGCACAATAAAACACACATATGTTAGGCTATTGCTCATAGACAACAGCTTGGTGTTCCACAAAATAATCCCCTCCAAATTAGTTACTGAGCTGATGGAACTGGGTCTCTGCGCATCCCTCTGTAATTGGATACTCAACTTCCTCATCAACAGAACGTAATCTGTGTGAATTGGCAGCAACACTTCCTCCTCGATAATCATCAGCACAGGAGAACCTCAAGGCTGCGTGCCCACCCTCTTGCTCTGTACTCATGATATGTAGCCAAACAAAGCTCCATCCCCATCTACCAATTTGTCGACGACACCATCATTGTTTGCCAAATTACAGGAGACACTGAGTCAGAGTATGAGAGTCAGATGGATTTACTGACCAAATGGTGCCAGAACAACAACCTTGCTCTCAATGTCAGTAAAACCAAGGAACTGATTGACTGAAGGTCAAGGATCCACAAAAAGCTGTCTTCATCGATGGACGGTGGAGGAGAGAATAAAAAACTTCAAATTCCTGGGCCTGCATATCTGTGATCTGTTCTGCACCCAGAACAGATCACCATAAATGAAAGGCCATCAATGCCTTTACCTCCATAGAAAATTAGGGGTGATTTGGTATGAACTTCTACAGATGTACAGTAGAAAGAATATTGGCTGGTTGCATCACAGCCTGGTTCGGCAACTTGAACGTCCAGGAGCAAAGAAGATTGCAAAAAGTGGTGAACACGGCCAGTCCTTCATGGGTACTGACCTCCCCACCATCGAAGGGATCTACAAAGAGTCGCTGCCTCAAAAAGGTAGCTAGCATCATCAGAGACCCGCACCACCCTGGCCCCACTCTCATTTCACTCCTGCCATCAAGCAGACGGTATAGGAGCCTGAAAACTGTAACTTGCAGGTTCTGCAGCAGCTTTTTCCCCTACAACAATCAGGCGATTAAACATTGCAACCTCCAAATAAGGTCTGAACTACATGGACGGGGGCATTATTGTTACCTTTGCTCTATTATTGCTTGTTTAAAAATATATATATATATGTTGTGCAGCTGTGAGTAACAATTTCATTGGTCCATTTTGGAACACATAACAATAAAACACTCATGACTCAAATAAAATAAGTATAAACTTATATCCATACAGCAATGATGATGCCCCTCAAAGAGTTATCTGAATTACCTGATTTTCCACCAGCCTTCCAGGTTCTTCTGTATGACTTCCACCACTGCATCTCTTTCCAAATCAATCTCATCATTATCTCTTGCCGTATATGGATAAATGACCACAAAGTTCTCCTCTGAAAAAAAACAAGTTTACATTGCACTCAAAACAGCACGTCGCAAAAGTTAGCAAAACTAAAGCATGAATAGCAATGATGTTTGAAGGTCTGGAAAACAAACTAAATGACACTTAAGTTTATGAATAACTGAAAACATAACACTGAATTTTGCAGTGTCCAAATTAATGGAATGCGCTTTTATCGATCGACAGCAAATTAATTTTAAAATTGTAACACTTCATGCTGCAGCAAGAGCAGTGTGGAGGGAAGGAATGGTTATGTAGGAGAAACCAAATGGGCACGGTGACAGGTATATTATGACTCTAGGAAACATGACCATCATGCAGATTTTTCAACTAAATTTCCACTGCTCAGCTGTTGTGGTGAGTTTCATCAGAAAATAATATTATCACTGTGCTCCACAAACATGAAATAAGCTACAGAATTTGTTAAGGAAAGCAATTTTGAACTGCTCTATATGGGAAGTAATTTTACTCTCACCAGAACACTGAATGAGGTTTTTTGGCAACAGGGGAAACAGACTGTTTTCATTATTATATAATAAAACCTAAACTGAAATTGTGTTTAACTGTTGCGGCTCTTGAACTCAGTTAATGCTTGTTCTCTTTAAACTTTACACAACATGCCACAAGAAATTGCAGGAATTGTGGATGCAGCCCAGACCATCGCACAAACCGACCTCCCTTCCATTGACTCCATTTATACCTCACGCTGCCTCAGCAAGGCCAGCAGCATAATCAAGGAAAAGGCGCAGACTGGCCACTCCCTCTTCTCCGCTCTCCCTTTGGGCAAAGGTATAGAAGCGTGAAAACGCACATCTCCAGATTTGGGGACAGTTTCTTCCCAGCTGTTATCAGGCAACTGAAGCATCCTATCATAACCAGAGAGCAGTCCTGAACTATCTACCTCATTGGTGATCCTCGGACTATCTTTGACTGGCTTTACCTTGTACTAAATGTTATTCCCTTATCATGTATCTATATACTGTTGGCTTGTAATCATGTATTGTCTTTCCGCTGACTAGTTAGCACGCAACAAAAGCTTTTCGATACAATAAACTAAACTGAATTGAATTAACCACTGCGACAATGATTCTCTATGGACTGTGCCCTTGGTTGCAAAACAGACTTTGCCTTGTACTATTTGAACTATTATGGTTACGGTGATTAATTGAATGTATTTTTGATTATTACATATAATCTCCATGTTTTTGTGTTTATGGTCCTTATTAGGTTGCAATAAGTATTTCATTGTTATGTTGTCAGTATCTATGACAAATGAACACTTGCTTTCTGACTTGACTCTTGAAATGAGTTCTTACAAATACACTGATTAAGGAGCTGTCCCACTTGGGCAATGTAATTGGCGAGTTTAGAAGAGTTTACGAGAGTTCGAAAAAATGACATGTTGAAGACCTCCTTCGACGATGTAGAAGACTTCCTTCGACCTCCTTCAACTATATTGAAGACTAGCTACGACTAACTTCAGGAAAATTGGACACCGAATAGTGGAGAGTGAAGACGACCTCCTTCGATCTCCCTTCGACCTCCTTTCGACTATGATGAAGACTATCTACAACTACCTTCGACTATCTTCGATTATCCTCGATTACCTACGACTAACATGCCGACCTACTACGACCTACTACGACTAAACCTACGAGTAAAAAAAGTATCGATTTTTTCCATGGCGACCTTTTTTTACTCGCGGGCATTTTTTAACATATTGAAATGCCGCGACCTAGCTGAGGCCTCGAGTACGTGGAGACCACTCTCGAGCATGAAGGAGAGTTACGAAGACCTCCTACGGCCTCATGTCGACCATGCTGCGAGTATGAGTCAAGGGCAAACTCGCCAGAGCTCGCAGATTAGGGCGCCCTAGCGGGGCAGGCCCTCTAAGATTCAGAGATCATATTGTGAATCATAATATTGACTTTATGATGTACATTAAGTGCTAATTAAATTTGGGTTAAACATAATTAATAATTTCTCACAAAAGTGCTTTTCTCTGGATACGAGTACAAGTGCAGTTGTCCTGGTATTATACCTGAACTAGATAATCCTGTGTCACATATTGACGAGTTTATCATTGAAAACGAAGAAAGAGTGCCTGGAATTAAAAACAACCTTCTCAAATTCAAGTTTGAAGAAGGGTCTCGATACGAAACATCACCCATTCCTTCTCTACAGTGATGCTGCCTGTCCCGCTGAATTACTCCAGTATTTTGTGTCGATCTTCTCAAATTCAAAATTGACAAAAGGGGTGACATCAAGGGTTACCAAAAATATATTCATTACCCCCCAGCTAAGTTGCATTCCTATTGGTGGTTCCTGTTCAGGCGAGACTTCCTGTAAGTATGTGTCGTAGATGTAATAAGATTTATAAGGATTCTATTCTGTGTAAGTGGAACATTGGACCCTGCACACATCAGGGCTCATCTGAACTTCTGTGCATTAGTTTCCTCAAGAAGCAGGAAACTAAATCCTGAACTTCATGCATTTTGCCCCAAATTTTCTACTTCATTAGGTATTTGTTGACTAAAAATGAAATCATATAGAGAACAAATGATGCCGTGTGATTCAATTTCCAGGCAAAATATATTAATGTTTTTAATTAAGGTTTTTAATGGATTATGATTAAAATAGGAAAGATATACCCAATGTGAGACAGGAAACTAATCATTAGTAGAGCTGCTGCCTCACACCTCCAGCAATCTGGGTTTAATCCTGACCTCTGATGTTGGCTGTGTAGAGTGTACCCATTCTCTCAGAGACAGTGTGAATTTCTTCCGTGTGCTAGTTCGCCCCACCTCCCAAAAAAACGCTGGTTGGTAGATTAATTGACCACAGTAACTTGCTACTGGTGCGCAGGTGAGCGGTTAAAGAAACTGAGGGGTGTTGATGGAATGTTGGGGGAATTTAAAAAAAGATTAGTGCATATGAATAACAGCCAAAAGGCAAGTTCTGATGCTGTTTAACACTCTAACTTTGTAAACATGGTCGCAAAAGACATACTCCACGTTTGAACGCATGAGGTTCTGAATGGAAAGACAAAGACAGCCAGAAACAGTGCTTCACAGCATGTTAACACAACAGAACAAATAGACACTGATTAGGAATTGTGAAGTGCAAATTTAGATAGGTAGTTGGAAGTTGAATTAGGATGCCAATTAAGGATACTTGATGTCAATCCACTAATTTATGCAATGATAGATATTAGAATGGAATGATGGCAGAGGACATTGCGTAAGATTCATCTGGAATTTAAAATGTTTGAAGGATATTTTTCACTCAAAATTTGCAATCTGATGGGAGTACATTAGGATGTGCTCTGTACAAATTAGAAAGTGCAAAATGAATTTCCTATGTAAGAACTCAAATAAGTGTAGTGGACAGGTAATGTATCATGGCATTGTCAGGCTTCTATAACAACCAAGGATCACCTTGCTACAATAGCACTCGACAGTTGGCGCAAGACTACAGATTATATTTACAGGCAATGAGTTGAGAATTTAGCAAACATTTTTTGGGATTGTACGGTTAATATAAATCAAAGCTAAATGTAGCAAAGCAAATTCTGCTGAGCAAGTTCATGCAAAACACATGGATGAGACACATGAATAGATATAGCAAGCAGATACACAAGACTCCATAACAGCAAGCACTTGTGTCCATCCACCTTGACCCCAGATACTGATGTACAAGTCTCCTAAAGTCCGACGGCGACCGACATGTCGTGGCAAAGACCAGAATGGCTTAATGACTGTCAGCATGTTGGGAAGTGGGAAGTGATCACAGAGTATAAAAAGTTCATTAATGATTCTAAATGCACTCTGATAAAACTTGCTTCATTCTTAAAATGTTACCATGGGCAATGAAAACGATTTACCATAGAGTAATTCAAACACACTTGCAAAATTATCACAACAGAACATAGAAAATATTACATAATGTTTATACATCAACATCTGTTGAAGATGTATTCTTTAAAATATGAATAAATAGTAAGATGTTAAACTATAAATGGAGACAGAAAGACATCTGAATATATAGAGGCCAAGCTAAATAATATAATAACTGTTGTTACAACTGTTACAACTGTTAAGCAATACGATATGGAAAAAAATCATTATTCCCTTGAATAATTGAAATATTTCTAACAAAACAAAAATAATTCTCAACTCTCTGGAGAAATTCAAGTAACTCTAAAATAAAATATTAAGCAAAAATTAAAACACCATTGTTATCAGATGATTTATATTTAATCTCATTATAAATTTCAGCTTTCATTTTGTTGAATAATCTTTAGCTGAAAAAGAGTCCCAAATAGAAATATTGCCTATCTATCGCCTCCACAGTTGCTGCCTGGCCCATTGAGTTACTCCAGCATTTTGTGGTTTAATCTATAGCTACTATCTAATTGAAAGCACTGCCAAGGGTAGGAGAGAATATAATTGGAGCATTACACGATGCATTTGGGCATTCCATAGAGATACAGATACATGAATAAATAAATTATATCCGTGCATGTTGGTCAGTTCATTCCCTGTCCAATATCCATAATGAAGGTGATCCATAAATCTCTCTTTCCATACTGAGTACATTAGGAGTTATATTAATTAATACCAAAAGCCCGAGACACGTTGATTTATTGATATTGTGCAAATAGCGCATTGAGGCCGTTCTTGGTGGGAACTCATTACCCTTGATCTTAAACCACTGTCAAATATATATCTAAAATAGAAACAGAATATGCTGGGAATAATCCACAGATCAGGATGCGTTTTACGGGAAGAAAAATAGCTAACATTTCAAGTTGAAGGCCCTTCGTCAAAACCATTGGAACCAAAACCCTTCTGACAAAGAGTCTTCAAACTGAAGTGTTATCTGTTTCTCTTCCCACAGATGTGACCTGCCTGTTGTGTATTTCCAGCATTTTCTAGTTTTATTGTTAGATTTCCAACATCTGCAGTTTTTTTACATTTCCAATATTCATCCTCTTTAAAACTCTGACTCCACTCCAAATTTTTTGTTTCTCTGTATAGAATACCGGTGAACTAATTTGCTACTCGATAGTTAAAAAATACTTAGAAACACATCGATTTTAATGATAAAGTGAGAGCTTTTGGTGTGGTTCAAAGCCCTTTTTGTGAGTTTAGCTGCTGAAGTACAAGGAAATGTGATTACTTGGGAGAAAGGAGAAATAATGGCAAAAAAGAGAATTTTATATCTTTCATAACAAAACGTTTAGTGCCAAGAGAATTTAGTGACAAGAGAATCGTGTCTTTCATAAGTCATCGTCAAGTGATACTTTTCAGTATGGTCACAGCTCTAAAACAGGAAACACAACAGCCCATATCAAAATACAGTCCCACAGACAACATTGAGATTAATAACCAGATGTTCTGTTACTCTTTTAACAAAAACAATGGTGGTTGTGATATAAATGGCGATTGGGAACAAGGGAAGAACAGATTTTACTTTCTGCAAATACGTCCATGAGTTTGTTTATTTTTATTAGAGGGGGCAGATGGGTTCTGTATGGATGATAAAGATGACACCTTTAACAAACAACATTGGTTTGGTACTTCACTGAAATGTCAGGTTATGCCCTCAAGCCCTGTTACGGGCTTGATTCCAAGACCTTTTTAATGTAGTACTAAGAAGCCTTCATTGAGCCAAGGTTGATGTCTTTTGACAAAGTTCCAACCAAATGAAACAAAGTTATTCCCCTCTCTTGAGGAAAAATGTACAAGTATTCAATGAAAATTGTGTTCTAATCAAAAATGTTTTAAAAATCTACTGTATGGGTTTAAATTGTTTGCATTTGTGGAAGATGTCTGAATTTTTTAACTGCTTTAATTTGGCTTTAAAATATATTTTGTTTGTTTCCAGAACGCAATAACTCAATTTAGCATATTTATAATCATATCATACTCATAATTAATAAATGCATATAATATTTACCATATAATGAACTAATATGTATAGTCAGTTCTGAAAGCGTTATAAATAAACTTTTTCAAGTTGGAACAGAACAAGCTTTATCTGAATAAAACGCCTTGTTTGTTTTGGCTGCTTACCTTCCCCTGGCTTGGCGCTAACAATTGAAAGGTCATCCTGAGCTTCATCCTGGGGCTCCAGACACGTGGCAGGAACCCATCCCTGCTCATCAGCTGTGCTGACAAACCACCACCCTGCAAATACAAATGTCACATTTCATCAAATGTATAAATCTCTTTAATGATTGTTTAATGTATTTGCAATGACCTGTTGCAGTTGTAAAATCTCTCTGACTAATGACTTCCTCAGGGCTTTAAATATTGCTTCAGTCTTCTTTCCAGTATGGTCACCATTTTTCTTTGTTTCAATCATGGTTTCTTCACCATTGCAGCAGATTAGAATGTCTCTGATCCCAATGCTGCCTCCACACTTAATGTGAAATTTGCCAAAGGAATTTTAGAAACGGTTTGCATTGTCCTCATAGAAAGCAGCATTTCCATGGCACAAATGCTGACTAAAATTTGTATAGTGAATAACTTTGACTGAAATATAGGTTCTGGTGGGGTGTAGGTTATTTACCCATTGAATTCTCTTGTTTGAAAGTACATTATGCATGAGAACTTGTGACATGAAAGTGCAGTAAACCGTGTCTGCCTCAGTTGCTATTCATGCAGGAAATTCAGCAAAGATGGAGGGTTAGTGAAACATTAGTAAGTACCTTGTTACATATGCAAGAGAAGAAACACATCACTGAGCCTCCTCTCCCAGGGGAAATGTAGACATCCATTGAAAGAATCCATTCCGACTCAGGATCACAAAAGCCAGCATAGAACCACCAACCAAATGATATCACAGGTGACCAACATCCGTTGTTTATCACCATTTGCTTGCTAAGGTTGGGAAGTCAGCCATCGGGAGTAAATTGTAAACATGGAGTTAAAATACCCGAGCTCCTCTTCTTTTGCAGGAGGTATACTGAGCACATGCTCCAAAATACCACAAAAAACTGTCCTACAGTTAAGATCCGACAAAGCATTCAGTGCCTTGTGCATGTTTTAACTCAGTTAGCCTGACAGTACTGCCAAGCAAATAGCCTAACGGGGCGGCACAGTGTTGCAGCTCCCTCACATCGCCGAAAACCCGTGTTCAATCCTGATTTTTGGATGTGCTCTGTGCGGAACTTGTATGTGCATTGGCTATATTTAAGAGGGAGTTAGATGTGGCCCTTGTGGCTAAAGCGATCAGGGGATATGGAGAGAAGGCAGGTACAGGATACTGAGTTGGATGATCAGCCAAGATCATATTGAATGGCGGTGCAGGCTCGAAGGGCCGAATGGCCTACTCCTGCACCTATTTTCTATGTTTCTATGTCCCCTCTATGACAGGGTGGGTTTCCTCCGGGTGCCCCAGTTTCGTCCCACATTGCCATTTCGTAGGTTAATAGGTCTCTGTAAATTTTCCCGTGCTTGTTGTGAGAGGATGCAATAATGAGATAGCACAGAACTAGTGTGAATGGGAGACTTGTGGCTGGCATGGATTAAGTGGGCCAAAGGGCCAGTTTCCAATATGTATGACTGTCTGTCCATCTGTCTGCTTCAAAATGGAGCGTGTTGCAAATTGAAGGCAGGACTTAAATTCTCCAAGGACTGATTAAAGAGTGCTCTTACCAATGTTATTATGTATGAATGCATCTGTACCAGGAAGGCTGGTGAAGGCTAGTGAGGTGGTGTAGTGTTTTCCCCTCCATGTTGGTTCTTTCACCACTTTCTCCTTTAGTACTCAATTAGTTTGGTGATGGTGGTGCCCATAGACACCTTTGGTGATAGATATTGAAATTCTCCATCCAACGTCTCCATCTCCATCTTCTCCCTCCTTCGCTAATGTTCATACAGCTAGATATGGTAAGTACAGTGATAGGTGACAATGTTCTATATTCCAATCTCTCTCATAGACTTTCAGTTGAATGGAATCATCTGCACCTCTACTTAACATTGTCGAAGAAAGGACAAAGTATATTTAAGTAGCACGTCATTCTAATCTTATGGTATACTTTACTGATAAAAGCAATCACATTTGTCACCGGGGCTAAAATTTGGGCTACCAAACTACATATATTTAATGTTTATTACAAACCACAATTCAATAGCTCTTCCTTGTAAAGGATTTTCAGAACTAAACCGTAACATGAACAAATGACGATGGACTGTTGCCAATAGTCTAGACTTATTTCCTTGCAATCCAGATTGACTTGAATCCGTTCCATGTGTATGTCAATGTTTTTTACTGTGAGATGACCTATGTTATTCTCCTATTTGTACAGCATTTTTGCTTTAACAGTATTACTTTTCCATGCATCTTTAAATTACACCATCAATCCATTGCCTCTCAACGTAAAAAAGTACAGAGCAGACAATATAAATTGTAGCGCTACATTTTTCGTTCTTTTTGTTTTGTAACCAAAATATATGAATTATGGGTTGAGCTGCGAGGGGAGCCCATACTTGATCAAATTATCATTCATTCATCATTTCACTTAATTGTTTTATAGCTGCAGGAAATATCATAACGTTGTTTATTGAACTTATTTTTAAATATATTCTTTGAAAACCTGATTATACTTTACTTAGCCAAATACAGAATGTATTTTCACTTTCACAGATAAGAATATTAAGGGAGACTAGAGACATGAAGATCTACCAGCTCACTTCTGTATGTCTGGCAATCATCAGTTCACAATCTCAGTGCAAGAGAAAACTATGGGATGCTAATGTTAACACAAGAGCAGTCAGTATACACTCTAATTCCAGATCAAATGATGAACAGAAAGAAGCAAAATAGGCTAAAACAATTATTACGTCTATACATTTTCTTTTTCTATAGTATATTGAAAACTATTCTCAATCCATTAAAATAAGTTTGCTTCACCGAGATGGACAGAAATCAGTAACATCAGATTGCGTGATGCAGTTACTTGGGCACTCTGCATTTTAGTTTTTGTTTAGTTAGGCTTAGTTCAGGATAGAGATACAGCGCAGCAACAGGCCCTTTGGCCTAACGAGTTCACGCCGACCAGCGATCCCCGTACACTTACACAATCCTACATACACTAGGAACAATATACAATTTTACCAAGCCAATTAGCCTACAAACCTGTACGTCTTTGGAATGTGGGAGGAAACCAGAGATCTCGGAGAAAGCCCACGCAGGTCACGGGGAGAAAGTACAAATTCCATACAGCCAGCTCCCATAGTAAGGACCAAGCCCAGATCTGGTGCTGTAAGGCAGCAACTCTACTGCTGCACCACTGTGCCACCCTTTATTATTCAATGATAATAATTTATGTTATTATATGTTAATCTTTCGTGTAGAAAAACGACCAACAGTATTTCTGTGGAGCTTTAGAAGTGAAAGATTAGAATTAGAATGTATTTTCAAAGTTTTAGCAAATAAATATGTTAAGACGGGTCAAGATCGGAGAGTGGACCATAGAGCGCATGAGGTAAGAACATCCTGAGCTAGAGAGACACAGAATTTTGCTTGCTGTGAGAAACTGTACAGATGTAGGGAAGAGCAAGGCTCTGAAGAATTCAAATAGTTCTGGAAAAGAAAGTTGGCAGCAAATTTTTGAATGAACATGAAGCCATTGATAAAAGGAACACTAGTAAGATATCATTGGAATAGTCAGGTCTGGAGATTTCAGGGGTATTTTTTCAATCAGTTTATGTTTGGGTTACAAATGCTGCTTTACAGGAAACCATCTTTAGTTGAACTTTTGTTTAAATATTTGGCAATTTGGTAGTTTTCAGGAGCTAAGAATCTTAACCAGCATTACGCTGCCAAGCTATTTTAAGCGAAATTAGAAGCCAAAATATTTGACCGCAGAGATACATTATTTACACAAACTGAATTATAGTCTATCGTCTTGGATGTATGAACATATATGGTCAAAGAGAAACTGAGAAGCTTTCATATGCTAGCTGCTGATTTTTAATGTGTGTGTGAAAAAATAAAAATAAAAATCCAGAAATTATCCACACGCTGACTTAGCAATTTTAATGTCCTAGCAAAGGATGGACAATGGTAGCTGCAATAACAAGCACCTCAAAGAAAGGTTGAGCTGTAAATTTATATTTCTGCTTTTGTCAGACAACATAAGTTGCTCAATTGCCTCAAAACCACCCAGAGAATTATTGGCACTGGTAAAATCGGCCATAAATCAGGCAGTAGACTTGTCAAAAGGAGTAGCTTACCGCAGGTTCTCCCAGTGGATTTTCTACAGGACTGCAGCAGAAATTATGCTTCATGTTCATAAGTGATAGGATCAGAATTAGGCCATTCGGCCCATCAAGTCGACTCGGCCATTCGATCATGGCTGATCCATCTATCCCTCCTAACCCCATTCTCCTGCCTTCTTCCCATAACCCCTGACACCCGAAGCGCCGGAGACCTGGGTTCGATCCCGACTACGGGTACTGTCTGTACGGAGTTTGTACGTTCTCCCCGTGACCTGCGTAGGTTTTCTCCGAGATCTTCAGTTTCCTCCCACATTCCATAGACGTACAGGTATGTAGGTTAATTGGCTTGTTAAATGTAAAAAATGTCCCTCGTGTGTGTAGGATAGTGTTAATATGTGGGGATCGCTGGTCGGTGTGGACCCGGTGGGCCGAAGGGCCTGTTCCTGCACTGTATCTCTAAACTAAACTAAACACCTGTACTAATCAAGAATCTATCCATCTCTGCCGTCAAAGTATTCATTGACTTGGATTTCACAGCCTTCTGTGGCAATGAATTCCAGATTCACCACCCTCTGACTAAAGAAATTCCTCCTCATCTCCTTCCTAAAGGAACATCCTTTTATTCTGAGGCTATGGCCTCTGCGCCTAGACTCTCCTACTAGTGGGAACAACCTCTCCACACACACTCTATCCAAGCCTTTCACTATTCTATAAGTTTCAACGAGGTCCCTCTTCATTTTTCTAAACTCCAGCAAGCAGAGCCCCAACGCCATCAAACGCTCATCATATGTTAACCCGTTCATTCCTGGGATCATTCCGTAAACCTCCTCTGGACCCTCTCCAGAACCAGCACATCCTTCCTCAGAGTTAACTCTCCCGAGTTAACTTTCGAACTTTATTCGGATAACCATTAACTTGAAATTATCTTACTTTTGAAGTCATGGTTAAATTTACAGATTTGTCACTAGATTTTTGAAATGGATATACAGCTGAGAGGAGGCAAAAGCTGAGATCAGGTCAAGTCTTTTTTTCACCAGTTCCTCTTTAGTCAGTGCAGTGACAATGGTGGTTGGGGCAGTGATGCGCTCTTTCTGTAGGATGTGGGAGATTAGGGAAACTTCCAGGGTCCCAGAGGTCAAGACGTGTGGGAAATGCGCACAGCTGCAGCTCCTCACTGACCGCACGGGGAAAGTGGAACTGAACTGCAGCTGGATGACCTCAGAATCATCTGAGGCTTTATAACTATCAGTTTTAGTAAGGTGATCTTGCCAAAGATGCAGGCAGAAAATAAATGGGTGACCACCAGGAAATGTAAAGTATAACTGACTTACTGATAGAAGACAGGGGGTTGTGGTGGATGGACAATATTCAGGCTGGAGGTCATTTCCAAAGGAATTCCACTGGGACTTCTGTTGTTTTTGATTTATATAAATGACGTGGACATAAATGGAGAAAATGGAGTTGGATTGGGCACACCCTCAGGAAACCTGCCACAAACATCACCCGGTAAGCCCTGAAATGGAACCCCCAAGGAAAAAGGAAAAAAAGTCGCCACAGGAACAGCTGGAGAAGAGATGTCCAGACAGAAATGTCTGAGAGTGGGCTCAACTGGGGAGATCTCGAAAGAACTGCTAACAACCGAGTGAAGTGGAGAACATGTGTCAATGGCCTGTGCTCCCTAGAGGAGCAAAGGGCTTAAGAAGAGAAGAAGATATAAACGGAGATGAGGTGATTAATAAGTTTGCAAAGGGCACCGAGATGTCGTGGACCCCAGATCAACTACAGAAATTGGCAGAGAAATGGCAGATGGATCTCTGTGCAAGTGTGAAATGTTGGCACTTTGGGAGTTCAAGTACCAGTGAAAATATACAATTAATGGCAAGACCCTAAACAGCACTGATGTACAGAGGGATCTTGGGGTCCATGTCCATAATTCTTGGAAGGTGGCAACATGGGAAGATAAGGCATGTGGTATGCTTGTCTTCATTTGTCAGGGCACTGAGTATGAGCCATGAAGTCATGATGCAGCTTTGTAGGACATTGGTTTGGCCGCATTTGGAATATTGGGTGCAATACAGGAAGGATGTGGAAGATTTGGAAAAGGTGCAGATGCGGTTTATTAGAATTATGCCTGGATTAGAGGTTATTAGCTACAAAGACAAGGTGGACAGACTTAGATTATTTTCACTGGAATGCCGGAGGTTGTGGGGCCACCTGATAGAAGCATATACAATTGTGAGAGGCATAGATAGGGTAGACAGTCAGTACCTTTTTTACCCAGGATGGAAATATCAAATACTAGAAGGCATAGCTTCAAAGTGAGAGGGTCAAAGTTTATAGGAGATGTGCGGGACAAGTTTTTTTTCAAGAAGGGGCATCTTGGTCACCATGGATGAGTTGAGCCAAAGGACCTGTTGCCTTGCTGTATTACTCTGTAAGAGTTTAAATTTTAGAAACAAATGGATTATGTAGTATTTCATTCAAAGGGAATTTTCTATACTAGAGGAAAACTATAAAAATACCAATTCTAATGTTGATATTAGAATAAATACTTAATTTTAAAGTAATCAAAACAATGGTACCAGTTTGAATATTGTTCTTATAAAGCTATAGATCAGCGGGGAAATGGGATTAGTAAAGATACGTACAATGATTGGCATTGACAATTCTGTGCTTTATGACTCTCCTTACAACCTATGACCTAACGTGCTTCAGTGTATAGATATGGACATGGAAACCAGACATGGAGAAATGATCAATTTATATTTTTTAAATGTCTTTCCAGACTTCTGGACATTCCAGACCTCTTTACAGCAAGCATTTTTCACGTGTGCACATAAAATGCAGCCGTCAATTTATGCAGTTTCTGCTTCAAATAGTGATCAAATCATAATGAAACAGCCTATTCTTGATGATGTTGACTGAGGGATAAATATTGACCAGCATCCAGTGATAACTTTTTCACCGTGGGACATGAAAGTTCTCACATCACGAGATCTTCCATGCCCTCTCCCATCTCCTACCCTCCCCCCTCCCTGAGGGCAAAGGGACACTGTTTTAAATCACATCCGAAAGTCAGCAAGTCTGATAATAGACCACAATGCGCATTTTGTCATGCTGTGACTTGTTAGTGTGTTGACACTGTCATTGTAGATAAGGTGAGGCCTTGTTCTCGTGTGCTAGCAGTTGGAAAATTTAATGAGTAACTGTTAATATCAGTGTAGATTAATGGTTTTAAGGTTATTACAGTGCAATAACCCAAAGCATCACTGTTAATTATTAATTCCAAGGTTATTACAAAAAATAATTGAGTGCCAAACATAGAAAACTGGTGTATTATTTCTGCTGGATTCAGAAAGATAATGCTGTGAAATTATTTATTTTTTACGAGGACAGGACGTTTATCTCTTTGTGTTGATGAAAACAACTGAATTTACAGTCAGCGAGGATCATAAAAGGTAAAATTGGATTCAGTCATAATGTTTATTGGAAAATTAGAATAGTAACGATCCACCACTTCAGTCTTATTGTGACACTTCAGACAATGGTGCGAGAGATTAAGGTGAAAATAGTTTAATGAATATTCAGATCTCAACAAGGTCCACACAAAATGCTGGAGTAACTCAGCAGGACAGGCAACATCTCTGGATAGAAGGAATGGATGATGTTTTAGGTAGAGACCCTTCTTCAGAAACGTCACCCATTCCTTCTCTCCAGAGATGCTGCATGTCGCGCTGAGTCACTCCAGCATTTTGTGTCTAACTTTGATTTAAACCAGCATCTGCAGTGCTTCCCTACACATTCAGATCTCAACATTGGATAGCAAAATTATTAATCTTTCCAGAAGTAACTTACCTGATTCATTTTTCTCTATTACTTCTACGACTTGGCCTTGATACAGACTAATCTCAGTGCTTTCCTGTTTCTCGTAGTTAGTCACTGCTACATATTGATCAAGGAAAAACTGGTCTGCGCATGTTCCATCTCCACCTGCAAGCAAAGAATCAACCTTAGGAGAATAGCATCAAACAGGGAAAGGATCAACAATATTTTGGGCAGTCAGCAATAAAATGCCAGAGTTTTATTTTGCTCCAAGCAACCATAATATGGATCTTATACGAATGTTTTCCTTAGCACACAAATCGGGTCATAGCATTTTCTCCAAGGGGGTGTACAAGTTGATCAGTCATTAACAGGGCCGTTTGACCTCAAAATGAGCAACAAGACTTCAAAGCTGTTGTCCAGAATTAACTGTTGATATTTCAAAAACATTTGTATCCTGCATATAGAAGCTCTGTACTTTAAAAAAGATTATAATTCTTTTCCCATAATTAAAATTCTTACCATTTACAAATTAATTGTGACAACAAAGGACATTCCCACTAGTTTCATCTAATTACATTCTTATTATTTTGTTACATTCTTATTACTAAGAAACCACTTTTCACACGTGTCTAAATCAGCCTGGGTGCTGGAAATCCTCCTTGATTGGATAGGTACAGGCAATGGTATCTCCATCTTGAATGAAACTGGAGAACTTTGAACACCGACAGATGAAGGGAAAAGCTTGGAATTCCAGGGAGCTCTGTCACTACCTGTGACTTGGCTCTTCTGACCATAGCCCGCTCAGCACTTGGTATATTCAGGGCAATCCAATTTTACTTGTTGCTTCTTATTTGCAAACACAAAGAAATGCAGAGATTTTTCCAATCATCCACTCCAGTTGCCCATTTTGTGGCGGCACGGTGGCATAGCGGTAGAGCCTTACAGCGCCAGAGACCTGGGTTCGAACCTGACCATGCGTGCCATCTGTACGGAGTTTGTACGTTCTCCCCGTGACCTGCATGGGTTTTCTCCGAGATCTCCGGTTTCCTCCCACACTCCAAAGACGTATAGGTTTTTAGGTTAATTGGCTTGGTATGAATGTAAAATTGTCCCTAATGTATGTAGGGTAGTGTTAATGTGCGGCTATCACTAGTCGGTGTCTGTTTCCGTGCTGTATCTCTAACTAAAACTAAAAAATGGCAAATTATGCACTGAAAATGTACCTTCTGGCTGTTAATAGTGATACCTAAGCGGGCACTTCATGTCTTAAAAAACCCCCATCCAATTACCATTCAATCTTTTAGCCAGTGCATGTTCTTTATTGGAATTATGATGGATAAATTAGGTTTACAGTTCGCGCTTTAGAAGGACTATCCAATTTCCAATTATCTTTTCAACATGGATCTTTGATAACCTTTATATTAAAAGCCTCTTCTCTAGTCGTCCCGGTCTTGCATTCATGTTACATTTCAATGAATTGTTCTGCATCATATTCAGGTCTTTAAGATTCTCCTTGGAAACTATCACATGGGTATCAAATGATTCTACGTTCCATGCTCCTAACTACAAAATCCTGCATGCCATACGCATGTTTTTAAATAAGATTTATCCTCTCATTTTTAAAGAAATCTATCTTAACCATTTTGAGAGAGCAAGAAATTATGGGGCATACCTCACTGATCAGATTCCCTCTCCCCTGAATAGCGACCACTCCTGTGCACTGTGCATCCTAGAAGCCAACGATGTAACTGACCCAAAGAGCTATAGGGTCTCATATAACCATATAACCATATAACAATTACAGCACGGAAACAGGCCATCTCGACCCTTCTAGTCCGTGCCGAACACATAATCTCCCCTAGTCCCATATACCTGCGCTCAGACCATAACCCTCCATTCCTTTCCCATCCATATAACTATCCAATTTATTTTTAAATGATAAAAACGAACCTGCCTCCAACACCTTCACTGGAAGCTCATTCCACACAGCTACCACTCTCTGAGTAAAGAAGTTCCCCCTCATGTTACCCCTAAACTTCAGTCCCTTAATTCTCAAGTCATGTCCCCTTGTTTGAATCTTCCCTACTCTCAGTGGGAAAAGCTTTTCCACGTCAACTCTGTCTATCCCTCTCATCGTTTTAAAAACCTCTATCAAGTCCCCCCTTAACCTTCTGCGCTCCAAAGAATAAAGCCCTAACTTGTTCAACCTTTCTCTGTAACTTAGTTGCTGAAACCCAGGCAACATTCTAGTAAATCTCCTCTGTACTCTCTCTATTTTGTTGATATCCTTCCAATAATTAGGCGACCAAAATTGTACACCATACTCCAGAATTGGCCTCACCAATGCCTTGTACAATTTTAACATTACATCCCAACTTCTATACTCAATGCTCTGATTTATAAAGGCCAGCACACCAAAAGCTTTCTTTACCACCCTATCTACATGAGATTCCACTTTCAGGGAACTGTGCACAGTTATTCCCAGATCCCTCTGTTCACCTACATTCTTCAATTCCCTACCATTTACCATGTACGTCCTATTTTGATTTGTCCTGCCAAGATGTAGCACCTCACACTTATCAGCATTAAACTCCATCTGCCATCTTTCAGCCCACTCTTCCAACTGGCATAAATCTCTCTGTAGACTTTGAAACTCTACTTCATTACCCGCAACCCCACCTATCTTAGTATCATCTGCATACTTACTAATCCAATTTACCACACCATCGTCCAGATCATTGATGTACATGACAAACAACAGTGGACCCAACACAGATCCCTGTGGCACCCCACTCGTCACTGGCCTCCAACCTGACAAACAACCATCCACCATTACTCTCTGGCATCTCCCATTCAGCCACTGTTGAATCCATCTTGCTACTCCACCATTAATACCCAACCATTGAACCTTCTTAACCAACCTTCCATGAGGAACCTTGTCAAAGGCCTTACTGAAGTCCATATACACAACATCCACTGCTTTACCCTCATCAATTTCCCGAGTAACATCTTCAGAAAATTCAAGAAGATTAGTTAAACATGACCTTCCAGGCACAAATCCATGTTGACTGTTCCTAATCAGACCCTGTTTATCCAGATGCTTATATATATTATCTCTAAGTATTCTTTCCATTAATTTGCCCACCACTGACGTCAAACTAACAGGTCTATAATTGCTAGGTTTACTCTTAGACCCCTTTTTAAACAATGGAACAACATGCGCAGTACGCCAATCCTCCGGCACTATTCCCGTTTCTAATGACATTTGAATTCCCGTTTCTAATGACATATGAATTCCCGTTTCTAATGACATTTGAAACGGGAATCCCTTTTTCATCTCCTAATCATTTAATGTCAACCAAACCCATTAGCACAGGTCTAAGGCTCTTTATCAGAGTAATTGTAGTGGAGGGAAGAAAGCTTGAAAATAGCTGGGGTGGGACAATATCTAGCTAATGATAGGCAGATAAAGATGGGTGGAAAAAGCTAGAAAATAATACAAAAGGGCATAAGAAAAGGAGAAGATTGATATGTGAAGCCAGAGGAAGGATAATAGATGGAAGGGGACGGAGGGGAGGGAAGGGGTGGGGGGGGGGGGGGGGGGGGGGTGGGAAAAGGTGGGGTGGGATAATAGGAGAAATAGGTGTGTGCATCTGGTGGAGGGGGGGGTGGGGGTGGGGGTGGGTTGTTCTCTAACATTGGAGAATTCAATGTTCATACTGTTGGGTTGTAAGCTATCGAAGCGGAAAATGAGGTACTGTTCCTCCAGTTTGTGTGTGGTCCCATTTTGGCAATGGAGGAGACCCAGGACTGAAAGGTCAGTATGGGAATGGGAAGGGCAGTTTAAATGGTTAGCAAACAGGAGATCCAGACCATCCACACGTGTTCAGCAAAACAGTTGCCTAGTCTACGCTCAGTCACCCAATGTAAAGGAGACCACATTGGGAGCACCAAATGCAGTAGATGAGGTTGGGGGTGCATATGAACCTGTGAATACCTGGCAGGGCTGCTGGCGTCTCTGGTTAGATGCGAAGGGGGAGGTAGAGGGATTGGTGTTACACCTCCTAAGGTTGCAGAGGAAAGTACCCAGGAGGGGGACAGTTTGGGGGGGGGGGGGGGGGGAAGGTATGAATGAAGCAAGGAGTTGCAGAAGTAGCCTTCTCCATGGAAAGAAGAAACATCTGGGGTGGGATTAGGAAGATGGGAAGAGGGTGGGTGGTTGAAGGTAGCAGAAATGTCAGAGAATGATGTGTTGGATGCCGAGGCTGGTGGGGTGAAAGATAAGGGCCCGGGGATCTCTATCCTTGTTCCATCTGGGGTGAGAAGGAGCAAGAGCTGAACCACAGGACACAGAGCTGTTGGGAGCAGTTGTGGCAAAGAAGGAGATATTAAGAGGATGGGATGGTGTCTTTGCACGAGGCAGGGTGGGAGGAGGTATAATCCAGATACCTGTGGTAGTCAGTGGGTTTATAGTAGACATTGATCAACTGCACTACCTACTGCTGTTCAGTATTACACTAATGAATCTCTGGTTGGCCACGTGGGTAGAAGCCTGGGTCAGGTCGGCACCAAGGAGGAGTGAAGTGGGGCGTCGACAGGGGCGAGGCCTCGGCGGCGGCAATGGTGAAGCCTCGCGACGATGGGGCCTCGGAGGTGGTGAAGCCTCGCGACGGCAGCGATGCCTTGCGGGTCGACACGCGGTCGATGATCGATGTGAGCGTGGAGAACCACCGTGATGGGGGAAGGGAAGAACAATGGAGGACCCGGCTTGGGGGGGCCGCCGTGAGGGGAGAGTGGAAGAACAATGGACAATGGGAGGGGGGGGGGGGATGACACACAAAGGACACTGGGGACCCGGCGTGAGGGAACTGTCTGGTAGGGGGAGGGGGACAAAAGGGGGAGCCGGCGTGCTTTGTAACTTTGTCAGCGCTGTAGGTGGCTGCTATTTGTATACATTGCGTGTGCAAGCAAAGAATCTCACTGTGCTTAGTCACATGTGACAATAATGTATTCCTATTCCTATTCCTATTCTCTGATGACATGTTGCAAAAGCACAAGTTTTCGTAATATAATTCAATTTCCATTGATGTTTAAAATATTATGATTAAACCTTCAGATAAGACCGACCCTATTTCCCTCAGCATTCTTAATCCACATCATCAATGCATTTCATGATGCTTGGCTGGGTTACTTCCTGAACTTCTCCCATCCAAATCATACCCTTTTTTCCAGTACTGGTTCATATTCACCACATTCTTGGTGATTTTTGCCAAAATATTTAACTAGTACCGCCACTATTTCCTCTAATCTCTACAAGATAATTAATTCAGTTTTGGCTGTAGCAGCCAAAAGAAAGAGGTACCCAGTCCCATAATTCCAACTCGATTCAGAACCCTGCAATCATAGCTCTTCAAGTTATTGGAGGTTGTACTTGCCCATAAAGAAATTGTGGCTGCACTCCAAAAGTAATCAAATGGTTCAATGTTTTGACCATGTTGGAGTTGGATAATTAACCATCTACTTATACATGGCTATTGAGACAGATTTAGCACGAGTGCATTCTGCCAAAAAGAGCCAGTACCACAGATGATTAATGTACAACAAACACTCCTCAAAATTTGTCATCTGCTTCACTTATGTCCTGAAGTGAAGGACATCTAATTTCCTTGCTCTGTCTGGCTTAAATGTGACTTCAAACCCAAAGTACATTGGCTTCTGAAATGCAAACCATTAAGTCATAACAAGCAACCACAACAAAGTGTAATGAAATTAGGACTAAATGGACCATACAGCATCAACTTGGCATTGTGCTGAGACACAGCAAAGAAGCATCATTAGTATTGATCACATGATCATTTTGTGCTGATCTACAAACTAGTCAAGGAAGATTCTGATAGTATATCCACAGAATTTGTCATTTCTCCCAATATCCCACACTCAGTGATAATTCTCCATTTATATTCAGTCCTATTGGCAGGCAGATCCATCAGACATACGAACAGTCAACAGGGAGTGACCATGGGAGGTTGTAACATTCATCCCACACACTAAGATGTCTTAATGGTATCTGCAAACACTGACAAGGTAAATTCATGATGATAACTATCTGTCATATTTCCTCCACTAAGGAGGAGTTTTGTTTTTTTAAAAACTCCTCCATGTTTGAATACCATTTGGACAAAGGTTTGCAAAAGCAAAGAAAGCTTTCTGGGTTGAGAATTTCAACAACTATCATCAACTCAGTACCACCGCTACTCAATACACTGGCTGACCTGCAGGGCATGGTTACCAAAATGGAACAGGGGCAATTAATGAGAGAAAAAATACAAGAATACAACTTCCTTCCCCGTGTCCACAAATTGACTAATGGGTTAATCTCAGACAATTTTGGAAGGGATAATCCACATTAAATCCTGACAGGGACAAAAGCTTGCCTTCATATTAAGGACACCATCTATCTATTAGGTAGCAGATCTATCATGGTAAACGGGATAGGATCAGAACTGCCAAAATTAAGTACATGGGAGGTGTTGCAGACAATTAGCAGTTTTTCTCTCACTCCATTGTTACAATCATGACAGGAGATGATATTTGGTAAAATTGAAATCAACTGCATAGAGTAGTATCATGCATCACACAAAGGAAGATGATAGTGGTTAATGGAGGCCAATATTCTCATTTCCAGGTGGCAATCACCAAACAGCTTCAGCCATCATCAAATATGCTAATGGCAATGTCCACTGATTTTCTATTTACCAATTTCATGGAAAATTAAACACCTTGCACTCTCATTTATCAAACCCTGCACAACATTGAAGAGTTTGATTATTGGCTTGTAACAAAGAAAGTATATTTGGCCACTACGATACGATAAAACCTTGTTCATCCTCGGAGGGAAATTGGTCTGCCAACAGTCACAACACGCAAGGTACACAAAAACTTGAAATTAAATTAAATTAAAAGTGAGAAAAAAAAAGACAAGAGATTGTTGGCTGGCTGCCTTGTGCACAGCGTCTTAACCGGAACGAACGAAGAACGAAGAAACAAATGCAGGCTTATCCCCTGGGAAAAGGATTCTAAAAATAGAGTGCCCCCACCGTCGAGGCTTGTGGGGAATGTCGGACCTTCCGGTCATTGGCTGATTGTTCGGCAGGATTCCTTGACATTCAGCAGCATTCTGACTCCATAACATTTTAGTGGGTCACCACTGACCAAACAGCATGATCATTGCGGTCACACGAGAAGGTCAGAGCCCGACTATTCCGGGACAAGTGACCCTCGCCAAAACTATTCCACGCAGGCACAAATTAGGAGTATGAATCACTAGACCACGGGACTGTTTGTACCATCGCCCGGTGGGGAATCGCCTCAGCGCAGAGGGAGAAGAGGAGGGAAGAGACTGCAGCCCTAAGATTTTTGCCTCCACCACAGTGGGGAGGTGTTTGGAGGACTCACTGTGGTGGGTGTTAATTTGTGTTTATTGTTGTTATTATTGTATGTATGACTGCAGACCTTAAGGTCTGAATGACAATAAAGGCATTCAATTCAATTCAATTCAATTCAATTCAATTCAATTCAATTCAAATACTGAAGTGATATTATGTGCTGTTTTAACATTTTCTATTTACTCTTACATTTGACATTGAGATCCTAGGAGGTTAACATCATTGAAGATCTAACACTAACAATTGCATCCATTCGGCATATCTACATGTAAATACCCCCCTAATGTTGTTGTGCTGTAAAATCTCAAATGTGCTGGCTGATTGTTGGTAGCAAATTCAAACTATGCCTTGCAAAGGTGTTTCTCATAGAGGTGGAACAAGATCTTTACAACAATTTCCATTGTTTTAGTTTCTAGTTCTTAAATGTTTGATGGGTTTTTAAACTTTTTTAAACATGGTATGGCTAATCACAGCTCCAATGTCACCTGTGAATTCGCTAACAAAACCACTGAGGGCTGCACAATGGCAGAACACCAGAGACCTGGGTTCGATCCTGACTACAGGGGCTGTCTGTGTGGTTTGCACAGTCTTCCTGTGACCATGTGGGTTTTGTCCGGGTACTCCAGTTTCCTCCCACTATCCACAGATATGCGGGTTTGTAGGTAAATTGGTTTCTGTAAAGTGCTCTTGATTGTACAATGCACAAGTGGCATAACACGGAACTAGTGTATGGGTGATCGATGGTCAGAGTGGACACGGTAGGCTGAAGGTCCTGTTTTCATGCTGTATCTTTAAACTAAACTAAACATAAGTTGGTCAAATAACAGGTGCTGATGAGACAGTGTGTAAAGTGAGATAGAACATCTTGTTGAGTAGTACTATAACAACCTCTCGCTCAACATCAGCAAAACTAAAGAACTAATCATTTACTTCAGTAAGCGAAAGTTGAAAGACCACACAACAGTTATAATTGGTGTGACAGTGGAACGATAGCATCTTCAAATTCCTAAGCATTGAAATCTTGAATGACCTGCCCTGGATTCATCACATAGATGCAATCCAGTGCCTCTACTTTCTTTGAAGTTTAAGGAGATACAGCATGTCACCAAATGCACAAATTTCTATACAGTTAATGTACTTTAGAAACCATGCTGACTGATTGCATCATGGCCTGTGTATAGTAATTCAAATGCGCAGGAACACAAGAGGCTGTGGGCTCAGTGGAGTGGTGAGCTCAGTCCGTTCCGTCATATACATTGCCTTCCCCACAATCAAATGCATCTACATGAGGCGCTGCCTCAAGAAGGCGACATCTATCGTTAAGGGTCCCCGTCGTCAAAACCATGCCCTCTTCTTGCTGCTACAGTCCGGCAGGAGGTATAGAATCTTGAAGTCCCATGCCACCAGGTTCAGTTACAGCTTCTACTGGTTTACCCAGCAACAGAACATGACGGACCAATTTGCAAATCCAAGTGCCACTACGGGACCCAATCAGGAGCCCAGTAATAGAACAAACTGAAGACTCAGTGTCCCAAATCTTTCAGTAAATCTGGACATCTAAGTTTGCATTTGTTATTGTCTAAGTGGAGGTCCAAGATGTACAACTGTTTAAGTGTCAGCAGTTCCATTTGAAACCTTTGGCATTTGGCAGCATTTGGCAGCAAAATCCAGTCCACTGCCTCTTGTTGCCCCAGCAAATCCCTGATAATCATTGATACATAAACAGAACAGCTACTCCTTTAAGATCTCTGGTGCAGCAGATCCTCACCAACATCCATTTGCTCATCCTTTTTCTGAGAACTTCAAAAAGAGAAAATACTTAGGGCTGCACCTATTTCCCATTTATAGATTAAAACATTGAAAAGTAGTCCAACTTTTCAAAACGTTCTCAAAAAGGCTAGAATGCTGCCATACATACATGTTATACACTTGGAGATTATTTATATGTAAATCTGAAATAATTGAACAAAGGCTCATTATTAGATCATGGATATTTCACGCAAAGCTGGTATTTTGTAAGATTCTGTTTATAGAGGTGACGAAATTGGATCCTGAGACCTCTGTTGGGATTCAGCTTGCATTGGCCAGAATTATCCCCGGCATAAACTACAAAGGCCTGACTTGCACACAAAAGCCTTTTCTTTCTGTTGACAATATGATGTATTCCCCTGGTATCTGTGAAATCGCTCTTCCAACACAAACATGGTGTAAATCTGATTACATGCATCATTTATGGAAAAACATAGAATCAACTCATTATTAGTTTATGACCACAAAGGACCGTAAGAAAGAAAAGTCACTACAATTTGCCAAAGAGCTTAGCTCACGCAGTTCTCCTCCAGATTTAAATTTGCTGAGTTCTAGAACTTGACACAACAAAAATATAATTGTGATAATATATACATGACTTGCATTACTCATCATAAATTTAATAGTGCTAATAAACAGAGCTACCATATGTAATACCATTAAAACAAATAAAACAAAAGAAAGTGAAAAACAAAATGAAGAACTAATCAATTATGTGTAGGAAGGAACCGCAGATGCTGGTTTAAACCAAAGCTAGACACAAAATGCTGGAGTAACTCAGCGGGACAGACAGCATCTCTGAGAGAATGGTGACATTTCGGGTAGAGACCCTTCTTCAGACTAGTCAGGGCAAAGGGAAACGAGAGATATAGACAGTGGTGTAGCGAGATGTAGAACAAATGAATGAAAAATATGCAAAAAAGTAATGATGATAAAGGAAACAAGCCGTTGTTAGCTGGTTGCTAGGTGAGAACCGGAACCTGGTGTGACTTGGGTTGGGGACGGATGGATAGGTAGGGAGTGCAGGGGTTACTTGAAGTTAGGGAATTCTATATTCATACCACTGGGTTGTAAACTGCCCAAGCGAAATATGAGATGCTGTTCCTCCAATTTGCATTTGGCCTCACTCTGACAATGGAGGAGGCCTACGACATAAAGGTCACGGTGGGAATGGGAACAGGAATTAAAATGTTTGGCAACTGGGTGATAAAGTGGGTCCAGGCGGACTGAGCGAAGGTGTTCAGCAAAACGATCGCCCAGTCCATGTTTGGTCTCGTCGATGTACAGGAATTCACACCTTGAACAACGGACATAGCAGATAAGGTTGGAGGAAATGCAAATGAGTCTCTGCCTAACCTGAAAGGACTGTCGGGGTCCCGGGACAGAATCGAGGGAGGAGATATAGGGACAGATGTTGTAGCTCCTGCGGTTACTGGGGAAGTACCTGGGGAGGGGGTAGTTTGGGTGGGAAGGGAAGGGTTAACCAGGGAGTTGCGGAGGGAACGGTCTCTGTGGAAGGTGGAAAGTGGTGGAGAAAGGAAGATGTGACGTGGTAGGATCCCGTTGGAAATGGTGAAAATGTAGGAGGATTATATGTTGTTTGCGATGGCTGATGGGGTAAAAGGCAAGGACTAGGGGACTCTGTCCCTGTTGTGACTAGGGGGCGCAAGGGTAGAACTGTGGGGTACCGAGGAGATACATGTGAGAGCCTTATTTATGATGGAAGAGGGGAAACCCCGTTCCCTAAAGACTGAGGACATCGCGGTTGTCCTAGTATGGAACACCTCATTTTGGATGCAGATTTGGCATAGACGGAGGAATTGGGAGTAGGGGGACAGTCTTTGCAGGAAGCTGGGGGGGGGGGGGGAAGTGAAGATCGTGGCTTTGCAGGAAGCAGGATGGAAAGAAGTGTAATAGAGTCATTGCGGGAAGCAGGGTGGGAAGAAGTGTAGTAGAATCTTTGCAGGAAGCAGAAGGGTCTTGACATTGCCTATGTCCTTCGCTCCATAGATGCTGCCTCACCCGCTGAGTTCTTCCAGCATTTTTGTCTACCTTCGATTTTCACATATCTGCAGTTCCTTCTTAAACAAAGATACATGAACATTCACACAATAGGTCAGAGCATATTCAGAAAGAGTGTGGGACAGGTGCAAAGAAAGTCTAGTTTGTAATTATTACTTCATCAATAATTACCCATAAATTAGGTAGGATTCATCTTTACCCCATTATAAACATTGGTCTTTGTAAATGAAACTGATGTGCTACCATACTGAGATCTATATTCTGCACTGTACTTTTCCCTTTGATTCAACTTGATTTTCACTTGATTATATTTATGTGTGAAATACTTGATCTCTTTGGATAGCACACGAAGCAAAGTTTTTAATTGTAATTCGGTACACATAACAACAATAATTCCTAAACCTACTGCTTAAAAACAGATGTTCCCTGCCTGTTTTGTAACGATAAGTACATATTGCCACCACATTATCCAAATAAAAATGCAGCTGCTTTGTTATCACAGACATAAAACCCCATAACATTTTACAGAATTAAACTTTAGAATATTTGAAAAGCACCAAACTGAATGTGTATTGAATTGGGATGATACAATCTTACTGTGGATCTCCTTAATCAAACAGTAATAAAACATATATTTATCTTGACGAGCTCTGCATCTGGGCTGATTTGTTTGAATGTTGTAGGTTAATGTAGATTGCCAAATAATCACTTGCAGTTTCTGCTCACTACATTTATCAGTTATTTGAAGGTGCCAGAACCTACAATTCATTCCTCAACAAGAGAGGCAGAAAATAGAACAAATCAGAACAGCATAACAGAATAGTTTTCATATTCATTCCATGCTGTTTAGGAACAGGGATTCCTTTGTCATCTGCACAAAAAACATGGGATTCCAACAAGCCTGTTCTAAACGCATAGTTGCACAAAAAAGTCTTAAACCCAGATGCTTGGCAGAAGTTAATGACTTTTTATTTTAATGGACTGTACAATTCATTATATCCCCAAACAGCATCATTCGAAGGAAACGGGAAACTGAACCAGCAATGATAAAAATTGTCACCCGGTAATTACCAAGACAAGTAGTCATGAGACGGACAGCGTGCTTTTTGTGGAAAAATGTACATCTGATCTCAATCAAGAATCATGAGGTATGATCATGTGTCCAAACTGAGTAATTTTTAAGTGAAACCATGTGAGAAAATATCTAATGGCAAAGCAGGGAAGTTATATCCTCTCGGCTCATCTTTGCCATTGTACTGGACTATTCGGGGATCAACGTTTACACGGGTGCTTTTTGCAACAGACTTAGTACATGATGTGGTCAAAATCTCTGTCCTTTCCTGACTGATCACTTTGCCAAGAAACAATTTCCCCTTTTGCTTTAATCTTTGAATGCCTGGATTAAATCCTCTATAGAAACAACACAAGGGTTCATAGTGGCACAGCTGTTGAGTTGCTGCCTTACAGCGCCAGGGACCTGGGTTCGATCCTGACTATCGGTGCTATTTCTATGGCATTTGTACGTTCTTCCTGTGACCTGCGTGGGATTTCTCCGGGAGCTCCAGTTTCTCTCCACATTCCAAAGACATACAAGTTTGTAGGCAAATCAGCTTGGTAAAGTTGTAAATTGTCCCTAGTGTGTGTGTGTGTAGGATAATGTTAGTGTGCAGGGATCGTTGATCGACGTGTACTCACTGGGCCAACGGGCCGGTTTCCCCACACTCATTAACTAAACTTAAAAAAAGACTAATAGCAAGATGTTGCATTGCTCCCAAACTTGTCACCACACACACATGGATTATTCTTCCATCGCAATTATGTGTAAGTACTTGCCATTCTGCAAAATTAGAAAATCACAAAGCAGTTAGGAATCCGGTGGTGCCAGCAATGGCTGCCTCGCCAACAGTCTGTCTGTCCCTTCTTTCTTTGTGTTTAAATAGTATGTGTTAAATGTATGTTTTTAGTGTTCTTTAGCTTGTTTTACGTGGGGTGGGGGGGATTTTCTAATCTCTTACATCGACGGAGATGCGCTTATTTTCCATATCGTATCTCCGTCTGCACTGCGGCCTAACATCGCGGAGTTGACGGCCTTTACTGGAGATCGACTTTTGAGAGCTCCACGGCTGGGGAGCACACTGGACTTTAACATCGCGGAGCCCGCAATCCCTTTGCCAGGGATCGACCTCAGAGCTCCAACCGTGGGTGCCTGCGGACTTAACATCATGGAGCCCGCGGTCTCTGGTTAGAGACCAACTTCGGGAACTCCAAGCTGCAGAAGCTTTGACCGCCCTGATGCGGGAGTTTTGATTGCCCCGATACGGGAGTTTCGATTGCCCCGATACGGGGGTTTCGATCGCCCCGATACGGGGGTTTCGATCGCCCCGATACGGGGGCTTCGACCACTGGCTGCGGGAGCTTCGATTGCCCCGAAGGATAGTTCGACTGCCCCGACCGCAGGTACAAATTTAATGTACAAATATGACAAACTGTGCCATAGAAATACTACATCAGTTAATAACCAGTAAACAGTTTTGCAATCAGTGACATTTCAATTTCTCACGAGAACTTGCATAAGACAACGGAATGTGAAAGGCCAGGACACCAAGTTGAATATCATGCTTGAACTTGACCAGCTAAAAGCAATCATTGCAACATATGCATTGCAGCATGTACTCATCTCTGTCCTTTGAATTTCAAAAACAAATTACTCATTTTATGAAAAGCCAATGTGTGTTAACAACTCTGAAACTATACAGCAAAATATTCACCATTCAATACAAACTAGGCAATGACTGATTGCTTGGCTTTTTAACTATACTTAGAAGTCTTTAACTTTGACATTACAGGTGCACAACCTTTTATCCGAAAGCCTTGGGACCAGACACTTTTCGTAATTCGGAATTTGTCGGCCTTCGGAATGGAAATATTTTTGCGTAGATTTTAATGGCTGGCTCAGTGGTAGAGTGCTCGGCACATATCCGCAAGGTCGCGAGTTTGCGCCTTGATCCCGTCAGTTCCTTGGTCGCAAGTTTGAGTCTTCAATGTAGTTTTTTCTTGCAGAATAAATGTCTGTATGAAATGCAGTGTGTTGAATGAATTCCTGAATTTGTAAATGCATTGAATCACCTCTCGCACTCATGTCACCCTAGCGGGGCTACATACCCTTAGGCGGCCTAAGGCGACATTTTCACACTCTTATATCCGTGTGCAGCAGAGGCGACGTGCGTTTGGCGCCAAACGTGAGCTTTGGCGTGCCATGTTTAGCGCCAAACATGAGCTTTGGTGAGCTTTGGTGTGCAGACGACATCCTGGAAAAAATGTCCGGTTTCTTCCAGGTAGGCGATATACCCTCCCGGGCAATATACCCTCCACTTCTCTTTTATGAAGGGGATTTAGTTCCCCTTTCTTCCAGGACCGACCGGAGGTTCCGCTGTCACCACTGCGGGCCACCCTCGGTGAACGCTCACTCAACTTTGTCTTGGGATTCCTACTCTCCCGCGCAATATACCCTCACCTTCTCTTTTATGAATGGGGATTTAGTTCCCCTTTCTTCGAGGACCGACCGGAGGTTCCGCTGTCACCTCTGCGGGCCGCCCTCGGTGAACGTCCTGTCTCCCTGTCCCTGGGATAGTAGGGGGCGATCAAACAGCATAATACCCCCCTCCCCCTCCAACTCCAGAGGAATCCGCTCCCCGATGGGCCGCTATGGCGACAAGTGGCAGTTCGCCCACAGCCCGAGCTGCGCCCCCCCCAAGAACAAGACGTACCTGGAGCGGGGCTGGGCTGGAGTTGCTGATCTGGGATCTGCGTGCTTGCAGTGGGCCTGGGGGTCGGTGTCCCGATGAGGGGGCACAGCTCGGGCTTTGGGCGAACTGCCAATTGTCGCCGTAGCGGCCCATCGGGGAACGGCTTCTGGTGGTCCTGACGTCTCCGGCCAGTTTGCAGTTTTCCTCTGGAGTTGGAACGGGGCTGGGCTGCTGCTGGCTGTGGGTCTCTGGGATCTCCGTGCTTGCAGTGGGCCTGGGGGTCGGTGTCCCGTTGGTCCTGACGTCTCCGGTGACTGGCACTGACCTGCTGGCATTGCCGACGTGAAGACAGTGCAAAGCTCCCGCGCCGGTGCAATGGGCGGGGAGCTGGAGAGGGGAGGGAAGGGGTCACACACATGGCCGGGAAGCAGAGGGGTGTAGGTGGGGTGAAGCTGAAGGGAGCGACAATCTGCTGCTGTCTGCCCGCTGAGTTAAAAAGTTCCCACGCAAGACTCACGATACACTGTGTATCGTGAGTCTACCGTGGGAACTTTTTAACTCAGCGGGCAGGCAGCAGCATATTGTCAATTATTAACCCTCCCGCGCAATGTACCCTCACCTTCTCTTTTATGAATGGGGATTTAGTTCCACTTTCTTCGAGGACCGACCGGAGGTTCCGCTGCCACCTCTGCGGGCCGCCCTCGGTGAACGTTTTCTAGGACCTTTCTTCAAGGACCGATAAAATGTCCGTTATTCGGAGGTTTTCGTTATTTGGATCTTCGGATAAAAGGTTGTGCACCTGTACTATTTATTGTTGTGCAGTGTACTGACTCGAAAATTCAATCCCAAACTGATATAATTTCCTTTAACACAACAGCATTCGACCTGGCAGATTTAGCACGTTGCCACTCTTATAAATACAGTGTTTTGCTGACATTGGATGCTATGTTGTACTCAATGCAAAATAAATGTCTCAAACATTTAACATTTTTTTCAAAAGCCAAAATAGTTGACCTTGGTTTCAGTCAAATGCTCTAGGCATGGTGGAGCATGGATTAATGCAAAATTATGTTTTTTCCATGATTCAATAACATTTTCAGAATTGATGCTACTTAGACAGCCGGTCAGAGTCAAGTACAACTTCCTTTTATCTCAGTTCTACAAACTTTAAGGTGACAAAGGAGTTCTGTGCAAGATGTGCAGGTGAGCAGTTGGTCATGATGGAGCAGGTGAGTGGCTGGACTGTTATCTGCCTCTTCTTAAGTTTGTGCTTGGCCACAATGCTCCTGTTCAAGAGTCTTTTCTGATTATTTAAGCAGTACCGGGATGGAGCTTCTCATAAGTTAGTGAGGATGGTGCAATTGTCAAGAGGGTTTTTCTTCTGTTCTCTTGGGAATCGCTGGCTGTGCCAGACACAGCACGCACATTTCTTTCACGAATCTGGCATCAAATATGGATGGTATCTCCACTGATTGGGCTTGGTTAAATATGATCACATCATCGATACTGGGGATGTTGGTGCATTTGGAGAATTTTGTGCTGATAATACTTCTCCACTACTTGAGGTGTCTACTGTTGATTGAAATTGCCTTCAAAGCATCCAGGAGATAGGGAATCATGGCAGTTTGAAGCTCTGGTCCGGTCCCGGCAGGAAAGGCCGCGCTAATCCAGTTGGTAGGCCGCGAGGAGGGGGGTGAGGACACTGAACTGCAGATGTGGTTTAAACGAAAGATAGACACAAAATGCTGGAGTAATTCAGCAGAACAGGCAGCAACTCTGGAGAGAAGGAATGGGCCACGTTTTGGGTCCAGACCCATTTTGTGTCTATCTATATCTTGAGAGATGTGGACACCCAAGAACTTGAAACTGTTGTCTCTCCCCACTGCTATCCCATTGATCAAGACAGGTCCATGCATCCTTGGCATTCCCCTCCTGAAGTCAACAATCAAGTCCTTGGCCTAGCTGATGTTGAGAGCAAGATTATTGTTCTGGCACCATTCAATCAGATTTTTAATCTCCCTCCTCCACTCTGGCTCATTTTTACCAGTTATTCATTCATAGCAGTGGTATTGTTGGCGAATTTGGAACTGTCTCAGGCTTTACATTCACAGGTATAGGGAGAATCGGACAGGGGACTGAGCACACAGGCCTGAGGTGCTCCATTCATAGAAACATTGAAACATAGAAAATAGGTGCAGGAGGAGGCCATTCATTGTGATCATGGCTGATCGACCCCTATCAATAACCCGCGCCTGCCTTCTCCCCATATCCCTTGACTCCACTAGCCCCTAGAGCTCGCTCTAACTCTCTCTTAAATCCAATTCAGAATCACAATTCTTATAATTGTGGAGGAGGAAATACTGTTGCCCATTCCCACTGATCGTGATCTGTCAGTGAGGGAATCAAGGATCCAATTATGTAGGGATGAGCAGACACCCCGTTCTCTGATTTTGGTAATATGTTTGGAGGGGATGATGGTGTTGAATAATGAACTGACGTTGATGAACAATCGCTGGACGTGCATGTTCTTATTGTCCACCTGGTCCAGTGCAGAGTGGAAAGCCAGCAAAATTGCATCCCCCTTTATCTATTGTGGCAGTAGGCAAATCTTAAGCTAGGAGTTGATATATGTCCAAACAAATCCTTCACAGTATTTTATCACAGTGGATGTTAGTGCCACGATTTGGTAGTCATTGAGGCATGTCTCCCTACTCTTCTTGGGATTGGTATTATTGATGACATCACATGTACTGATTTATAGGAGACACTGCCTCAAAAAAGCTGTCAATATCCACAAAGACCCACACCATGCACACATTTGCATTTCATTCCTCCTATCAGCAATGTGGCACAGGAGCCTGAAAAGTGTGATCACCAGGTTAAAGAATAGCTCCATACCAACAAACAACAGACATTACACAACACTAACCTTTAAAACTATGAACTATTCGATGGAAGGGTCTCGACCCAAAACATTGCCTATTTCCTTCGCTCCATAGATGCTGCCTCACCCGCTGAGTTTCTCCAGCATTTTTGTCTACATTCTAAGGACTGTGTTTGGTTGCTCCAAGGACTGGTATTACGGTTATTTATTTACTGAATGTTTAAAATAATATCCATGCATGTTGTGTTTACAGGCCTGTTAAGCAGCTACATGTATGAATTTCATTGTTCCATTGTCAATACATATGACAATTAAACATTAGGGTGGTTACGGTGGCGCAGCGGTAGAGTTGCCATCTTACAGCGAATGTAGCGCCGTAGACCGGGTTCGATCCCGACTATGGGTGCTGTCAGTATGGAGTTTGTACGTTCTCCCCGTGACCTGCGTGGCTTTTCTCAGAGATCTTCGGTTTCCTCCCACACTCCAAAGATGTACAGGTTTGTAGGTTAATTGGCTTGGTAAATGTAAAAATTGGCTCTAGTGTGTGTAGGATAGTGTTAATGTGTGGGGATCACTGGTTGGCGCGGACCCATTGGGCCAAAGGGTCTGTTTCCGCGTTGTATCTCTAAACTAAAAATCTAAACTGAACACCCCTAACTCTTAATTCTCTTGATTATCAGATAATGGCGTTGTGCAATAGGGGCTGGTTAGTAACGGACTATAGTCTTACAGGTAGCACACCCTCTTGTATGCTGAAGTGAAGGAACATGAAATAGTCTAGAGCTCAACCTGAGTATGCACAAACATAAGGACCTTCTGCCCTGAGAATACAGTAATCAATCCTTTAAGGAGTAATATGTAGGAAGGAACTGTAAATGCTGGTTTAAACCAAAGATAGACACAAAATGTTGGAGTAACTCAGTGGGATAGTCAACATCTTTGGAGAGAAGGAATGGGTGACATTTCAGGTCGAGCCCCTTCTTCAGACTGGGGTAATTTAAGGGGCAATACTTAGTTCATTTCTTAAATCTTACCTTAATGGCCTCTCTAAATGATTGCTAAGCTAGTCACAATTTAAGAATGTTGTTGTTAATAGTAATCTAGTTATCTACTCTTCAGTGGGTCAAGAAGAAAATCTATTAGCCAAAGCTAATCAGAGCATCAAGATCAGGAAGGTGCCCTGTTTGGTTAATATTGATTTTGCTGATCTCTTTTTGGACCTGTATTTTGTATCAGAATACAGTGCACATTAATTAGATAGAAATGGTGATCCTGACTTTACTTACAGCCAAAAATAAGTTACTTTGCTAAAATACGGGACGTAGAATTATACTGTTACATAAACCAGGCATTCCAAGAGAATAAAGGAATAGAAGATAACAATTGAAAACTATTAACTTTTAGGAAAGAAAAGTTGCACATTATTTTGAGCAATAACTTCTGGTTATGATGAGAAGCATCACATTGCTACTTCTAGTAACTGAATACTGTATAATGTTAACAAAAAATAACTACATCAGCTGTAATTCTAAACTTAGGAAAAAATGAGAAAGTTTTTCCTCATCATAAATCTGAAGCGTAAGCAAACATCCCTTATTTATAATGTTGAGAATTACAACAATGCAACCAGTGATACTGACCAAAGGTAAATTACTACATACACTTTCTGGTGATGAATCTACTATTTTCCTGACAATTCCAAACAGGATATAGTTGTACTTTTTTTTTACAAAACTTTAAAAGTTTTAACATCAACATTTCTTAAGCAATAGTCAAGAATAATTGTGAGCAGCCATTCAGATACTTTTCCATAGACCTATACTTTTTATAAATGAATATTAAAGGGGTTTAAAAGTGGAGCCAATGAACTAGGCAGGATATTCCAATCCTGTCCATGACCTTGCATCAAACACCATACTTAAAACCACCCTTAAAATCAAACGTGTGAATTTTGGAAATCTGAAAAACAGAAAATACTGAAATGCAAGACAGGTAAAGGAGGCATCTGCACAAAGAGATGTCAATGTTTCAGGTTACAGCCAAGGGCTGTAACATTAATTTTCTTTTTGTTTCCATAAATGTTGCTAGATTTGCTGAGTGTTTCCAGCATTTTCTGTTTTCATAGCATTCACTTTGTACATATTCTAGCTTTGTTCTGTATTTTCTGCAGTAAAGTACTTCTACTTTCAACTTCAAGTGTACGTATTCAAAATTGTTACCATGAATCAAAGCACATATGATGCCAATCAATACCAAAGCAAGCGAAAAATGACATCTATTCTGTGCTGGAATAAACCACTAATTTGCATTTTCACATACATCAACAACAGCAGTGAAAACTGGTGTGAAATAAAACTGTGAAATTACCAAGAGATTACATCATAGTCCTGAGAAGCTGCTTGGACTAAGTGTAGTTTTAAATAAATTGCTGTTGAATAACCCTCTTACTGGCTACTTGTTTCCTCAAGTGAAACTGAGGTGCTCAAAATTATATTTTGCTCAATTTTAATATTTACAGTTATTGAATCAATTACTCAATAGGATTGGCAAGTAATTCAAAATTTGATATAATCCATGAAAATCATAATTGGGGGGGGAAATCATAATTGGGGGGAAATGTAATGGCCAAATTGTTGTGTGCCGATGAAAGGGTTAATAGACGATTACTTGAATGACAATGCACCTATGTTAATAAGTGGAAAATAAAGAAAACCTTTACGTGAATCATTTTTGATTGAATCACACCAAGAAAAAGTAGAAGGAAGTGAAAGACCAAATATCAGTCCCAAATTAATCCCATTTTAATCAATGTTACACAAGTACTGAACATGCAGAACCACACCGCATTTAGCATTAGGCTGGCCCCAACCATTGCCCATCAGCAAGCTGTATGGTCCAAAATCATAGTGGTTTAAGACCATCCAGCAGTGTTAAGGATCAGTTAAATTATGGCCAAGCGATTTTCTCTAATACCTCTCTTTAGAAACGATGCCGTTCTCTGGATTATTGCAAGCCCTAATGAAGGAAAATGAATGAAAGTACATGTGAGGAAAATGAAATAATTTGAAGAAGGTTTTGAACTGAGATGTTGAGAAAGTGAACTACATGCAATGTAGTATTATTTATTTATTCAATTTAGGCATTCAAAACTCATTGCTTGCTTTGACACCCTGTAATAACAACACATAAAAGGTCTGAAACCAGTCCGCTGCTTAGATATTTATGATCTTACCAATAGCAAGAAACAACACTGTTCAATGTGACTATTAACTCCTATTGACAACCTACTTGTGGTCCAAACAGATCAGGAGAGAGTTTCAAATGACCAGTCTAGAGAACCAAATGTGGGAACATATAATTGGAGTTATGATTTGCACTTGCAGCAGTTACAGTTGTACTTTCTTTTGATTTGAGATAAAAAAACATTTTGGGACCTGAAGAAGGGTCTCGACCCGAAACATCACCTAGTCCTTCGCTCCATAGATGCTGCCTCGCCCGCTGAATTTCTCCAACATTTTTGTCTACCTTGGGATCTTTTATGATTTTTTTTTAATGCTTTGTGATCAACTGATGGGGCCGCTGCCTCGGGTTTGACCTTGACTTCGGTTGCAGCCTGTTGCACATTCTCCGCGACAACGAGGGTTTCCTCTGGATGCTCCGGTTTCCTCCCCTATCCCAAAGACGTGCTGGTTTGTAGGTTAATTAGTCTCTGTACAATTCCCCTAATGTGTTGCGATTGGGCAAAACGTAGAATAACATAGAACTGTGAGATCAATGGCCAGTGTGGACTTGGTGGGCCGAAGTGCCTGTTTCCATATTGATCTTTAAACTAAACTGAACATTTAACAATCTTTGAATAATTTATGACAATGCAACTGCAGCATTGTTTTTTTCTTAAATCAGCACATCCAAGAATTTGTTGTTGTTTGGTCTCAAAATGTCAGTATTTTCCTCGGCTTTGTCTGTTCTATGTAGGTGGTAACTTAAACATCCAAAACATTCGAAAAAATGTATTTTTCAAAATCAGAATCTGTCCAAGATACCATACCCAAGTAATCCTCTTACATATCTAATATGTTACAATAAAGTGTATTTTTTTGGTAAAGCAGGCATCAACAGTTAAATATTTATGATCTTACCAATAGCAAGAAACAACACTGTTCAATGTTAATATTAACACCTATTGACAACCTACATGTGGTAGGTTAAATGTTAAATGTTTGTAGTGTATTAAAAGTTAAATGTTTGTAGTCTATTAAATGTAGTATGTAGAGACTACATCAAGAGCCTAAAATTTGTCATAGAATTGAAAAATCTACCTCACCAGAGGAGGCCATATGGTCCACCATATTCATGCTGTCAAAAATAGCTGTTTAGGCTACTCCGAATTCTAAGACTATGGTGCCATAGGCTATGGTGCTCGATGTTCATCCAGGGCTTTCCTTTTAAGGCATTCTTTCACCATCATCCTTCAAACTGCAAGTTCCAGTCCATCAATGTTTTCAGTGAAAATAAAATTTCCCAACTCCTTCCAATAAATTCATCTCCCCTAGTTATTAACCTCTCTGCTAAGAGAAACACGTCAGGACCATCAACTTCTCACCAACAAGAGAGAAGTCCTGGCCTACCATCTACCTCATTGGAAACCCTGGATTATACTTGCACTAAGCATTATTCCCTTTATCCTTTATCTGTACACTGCGGATGGCTTGATTATAATCATGTGTAGTCTTTCCTCTGACTGGAACAAAAAAGCTTTTTGCTGTATCTTGCTACACACAACATTAAACTAAACAACTTTGTATATAACAATTAAATCTTTCAACTTCCTTGGTCCCAAGAATATAATCCCACCTTAATCTTTAATGTTTTATATTCTACACCTTCAATACCATCCTCTTAAATCTTTTCTGTTTTCTCTTTATTGCCATCACATCCTTCCTGTAATGTAGTGACCAAGACTGTATGTAGTATTCTACCTGTGATCCAATAATGAATCATTGAAACCCCAGATGAGACATGATGTGAACATAAAGCACATCCTTGTATTTTCTAGCTGTTTTACGTGAATCATTCGAGCATTCGATTGCACACGCTGAACTGATGAGGTCATTTTCACCGAATCCTATGTGTGGTTTAAGTAATCAATTAGGGATGCCCATCTTGAATATAAATGTTGTGGTAATCTGTTAGGTTATTCCAAAATTATTATAATTGTACTTTGTCATATGCAGCCATCAATTTGCAGAAATGACTCATCCACAGATGATAAGATCATGATTCCTAAAATTAAATTTGTACGTATTAAATTATCATCCCCATAGCAATGTCTGAAGTGAAATTTGCATCAGCAATGAATCTGAAAATAAATTTGCTTGTGAACAAGTGGTGTATTTTGATTTGTACCGTAAATCAAAAAACACCTTTCCCACTCTTCTGAAGGTTCTGTATCATGGCTAAGATTCCTTCTTGTTGGCTCATGCTCAGTTTTTAATTTAAAATGTGTCATTGGAACTTTAGTTTTGCTTAGGAAGTCCCAGTAAAGTCTGTTCAGAATGTCTGGAGCAGTATCATATAACCTTTGAAATAGTGTTTCCTGATTAATAGCCAAAGCTTTGATTCATTTCCAAAAGTCATTTGAGTTAACGATTCTTCTCCGGCCTATTGGTAATTTGGTGCTTTGTCCCATTATGGTCCATAGTCGCAGACATTAAAAAAAAAATAGTTCTACTTGATAAATGTTACAGTTTCGAAAAGGTTTTCTTTCAACTCTAAAGTTTAACACGGTTGGAAAGGGATCTTGTTGCCACTTACAGTGTGGTAAGAAGCCCATGAGTGGTTCTTTAGACTGGTCATCAAAATTTCTCATCAGCATATTATATTTAAGCTACACGTGGGATATAGTCAATATAGAACAATCTTCATGTGCAGGTAAATTAATCAAACAGATTAAAACCAACTTTACCTATTCGCAATAACTCGGTAAACTATAATTTTTGGAATAAATTTAAAATGCATCAACAAATAAAGCATCTTGGTAACAAATACTTTGCACATGGTGAATTTAATCAAATGCTTCTTACCAGATTTCTTCTTTGCAACTGGTTCCCTGAAATAATAAGAAATAAGTTGTAATGAGTGAATGAAATAGTTGGCTATTATGTCAGTAAAAGTTACAAGACATCGAACCTTAGCATTTATAATCAAGATTTAGTTTTAAAATTCAATAAACAATATATGGGAATGGTCCAATCACCAATATTACATTGACAGCAATTTTCAATCTTTGTAAAGTACCATAAATGCAGTGGAAAGAATTCCTGTTCCCTTGCCAGGACTAAAGAAACTGGTTGTCTGCCAACCTGCATTCAATCTCTATTTAACATGCAGCAATTGACACGTGGATAGATTAAACATCGTTATTTTGATAATTACTGATCAGAGCTGTGAAATTGAGCTGGGAGTACAACACTCAAAAAATTATTGGGCTGACAGAAATTGAGTGAAGGCGATAAGGTGAAGAAATACTTCTCACAATGTTTGACTACAATGTGCAAGCTCAAAATCTATTAAGTATTGACTGCCAAATAGAAGTCTCTGTGCAGTTGATGCAATGGTGTAGCTGATGGAGATCAATGGGACCAACAACAATCCCTCTGAAGTGATCCGTCTGCAGTGATTGTTGTGTTCGGTACTGCAGAGCTGTTCAGTCAGGTAAGACATTCTGGCAGTACAAGTCAACAAGAACAAGGACTGCAGGAAGAATTAGTTAATTAACCAGAACATTGCGTGACAATGGTCCATTTGAGTTGGGGGAGTGGAATGCAATAATGGTGGGAAACAGCAGAGACAGAGAAATATGTTGGAAAGAACTGCAGATGCTGGTTTAAACCGAAGATAGACACAAAATGCTGGAGTAACCCAGCAGAACAGGCAGCATTTTGTGTCTTTGTAGACAGAAAAATAAATACTTTTCTCTGCTCTCACTCGGACGTCCAAAAGACCCTGTAGCAGGGTTTACTCTTCAAGGGTGGAGAGGAACGGAGTGGGAGATAAAAGATATGGTGGGAACCAAAGATTGAAAGGACTAAGGAGGAGGTTCAGTTTAAGGAGTGTAACTAGCATATACACTAATCTCCAGATTACTGGTTTACCCACAAGCAAATGACACAAGTTCCATCAGATCTGAGAGTTGGTGGTTCAAACATTGGCTTGAGAAAAAGGGATTTCAACTCATGCAGCATAATTATCAGTGCCAGGGGAAGAAGTTATTATGTTAGGATGTACGCCACTTGAACTGGACACAGCTCGATCTCTTAGTGAATCACGTAATCAGAGCTATGGACAAGCTTTCAGCGATGTGGTTGTGGGCCGATTCTGCTGAGGCATATTTTAGGAAGATGATGAGAAATTATGTGGTCACAATGCAACATTACAAAATGGGTACTGATAACTAGAATCTGTCAGGAAGAGAACAGCATACACACACATATTGACAATTTGAGTCAAAGCAGAAACAAATGATAAGACAATTGAAGGATCTTTATCTGAAAGCATGGAACATTCAGAGAGAGAGTTTCCTCCCAAATTCCAAAGATGTGCAGGTATGTAGGTTAATTGGCTTCTGTAAATTCCCCCTAGTGTGTAGGACAAAGAACTTGTATATGGGTGATTCATGGTCAGTGTGGACTCAGTGGGCCAAAGGGCCTGTTTCCATGTTGTATCTCTAAACTAACCTCTAAATTCTACCGCAGTTGGAAGGGAATGCTGAGATAAGTTTGCAATCAGGTCAGCCATGATTTAATTGAATAGCAGGGCAGAGTTGAGAAGCCAAGTAACCGTTGCCTGCTCTTACATATCCCTTTAAAGTGAAAAAGAAAATCGACCAACTGGAGAAATTATCCAACCATAGCTATCTAGAGGTCAAAACCAGTATTCGGTCAAAGGAAGAGACTCATAGAACATTGCCAAAAGCAAAAAGCAGTTTTCAACAGAGAAGGTTCATGAGCGAAAGAGTAGAAAACAAGAGTAATCTATTATGAAATATGGGGAAAAAAGACCATAAAGATGGTGTGCACTTTCACCCTCCGACATACTTATTCACCTCCTCTCCATTCAGTGTGAAGATAGATGTGCATATAGGTAAAGACCAAGACTGTTAATACGGGTTCCTTATAGACTGAAACTAGATGTCAAATGACATTGAGAAATAAGGAAATGCAATAAAACTAAACAAATATTTTGTTTCTGTCTTCATGGAAGACATAGAAAAACCCCTGAACATAGTGAATGAGGTCATGAAAGAAAGTACCTTAGTTAAAAAATAATTAGAATCAGTCATAGAGTCATACAGCATGGAAACAGGCACTTCTGCCCAACTTGCCCACATCGACCAACATGTCCCATCTACACGTCCCGCCTGCCTGCATTTGGCCCATATCCTTGTACAACTATCTTATCCATGTACCTGTCCAAATATTTCTTAAACGTCACAATGGTATCTGCCACCCCCCCCCCCCCGGCAGCTCGTACTATATACCCACCACCTTTTATGTGAAAAAATTACCCCTCAGGTTCCTAATAAATATTCCCCCCCCTTTAAACCTATGTCCCCTGGTTCTCAATTCCCCAATTCTGGGCAAGAGACGCTGCTTTTACGCATTCTATTCCTATCACGATTTTGTACACCTTCATAAGATCACCCCTATTGCTCCTGCACTCTAGCCTGCTCAACTTCTCACTATCGGGCAGGCCCTCAAGTCCTGGCAACATCCTGGTAAATTCTTTCTGCACCCTTTCTAGCTTGACAACATCTTTCCTATGACATGGTGCACAGAACTGAACACAATACTCTAAATGCAGCCTCACCAACGCCTTATATAACTGCAACATGACCTCCCAATGTCCATGTTCAATACTCTGACTGATGAAGGCCAATGTGCCAAAAAGCCTTTTTGACCACCATATCTACCTCCGGCTTCACTTTCAAGAAAAATTCTGAAGAAAGCAATGGGACTGAAAGCTAATAAATTCCTTGGCCCCAAGAACCAGCATCTGAACATTAGAAAAAAGATAATCAGCAGTTTATTTTGCTGTCACAGTATTTTCTATTATTATAAAGGTTGTAGCCAGGATTCGTGGATTTTCCTTCCACTTGAAAGCGCTGCTCATCTACTGTAAATCCAAATCGTAACAAAATCTCTGCCCAAAATTTAGCACATTGTCCAACACATCCTCTGCCTTATGGCTGGGAACACTGCAATCCATTAGAACCAGTTAGACAAATTCAAACCAGTTCTACTAAAGTCAGAGGAGCTAATCTAGAGAAGTTGTGCACACCCTTCATAACACAAGAATTTTTAAATGAATTGGATTTTTAAAATGTTAATTCAAAATTTATCACATTTCTGGAAATCAGAACTGTAGATTCATTTTATTTGGATCTTTTCATTTTTATATTAAATCTACCACACCCGGTCTGGCTTCATCAATGCTATGTTGTCTGTTCCAGGAAACTATATTATGCCTGATAAAAAATAGATTTTTATAATATAGAGAAAACAATCATAAAGAGCTTGTTAGTGAATAGTGCATTTCTAATTGGCACTCTAATCCCAGCAGGCACACAACAGCTATTTACTGGGGAACATTTCATACCAATTTCTGGATATTTAAAATTGCCTTTTGGCAAATATCAGCAAGATATTCAAACAGAAACCCCTCATCATTAACTGGAAATGGATGAACAACTGATTTTGTGTTGTCCTCGCAAACGAGCATAGAAATAGTGAAGTCCTCGGATTCTATTGGTTACAGTTTTGCTATTTGTGTGGAGTTGTGTTCTGTGAGGGTACTTTGTTGGCTTACTTGTTACAACACAGAAGGAGGCCAAATGACCCATCTGGCTGGCGAGGAGGGGGCTGTGGACCCCCAGCAGGACCAAAAACAAGACCTGTCAAAGGGCGGATGAGCTCCTAGCGAGCCAACAGCCATCTAGACTTCAGTAGAAGTTGCGATCTCTGTCGTACATAGCATTGTAAGGCACCGTGCCCGTTGATGTTTGCAATGATGATGATGATGATGGTGTATTTGTGAGTATGTGTATATATACACACTGAACAATTTTTTTTCTCTCATTTATTATATTGTTTACAGTGTACTATGTTTACATATTTTGTTGTGCTGCAGCAAGTAAGAATTTCATTGTTCTATCTGGGACATATGATAATAAAACACTCTTGACATGCCTACCAACTCCTCTGTGTATTTTGCCACTTGACTACACTTAGAGACATTTATCAGTATCCAATTAATTGCCCACCATGTATGTGAGAGGAAACCAGAGACCCTGTGGAACCAAATGCACTGGAGATCAGGATTGATCCCTGGGTCCCCAGAGATGTGGCGCAGAAGCTGACACGATGTTACGTTCCTGCTGGCTCAACTACAGATGTTGGTTTGCACGAAAGGACACAAAGTGCTGGAGTAACTCAGCAGGTCAGGCAGCATCCCCGGAGAACATGGTTAGATGACATTTCGGACAGGGACCCTTTTTTTAGTCTGTTTGCGTTCCTTTGAGTTCTATTAGCTTAAAGTTCAGTACTAAAATGAAGACCACCTGTAATCAAAGGTGGTAGAAGCAAGTTGCTTAACATTTTTTTTTAAACAAGGCATTTTAGTTTTCAAAGCAGCACTGGAGACTCTTATTTATTAAGGAAATGAAAACCATTTATTTAAATACCAATTGAATTCACGAGAAGTGCAGGCAAAATGTCATAGACAAGATAAAGCAGTGGAATTTGAAAGTACTAGACAATTAGGATCAACATGAATACAGATTTAGGGCAGCAGTGGAGACATAGTGTTGAGACACAGGAAGTAGAGTTACAATGTGTGACCACATTATCTAGAGGACAGAACTCAAACCAGGAATTTGAAGATAGGGAACAATTTATCAGTGAACAAGACCAAAAAAGCAGCTGTGTTAGGTACACAACAAATTTTAAATCAATTTCAATTTACAATATTCATAATGTATTCTAAATTTATCAAGTTTTATAATAACGATAGTACATGAACAGTAATGTTTTCCAACAGATTACTTCTTGCAAAATCCAAGCACCACATTTATCATTCACTTTGCAGGATTTTGGCATAGCTAGTAAGGCCAGTATTTATTGCCTGTCCCTGTGTGTCCTTGTGTATGTGATATTGAGCTGCCTTGAACTGCTGCAATCGTTTGTGTGAAGATGCAATGTTGCTGTGTAGGGAGTTCAAACAGGATGGTATCCCACTTTCTGAGGGAACCTAAAAATGGTGGTGTTCCTGCGTATTTACTACCCTTATCATTCTTGATGGTAGAGATCATGGAGTGGTAGGGTGCTGTTAAGAGTAATCAGCCTTGTTTTATATTCTTGTCCCCATGAAATGAATGCACTCCCAAGTCCCTTTGCATCTCCGATTTCTGAATCCTCTCCCCATTTAGAAAATAGTCTGCACCTTTATTCCTTCTGCCAAAGTGCATGACCATACACTTTGCTATGCTCTATTCCATTTGCCACCTCTTTGCCCACCCTCCCTATCTGTCCAAATCCTTACATAGCCTCCCTGTTTCTCTCAACACTACCTGTCACTTCACCTATCTTCGTATCATCCGCAAACTTGGCCACAAACCCGTCAATTCCATCATTCAGATCATTGACATACAATGTGAAAAGTAGTGAACCAAACACCGACCCTGGTGGAACACCACTAGTCACTGGCAGCCAACAAGAAAAGGCCCCCTTTATTCCCAATCATTGCCTTTTGCCAATCAGCCAATCTCCTATGCATGCTATTACCTTTCCTCCAATACCATGGGCTTCTATCTTATGTGGCACCTTACCAAAGGCCTTCAGAAATCCAAGTAAACAACATCTACCAACTCTGCTTTGTCTACCCTGCTTGTTACCCCCTGAAAAAAATGCCAACAGATTGCCTCTAACGATTAGCACGAAGAAGCCTGATAAGGTAAATGGTAGGGAATTGAAGAATGCAGGTGAACAGAGGGATCTGGGAATAACTGTGCACAGTTCCCTGAAAGTGGAATCTCATGTAGATAGGGTGGTAAAGAAAGCTTTTGGTGTGCTGGCCTTTATAAATCAGAGCATTGAGTATAGAAGTTGGGATGTAATGTTAAAATTGTACAAGGCATTGGTGAGGCCAATTCTGGAGTATGGGGTACAATTTTGGTCGCCTAATTATAGGAAGGATGTCAACAAAATAGAGAGAGTACAGAGGAGATTTACTAGAATGTTGCCTGGGTTTCAGCAACTAAGTTACAGAGAAAGGTTGAACAAGTTAGGGCTTTATTCTTTGGAGCGCAGAAGGTTAAGGGGGGACTTGATAGAGGTCTTTAAAATGATGAGAGGGATAGACAGAGTTGACGTGGATAAGCTTTTCCCACTGAGAGTAGGGAAGATTCAAACAAGGGGACATGACTTGAGAATTAAGGGACAGAAGTTTAGGGGTAACATGAGGGGGAACTTCTTTACTCAGAGAGTGGTGGCTGTGTGGAATGAGCTTCCAGGGAAGGTGGTGGAGGCAGGTTCGATTTTATCATTTAAAAATAAATTGGATAGTTATATGGACGGGAAAGGAATGGAGGGTTATGGTCTGAGCGCAGGTATATGGGACTAGGGGAGAATACGTGTTCGGCACGGACTAGAAGGGTCGAGATGGCCTGTTTCCGTGCTGTAATTGTTATATGGTTATATGGTTTATATGGTTATAAGTTATAATGAGGTTTTACAGCTTTTAGATTCTAAATAGTCATCAATGCAGTTCATTTTTTCCTCTAGTCAGGTTCCAAATTCAACGTAGGGTGAAAAGGGAAATTTAAAACGCTTTACGTGAATTTTCATCTTTGTGAATTCTTTATTGGTTGCTCAACTGTTGGCTGGCGGGGGTCCAACTGAACAAATGCCTAATATCAGCGTGTCTTTGGAAAAATACTATTCGTACACAGAATTGTCAGTATGCTGGAATCACATCTTATTTTTATGAGGATTGATACATTCTACCCAATATCTACTAATGCAATTGCATATTCCAGGGCTGTTCCAAAAGTGTTTCCTTTTGATCGGGACATAACACACAATGATTTATGAGCATTTATGAGTATCTATTTTATTTAAGCTCTCCAGTGATAGATCACGCAAATACTAACTCTTCATAAGATTGATTAAGCTACTTTATTTTCTCTTAGGTAAACATAGAGAATAGTAAATGTGATTAGATCTACATTTTTCATCAATACAACTTATTTTTGAGTGCTAATGAGAATATACTGGACATTTAATATTATTGCCTTCTCTTTCAACATTAGGCTTTACTGCCTGTTTGCCCTCAAAGGAGCCCACTTGCAAAAAAAGATAAAGCCTCTCCACAAAGACACATTTTATTTTTTAGTTGCATCAAATGTAAATACCTTTCAACTCAACAGGATGCAAGTTCTTGTACTTTTGCCTAATGGATGAAAAAAGCAAGGTCACCCTGACGCTATTTGTGATAGTCACAAAGATAGCAACAATTTCATGATGTGCACAAGTGTTGTCAAGTTTCTTTCTGTAACATTGACATTTAGTTTTCAGTGTTCCCACTTGATGCATTGCAGGCACTTTGCATCGAATGTGCCATTGTCTGCACCTGACTTTCAAAGGGACAAACAACAATACAAGTAACATTCTCACTTTCCCAGCCACATGGTAAAGTTGCTACTGAATGGATGGTTTCTTGGTCCTCCTGAATATTCCAAATGGAATTTAAACTGGAGGTTTCTCAAAATTTTGTAACATTGCTAATCCTAGGTTAATAAGGTATGCTCGATCAAGTATAACAAAGGAGTAAAATGCAAGAACACTAAAAAAGGATAATTCAAGCCACAGACATTAATGATTGATTGATTGATTGATTGATGGATGTTAAAATGACTTGAGGTGTAGGAAAGTTGCCCTCAAAGGATCAGAGGGCAACTCGGGTGGACTGTTGAAAAACAGGAGATCCTGTTGCGGCGACAACAAGTCTCCTGTCCGGTGGCAGGGAGGTCTATGTGAGGTCATGGGTGCAGTCTATGAAAGCCTATAAATTGGAGATGAGCAGAGATGAACCAAATGATCAAGTCAAGTCAGCCTGCTTCAGATAAATAATTACAATCCTGGTAGGTATGTTACAATACTTACCTTCAGCAGCGCTGCAGTTCTGCCACTGGCCTTGTGCGCGACTTTGGCGCCTTTGAGGGGGCGGGGGGCGGGATTAAAATGCCGTTTTCTCCTGCCTGTCCGAGATATATTTTCTCGGGCTGCTACCTGCTAAACTTCGATCCGACTTCCGTTCTCTGAAGTTTTTTTTTAAATCGCGGGATAATTTAATCGCTGGAGTAAAATAAAAAAGCTACTTCTAACGCCGTCAACGCCGACAACGGGACGGATCTCACGTAGGTGACAAAACATAAGGTAAGTCGTTTATTTTACATATAAACTTGCTTCTTAGGATGACTTTAATCCAAATTTCATTGGCGAAAATGTGACTTTGGCCCCATACGAACCGGCAGTGTTTTTCCTGCCGATATGGGGTTCAAAATCACCGCAAATGCAACGTTCCAATCGATCGCGTTCCACAAAAACCCACTCGCAAGATGATTTAAAAGCCCACTAATTTACGGGAATTAAACATTAAATTCCTTCCATTTGGCCTATAAATTCATGACAATGAGATTTAAAAATCATGTTATATTGTGAATTCTTGTGTGAATGTTATTTGGACACTTAGGCTTTTTAAAAATGTTAATCTTTTCTTAAGAAATGGATAGATGTTTAGAACTAGTAATTGAATTTTGTAATTAGCTACAATTAATTAGTAACTAACTAATGATATGCTTTAATTTCAGGTCATCCAAGTAAGATTGTTGCATATTTGTTTCAGAATGCATCAATCTATAATAACTGAAAAATTATTTCAATTCTTTTAATTTTTAAGAGAGTTATGGGCTTTTGACTGTCTTCGATCACAGCTTTTGTGTTAAGTCAATGGAAAAGTAATAGGGAAGAAGCTGCTAATTTCCGAGTATGAAAATGACCATAACTTTTTTAATACTGAAGATATGAAAGTGAATTAGGTGTCAAATTAAACTTTTTATGCTTTATCTGATGGGATAAATTGCAGACTTGATTTTTAAAATCTCAAAATTTTGTAACATTGCTAATCCTAGGTTAAAGTCAAAGTCAAAGTGTCCTTTATTGTCATTCAGACCTTTCGGTCTGAATGAAATTTCGTTGCCTTGCAGTCATACATATAATAAAAATAACAAAAACATACAATAAACACAAATTTAACATCCACCACAGTGAGTTCACCAGGCACTTCCTCACTGTGATGGAAGGCAAAAGTCTTAAAATTCTTTGTCTCTTCCCTCCTTGTTCTCCCTCTGCGGTGAGGCGATCCAGGCCTCCGATGTTGTGACCCCGCCAGGTGATGGTAAGTAAGTCAGTCCCGCGGCTGAATCCGAGCTCCGCGAATGGGCCGGTTCAATCTCCGCGGCCCGGGTTGGTCAAAGCTGCCGAAGCTGCCGCCCTCCAGTCCAGCGGACGAAGTTGCTGTTGCGGGAGCTCCGGAAAACAGATCACCGATCTGTGACCTGCGAGCTCCCGCGATGTCGTCCACTGGGCCTGCGGATGAGCTTCCGAAGTCGGGTTGCAACCGCCAGAACGCCGCCACAGCTCCAAGTCGGGCCGCTGCCGGAACGCCGCCACAGCCCCGAGGCTGCCAGCTCCGCCATTAGGCCTCAGCGCATACGGAGACGGGGGACACAACACAAAAAAGTCGCACCCCCCCGAAGGAAGAGACTAAAACCATGTTTCTCCCACCCCACCCACACATACACAACCTAATAAACCTAATTTATTTATTACTCTATGGAGAAGGGTAAGATAATTGAAATGATAAAAAAGTATGATTACTGACTGTTAGGCATTAAAGCAATGATAAAAAAGGGGATATTGGCACAAGATCATGGAAAATTATGGGAAAATTATTTATCTTCAGTTGAAAAATTCAATGTTTAATCCAGAAGGTTGCAAAGCGCCTGGAGAGACATAACAATGTTATTCTTCTAGCTTACATTAAGCCTCACTATGGTGGGTGGGGGACGGTGTGGGGGAGGGAGGTTGGGGAAATGGGCGCAGGCATGCACATTGCTGCGGGAGTGGGATTAAGAATCAAGATGACATGCTCACTAACCCTCAGTGATTATGCATAAGTGCTTTGAAAGTGATTGCCCAATCGCCATTTCATTTCTCCAGTGAAGATATGGTCACATTGTGAACACTGAATGCAGCAGACTAGATTGGAAGTGGTGCAAGGAAATCTCTGCTTCAAATGTTGGCAATACGGCAGACTGGATCTTCTGACCTGCTCAGTATTTCCAGCATTTTCTGCTTATGTTTTACACCATCTATTGTTTTTTTTTAAATTTCAATTACCTCGCGAATTACTGCTTCACCTGGAATCACTGTTTTCATAACTAAATGTGGGCAGGAAAGCTGTAAATCGACAGGTGTTGTATCTCTAGTTACATGGGAAGGTGCTCTGGGAGAGGGAGTGGTAGTTGTGGTTATAACTGCAGACCACAAGCTGTGAAATGCCGAAGGAGAAAAGAGTGAAAGATGCGATAGCTGGTGGGATCATGTTGCACTGCGCTGAATCAGTGTGTAGGTGAGGTCTGAAGAAGGGTCTAGATCTGAAATGAAACCCATTCCTTCAAACCAGAGATGCTGCCTGTCCTATTGAGTTACTCCAACACTCTAGATAATCTGAGGTAGAGGGCGAGTACCACATGAACTCTTTGTTCTGTCTCAGGGAGACGGGGTAGGAATAGATGTGAGGGAAATAGAGGAAATGTGAACCATCATGTATGACAAAGGAGAAGCCATGTTTCAGGAAGAAGGACATTTAAAAAATGTTGGAGTTGAAGGCCTCCAATGGAGATGATGAAAAACTGGAAGAAGGGCTTCCTTCAGAAGGTGGGGTGAGAGCGTATATATTCAAGGTAGCTGTGGGAGACTAAGAGCCTGTAAAATATGTTGGTGGTTGGCCTATCTTTTGAGATGGAGGCAAAGATCTAGAAAAGAAAGTGTCAAAAATGGACTATTGAGAGCTGGGTGGAAATCGGCAACAAAAGTGATGAGGTTTTTTTTTAGTTCTATGTGTGCAAAATGTGGCACCAATACTCCAGAGCTACAACAAGCATACATTTGCCACCTGCCAAACTGGGAATTAAGATGCACATTTTTAGCAACTGAAAAGCGGGTGTGGTGCCTTCACATTTCCACAGCTAGGCCAACCATTAATGCAACTATCCATTGGAAGACAAAATCATGCCAGATCAATAAAAACCATGTACAAAAGGATCAAGAAACTAGTAGCCCATAGACAGATACACTGCATGATAGGACAGGTAGGAAGCTGCATATTCAATCAGCTCTTTGGGGCGGCACAGTGGCGCAGCGGTAGAGCTGCTGCCTTACAGCACCAGAGGCCCGAGTTCGATCCTGACTACGGGTGCTGTCTGGATGAAGTTTATAAGTTCTCCCTGTGACTGTGCGGAATTCCTTTGGGTACTCCGGTTTCCCCCCCACACACCGAAGGCTTGGAGGTTATTTGGCTTCAGTAAAATTGTTCCTAGTGTGTAGGGTAGTAATAGTTTGCAGGGTGATAGCTGGTTGGAGCGGACTCGGTGGGTTTATGTATTTGTTTCGGTGCTGTATCTCTAAAGTCTTGGTCAGTACAAGGGCAATGAAGTGAAAAAAATTGACTATATACAATTGACCTCAAATATGGATTCCATTTACCGTGACAGGCCTTTTTGATGCAGAAGATGTCCTCATGTCAGTTTATCCTTGCAAAATAATTCTTATTCTCTCTGAGGCAGCTTGGCTTTCTGACAGTTCAGTTCAGATGCAACCGTCTAATCTAATTGATGAGATACAATGCTGGAAATGACAGATTTACCACAGGTAGCTTTTCAATCCTTAAGATTGTCTTTTAAATTTGGCAATTCTTCAGAAATGTCCCAATCACACTGAAATCCAATCCAATTGCACTGAAGGGTAAACAAGGACTATTGTAAATTATGACTGCACAATAATAAAGAAAATAGGGTCTGTTTTTTTTTTTAAAGCAAGGCTTCAAGGAAATATAATATCCTTGAATCAATACCTAAAATTTGTTACAGAAAGCTGCAGCTAAACTGCAGCCATTATCTCTATGGCTCCAAGATCTCTACACCTGAAGTACCAGCATTAAATGCACACATAAACAGCTGATGATGAGTCCAAGCTGGTGACAAAAACACCAAAAGATCTTAGTAATGATGACCGTGAAAAATGCCATCTGGTTCATTATTATATTTCAGGGGAGGAAATCTACCATCCTTACCCAGTCTGGCTGATATGTGACTCTGGGCCTTCTGTTTGTGGTTGACCTTTAAATACCTTCTGAAGTGGTAGAGTTACTGCCTTACAGCACCAGAGGCCTGGGTTTGATCCTAACCACAGGTGCTGTCTGTAAGGAGTCTGTACGTTCTCTCTGTGACCGCGTGGGTATTCTTTGCGTGCTCCCGTTTCCTCCCACGTTAAAAAGACATGCAGGTTTGTAGGTTAGTTGGCTTATGTAAATTGTCCCTCATGTGTAGGATAGAACGAGTGTATGGGTGATTGCTGGTCGCCGCATATTTGGTGTAGCAAATGGCCTGTCCCCACACTGTGTCCCTAAACTAAACTAAAAGTAGGGGGTCAGTGCTGGGTCCATTATTGTGTGTCATATTGTATTAATGATTTGGATGAAAATATAGTAAGTTTGCAAATTACTGTACGTGCAAAATGATGCATTTTTAGAAGTCAATTAGGGCAGGACTGATACAGTGAATGGCAGGGCACCAGGGAGTATTGTAGAACAAAAATACATAGAAGCAAAATTGCATAGTTCCTGAAAGTATCGCCTCCGACAGACAAGGTGGTGAAGGAAGAGTTTGGCACATTTTCCTTCATCAGTTGAAGCATTTAGTACAGGTGTTGAGGCATTATGTTACAGCTGTGCAAGATGTTGGTGAGTCCGTAAAGTAATATTGTGTGCCGTTCAGGTTACCATACTAGAGGAAGGTTGTGATTAAGCTAGAGAAGTTGTGGAAAGAATTCACAAGGATATTGCTTGGACTACAAGGCTTGACTGGGTAGGCTGAAACAGATTTCACTGGAATGAAGGAGACTGAAAGAAGTCTCAAAGAAGTTTTGTAAAATAATGATGAGCATAGATAAGGTGGATTATCACAGTTTTATTTTCCAGGGTAAGGGAGAAAGGTTTAATGGAACCCGAGAGGCAAGTTTCTCACAAAGATGGGTGGGTATATGCAACAAACCTGCCAGAGGAAATGGTAGAAACAGGTACAATTAAACATATAAAAAACGTTTGGACTGGTACAAGGATAGGGAAGTTTTAGAGATATGTGGACCAAATGCACCAAATAGGGCTAACTCAGGAAGACATATTGGTCTGCAAGGATGTTAGAATGAAGAGCCTGTTTCTGTGCTCTATAACTATTATAACAGCTGGTATCATTGGCAGCTGGTCTCTTTTATATGAATTGACTGATGAGTGTTAAATAGAGTGATAAATCCTCAGAACATTTGTGCTCGCTTGGTGAAGAATATGTTGATCGTGCACTTAAAAAAAGCTGAGCACAAAGAGAACATAATAAAAAACTTGTTTTGTTTTTCAAACTCATTGGCAGTGATTCCAGTTCCTAGAATTTAAACTCCTTATAAAACATGTCTATTTTAAATCTCTGACGTTCTTTATATTATTGTTTTTTCTCTTTTTTCCCCAAAGCTTAGTCAAGTCAGACTCATCAAACATTATCTTGCTGCCAACAGTAGCAAATCACTGTCACCGCAAATAAAGTAGAATTCTAGGAATTAGTCATGAGTTTAGTTTAGATTAGAGATACAGCATGGAAACGGGCCCTTCAGCCCACCGAGTCCGCACCGGCCAACAAGCCCCGCACACTAACACTATCCAAGGAACAATATGACATTTATACCAAGCCAATTGACCTACCAACCTGTACGTCTTTGGAGTGTGGGAGGAAAACTAAGATCTCGGAGAAACCCAACGCAGGTTACGGAGAAAGCCTACAAACTCCGTAGAGACAGCACCCGCAATCAGGATCGAACCCGGGTCTCTGGTGCTGCAAGGCAGTAGCTCTACCGCTATGCCACTGTGCCGAAAAAATTCAACTCCTATTTTTTTTTCTTCCATCCATCAGATTTACAAACAAAACACCCTTATGGCTGAATTAGATTTAAGCAAAGTCTTCTAAAACTTTTGGAACTCCACATCAAATCAACCCCATATGTGGATGGTGGACATGTTAATATTTGTTTACCCCTGGTGGAGTTGAAGATTCACGAGGCTTACATCAGAGCTGTATAAAATTATGTAAAACTAGATTATCAAGAACAGATTTTAAAATAAGCTGACAGCATGGATTCTGCCTGTCTTGTGCACATAACTTCAGTACCAATTTCATGCAACCAGCCACACCAAAGTGCTGATTGACAAAATATAAGAGTCAGCAGCAGGAGCAGAAATATCACTTCCCTCTTTTATACTTTCAGCCTCAACTGCCTTATTTAATGCACATTCCTTTTTAGCTTCCAGGTCGAGTCGTCTTATGTATCTCTACCACTGATTAATTGTCTGAGGATTGAGCTGAAGCACAAATGGCAAAGCAGAGAAAATGTGTAGGAAGGAACTGCAGATGCTGGTTCATAACGAAGATAGACACAAAATGCTGGAGTAACTCAGCCGGTCGGGCAGCATCTGGGAAGAAATGAATAGGTGACGTTTCGGGTCGGAACCCTTCTTCAGGCAGAAAGTAGAGTTGGGGGGAGAGGGGGGTGGATAAACTGGTGGTGAGAAAAGGCCAGAACAAATCAGGGCCGGCAACAGATGACCACAGGAAGGATGGAGCCCATAAGGGCCCATTGTTGGCTGGGGAAGAGTTGATAACAAGAGGGATACAAGGATGCAAACAATGGACTTGGCTGGATGTCTAGGCTCAGGGAAGGGGAAGAGGGGAGGAGTAGAGACATAGATAAAGATGAATGCATTACGTGGCCCTGTTCCATTCAATGGGATAATGGAGATGACCTAAATTAAGAGATTTAACCAGAAAAAAATATTGCAATGCTAGATTAACTTTCCTGGCATTTTTGCTGAGGCAGCCACAAACACGAGGAAGGGTTTTCACATATTAGTACGGGTGTCAAGGGTTATGGGGAGAAGGCAGGAGAATGGGGTTGAGAGGGAGAGATAGATCAGCCATGATTGAATGGCGGAGTAGACGTGATGGGCCAAATTGTCTACTTCTGCTTCTATGACTTATGAACTTAGATTATTTTTGCCTTGTGGGAGATTTAACAGCTAAACTATGGATAGTACAGGATGGGATAAACTGTACGCTTAAAAATTAGGCGCAAAAAGTTAAATATTTTCTTTCAATGCATGAGTTTCAGCATGTCCGGCTGTTTCATAGAAAAACAGATGCATTTTTATTACATTGCTCAAGTATTCCTATCACCTACCTATAATTCAGAGTCGCCAACAAACTACAAAAATCTAACTGACTAAATCTAATTACTGAGATCTTGGACTTTGCAACTAGGTTTGTGTCATTATTAATATGCTTTTCTTCTGTACATGATGTACAATTACACAATTTACATTTATGTATTTTTTATTTGATTAAACATTTTAAATTGTTATTCAAAAAATAATTTCTTTAAAGTACAATGTTAATATTTTGTTGCATAATTAATATTTTGCTGCATTTCCCAGAGAACCCAAATTATCAAATCATATAATTTTTCAAGGAATCTGTGAAAATGTAAATGTTTTATTAAAATGATATTAATATTTTGCCTTCATGATTGCCTAATATATAATGAATAACTACCGGATCATATAGAAATTGATTGTATGCAGTAAACGGGCATATCTACCAACCACTGTACGTTAAAAAAGAGGTTGCTTCAGAAATGTTTCATGAGAATTTATTAATAATAATAAATAATAATAAACATTGCAAATTTACTTGCTGAGTTTCATTTTCATGAAAGACTCAATTCCTAGGCCTAAAATTGCCTCGGACGTGTTAGAATTGTTCATTTTAATAATTGGGTCTCAATTGGATTTCAGCAGGTTAGATCGTGGGTTATCTGGTAATGGTGAGGTTGTAGATTGTTTTGCGAATGCAGGACAGGGGCAGTGGTCACCATTTTCACCAGAGTCCACAAAAGAATACTTTGTATAGGAAGTATGATTCAATACACTGTGTAGGAAGGAACTACAGATGCTTGTTTAAACCAAAGATAGACACAAAATGCTGGAGTAACTCAGCGGGACAGGCAGCATCTCTGGAGAGAAGGAATGGGTGACGTTTCGGGTCGAGATCCTTTTTCAGACTGATTTTATAACTGATGTTATACTACCTAAGCCAGCAATGGTTCAGTGAGTAAGTAAGTTTATTGGCCAAGTATTCACATACAAGGAATTTGCCTTGGTGCTCCGCTCACAAGTAACAACATGACATACAGTGACAGTTACGAATGATTCAGAAAACACTAAACATTAATAATAATAAAACATTAATGAGAAAACACCATTGATCAAGCATGTGAACCAACAAAATACCAGATCAAAGGGAGGCTACAGATTTTTGGCTGTTGAGTAGAGCAACTACTCGTGGATAAAAACTGTTTTTATGTCTGGCGTATTATTACTTTATTATACAGTCCGGAGTCGCCTTCCAGAGGGAAGTGATTCAAAGAGTTTGTGGCCAGGGTGAGAGGGGTCAGAGATGATCTTACCCGCTCGCTTCCTGGCCCTTGCAGTGTACAGTTCATCAATGGAGGGAAGGTTGCAGCCAATAATCTTCTCTGCTGATCGGACAATTCGCTGCAGCTTCCAGGTGTCGTGCTTGGTGGCTGAGCCAAACCAGACCATGATGGAGAAGGTGAGAACAGACTCTACGATGGCCATGTAGTATTGGACCAGCATTACCTGTGGCAGATTGTGCTTCCTCAGCAGCTGCAGGAAGTACATCCTCTGTTGTGCCTTTTTGACTGTGGAGTCGATGGTAGTCCCCCACTTAAGGTCCTTGGAGATGATGGTTCCCAGGAACTTAAAAGACTCCACAGATGTGACAGTGGTGTTGTTGATGGTGAGTGGGGTGAGGGGAGAGGGAGCTCTCCTAAAGTCTACAATCAATTCCACTGCCTTAAGAGCATTGAGCTGTAGGTTGTTGCAACGGCACCAGGACGCCAGCTGTAACACTTCCTGTCTGTAGGCAGATTCCTCCCCATCCTGGATCAGTCCAATCAGGGTTGTGTCATTCGCAAACTTGAGAAGCTTGACGGAGGTGTCTGTGGAGGTGCAGTCGTTGGCGTAGAGAGAATAGAGGAGAGGAGAGAGTACGCAGCCTTGTGGTGCTCCTATGCTGAGCATTTGCGGGTTCGAGATGTGCTTTCCCAGCCTCACATGCTGCTTCCTGTCTGTCAGGAAGCTGGTGATCCAACGACAGAGGGGTTCAGGCACGGTCAACTCGGAAAGTTTGGAGTGTAGTAGCTCTGGCACAATGGTGTTGAATGCAGAGCTAAAATCAACAAACAGGATCCTCGCATAGGTCACCTGGCGGTCTAGGTGCTGTAGGATTAAGTGCAGGCCAGGTTGACAGCATCATCTATTGGCTGATATGCAAACTGCAGAGGGTCCAGCAGGGGGTTTGTGATATTTTTCAGCTTGGCCAGCTCAAGAGTGTCTTCATGACTACAGAGGTCAGTGCGACAGGTCTGTAGTCATTAAGACAAGCAATCCTTGCCTTTTTGGGCACACGGACAATAGTGGAGACTTTGAAGCAGGCAGGGACTGTACATGTTTGCAGTGACTGGTTAAAAATGTCTGTATAGACTGGTGCCAGCTGTTTGGCACAGAGCTTAAGAGTAGAGCGGGAAACATTGTCAGGTCCTGGAGATTTCCGGCTTTTTTGTCCTCTGAAAAGCCTCTCCTCCTCCTCTATATTTTTATTGTTGATATTGGTTAAGTTATGTTGTGCAGCACAGAGGGTGTGGGTGATTGGGTGTGAAGTGGTGATTGGAGGGGGGTGGGTGTAGAAGGGCCTAGTCTTTGCAGACTGAGGTCATAGAAACATAGAAAATAGGTGCAGGAGTAGGCCATTCGGCCCTTTGAGCCTGCACCGCCATTCAATATGATCATGGCTGATCATCCAACTCAGTATCCTGTACCCGCCTTCTCTCCATACCCCCTGATCCCTTTAGCCACAAGGGCCACATCTAACTCCCTCTTAAATATAGCCATACCTTCTGTGGCAGAGAATTCCAGAGATTCACCACTCTCTTTGTGAAAAATGTTTCCCTCATCTCGGTCCTAAAAGATTTCCCCCTTATCCTTAAACTGTGACCCCTTGTTCTGGACTTCCCCAACATCGGCAACAATCTTCCTGCATCTAGCCTGTCCAACCCCTTAAGAATTTTGTAAGTTTCTATAAGATCCCCCCTCAATCTTCTAAATTCTAGCGAGTACAAACCGAGTCTATCCAGTCTTTCTTCATATGAAAGTCCTGACATCCCAGGTCAGGCTGTGAGTGGGTGTGAAGTGTTGGTTGGGGTGGGAAATGGTCCAGTCTTTTCATACTGGAGTCTTGCCTTAAGTAGCTGTGAAGTGGTGAATGGGAAGGAGAGGGTGCAGAGTCCATTCTTTGTAGACTGGGGTCTGACTCTGTTGGTTGTGGAGGGGGGGAGGGGGTACCAGGGTTACGTTTCTGATATTCAAACCTGCAGTAAAACTCATTCAGGTCGTTGGTCAGCTGACGATTGTCCAAAGAGCGGGAGGCTTTCCTCTTGTAGCTAGTAATTTCTTGCAAGCCCTTCCAAACTGAAGAAGGGTCACTAGCTGAGAACTTGCTCCTCAACTTCTCAGAGTACCTTTCCTTGGCAGCTCTGATTCCTCTTCTCAGCTTGTACTTGGCCTGCCTGTAGAGGTCTACATCCCCGCTCCTGTAGGCCTCCTCTTTAGACCGTCGGAGCTGTCTGAGTTCTGCAGTGAACCAGGGCTTGTTGCTGTTGAACCATGTCCGGGTCTTAGTTGGAATGCAACTGGCTTCGCAAAAGCTGACATATGATGATACATTGTCCGTATACTCATCGAGGCTTGTGGTGGCTTCCCTGAACACATTCCAATCCGTGCAGTCAAAGCAGGATTGTAAGTTCTCAATGCCCTCGCTTGTCCACGTTTTCGTTGTTCTGACCACAGGCCTAGCAGCTTTTAGTTTCTGCCTGTGGGTCGGAATAAGGTGAACTATGCAATGATCAGAGAGACCCAGACCCGCCCGGGGAATAGAGCGATATGCGTTAGTTTTGCGATCCTATCTAAGTGACAGGACCCCAATGTGCAGACTGCATATGATGAGGGTCTCAGCTGCCCAAATGAGATAATAAGTGTCCCATTTTATATTTCATGTGACAATTGGTATTTGATATAAAATTCGGTTAGAAATGCAACAAGCAAAATGTCAAGTGAACAGCTTGAATGAATCTTGGCAGAGAAAGTCATAAAATATAATTTGTAGCTTTTCAAAAAATGAAAACAGGTAGAGTCAAAGAGCCATTCTGCACCAAAACAGGCTGTTCAGCCCAACTCATCCATGCTGACCAAGTTGCTTGACTGAGCAATTCCCACTTGCTTGCACCAAACCATTCCTATCTATGTACCTATCTAAGGCTTTTTTAAATGTCATAATTGTATTTGCTTCTACCATTTCCTTTGGCATCTCATTCCATGTAAACACAACCCTCGGTATGAAAAAGTTCAATTTCAGTTTACTTTATTGTCACGTGTTCCAAGGTACAGTGAAAAGCTTTTAGTGGTGTGCTAAATAGTCAGCAGAAAAAAAAACATGATTACAATCAATCCATTTACAGTGCATAGATACATGATAAAGGAATAACGTTTAATGCAATGTAAGCCAGCAAAGTCCGGTCAAGGATAGTCCGAGGGACATCAAAGAGGTGGATAGTAGTGCAGCACTGCTCTCTGGTTGTGGTAGGGTGATTCAGTTGCTTCAGGTCTTTTTGAAAATGCGCCCTTCTCACCTTAAACCTACGAACTCTAGCTTTTGACTCCTGTACCATAGAGAAAAGACTTTGCCTGTTTACCTTTTCCATGCGCCTTATGATTTCACATATATCTGTAAAGGTCCCCCTCAGGCTCCTGTGCTCCAAGAAAAAATTACCCAGGCTATCCAGCCTCACCTTAAAACCTAGTAAAATCTTCTTAAATCCTTTATATGCCCATTCCAGTTTAATGGCATCTTATCTGTAGCAGGGAAACCAGAAATGTATACAGTGTTCCAAATGGGTCCTTATTAATGTCTTGCACAGGTGTATTATGACATCCCAACTCCTGCACTCAATACTTAACTGATGAAAGCAAATACTTTCTTCACCGCCATGTTTACCTACGTTGCCACCTTCATGGAACTATGTACCTGCACCTCTAGGTCTCTCGGTTCTACAACACTCACCAGCGCCCAACAATTTACTATGCAAGTCCTGGCCTGGTTTATCCTACCCAAATGCAAAACCTCACATTTATCTGAATTATACTCTACCTGAACAATATTTGGTTGTTTATTCAATATTGATCATATTAGATGTAATTGTTACAGGGTTATGTGTCATAACAGCGAACATCATGAGAACAGGCCATTAGGATAAATTTGTCCATGAAAAAGATGACACAAAAGTATTGGATCAGGCAACATCCCTAGAGAACATGAATAGTGACATTTTGGGTCAGGATCCTTCTTCTGACTAATGATCTTAATTTGTCATGTTTTTCAAAACCATTGAAATTTGCACAAACATTTGTTTAGTGCATAATCAATACAGTGGCAATCCTACTGCAAGACACCTATTAGAGTAAATTATTATTTTATTCAATATTTTAATTTAAAATTAAATATAACATATTATATTTCTGTAATTAGATTCAATGTTTTCAGGTAACCACAATTATCTACCTGGAACATTAAAACTTTATTTTGAAATCGCAAAATTAGCCCAAGGAATATTAGCCCAAGGATTAACACTTGTAATCTCAATGTGGAAACATCAATCATGAGATATTCACCAAATTTTTCCCGTGAAGTAACCAAATGATTGCTAGGCTGTGAATTTTAAACGATCATCACAGACATAATCCAGGTCCCTTATCCAATTATTTAGATAAACATCTTGCTGAGTGTTTGACAAGTCTGCCACCTATTCTGCCACACAGGAAATTAGCTCATTATCACAAGGTGCACATTTATGGAAAGATGAAATTTAAGTACGAGGTTGAAATTTAATTATAACTTTTGTGCAACTCTGCAAACTGTTCATGGTGAAACTTGATAGTTTATGCGCATCTAAATTCCACAATTACACCCCTCTCACCCCTGCCATCTATTTTTCTGTGGGGAAGAAATATACTTCATGGTTTCAGCAAATCCTGAGGGGCTGAAAATTCATCCTTGATTTTCTGCACCAAATGCATGACATAATCGTGAATGCTTTTGGTATTCTGTTTCCAAACTACAATTTCATTGGCCTGAACTGGACCACAAACAGAGGTCGAGCTGAGTCCAAGCACAGCAACAGTAACTTCCAGCAGAGAGACAGGAGGGTGACGTGGCACTATAGGGAGGTTTCACGGCAGTCGGGTCACGACCCATGACCCGTACTGTTGCTACGCTACTCCAAATGGATTACACGCGATGAACTGCAGGTAGGCACTTACCGTTGTTTCCAGCGTAGCGGGCCCGTTAAAACCCGCTGAAATTGTCAATTTTTGCGCTGTAAATAATTATGTTAATCGGGATAAGCGTGTGAGACATTTAGCATACTTCAGAATTCCAAAAGTGAGGAGAAATGGCGGTAGATAGAAGTGAGAGCTGAAGGGACTACAACAGCCAGAGTGCTTGGCGAACATTGGCCGTTTGCTCACTGCATTTCATCAAGTAAGGCATTATTTGTGCTTTTTCTTGATTCCTTTGGCGTCTAAAAAGTTTCAGAAGTGATAAATCTGGCTGTAATTCTTTTTAAATCGCCCATGGTTCTCGTGGGTTTTTACATACAAAATGAAAACGCATCTGAAGAAAAATTTACAGCCAGATTTATCACTTCTGAGAATTTTTAGATACCAAAGGAATCAAGAAAAAAACACAAATAATGCCTTACTTGATGAAATGCAGTGAGCAAACGTGATAATTCCCAATATTTTCAATGTTTACCAAGCACTTTAGCTGCTGTAGTCCCTTCAGCTCTCGCTTCAGTATACCTTCATTTCACTTCACGTTAGGAATTCTAAAGTTGGGTACATGTCTCTCACACTTACCCCGACTCACACAATTTTTTTCAGCGCAAAAATTCAACATTTTGGCGGTTTTTAACAGGTAGGAAAGTATGCGTTTCTAGCATTAATAACATATACCGGAAGTGACGGATGTCTTCCAGTTGGATTTAGCGACTCCGTGTGTCGAGCCCTATGACCCAGTGACCTTTCGTGCAACCTCCCTATTCCTAAAGGGGCCAGGACTCGGCTTCTCCTCCGGGCCTCCTTCAGGATTTCCAGAGGGGCTCCAAAAACCCTAGCGATCCGTATTCAAATCTATTTTATCCACTTCCTCAAAACTGCCCCCCATCAATGTCATTTTTCCTACGTGTAAGATTAAAACTCTCTAGAACATAGAATAAAGATAATGATTTATTTTCTATAATAAAAAACTCAGGCCCCCACATGGTTTTAAACAAATTTAAAACTAAACTCATGTTTGTACCTATTCCCAGTTTTTTTTAAAATCATTTATTTCCAATATTTGACAGGATGTAAAAGTAAAACTGCTGATGAACATGAAGCAAATATTTCTTCAATCACATTAATAGACCCAGTCCTAAACCAAACAAAAACATGATTACCGGGGTTAAAATGTTCATAAAAGACAAAAAAGATGCAGCCACTGCAACTTGCAATCTTACTGTAATGCTTCTCAGATATTAGTCCAAAACCAACTGAAGTAAAAGACCAATTCAAAGCCTCTAAGTGACTAGTATAACAACTTCCATCACTGTGACTAGCCATAAAGCCCTCTCTAGAGGGCAACAATGAAAGCACAGGAGCCCCCAATCGATGGATAATCTGTATGGGAGTTTGTGTGTTTCGAACATCCAGCTGATAAATGTTACCATCTTGTGTTCCAGCAAGGACATATGTACTTGAAAAGAAAGTACAACAGTTGAAGGCATCGGATCCCTCAATCAGTTTATTATTTGGGTATTGATGGGATGTATGAGAGAGTCAAATAGATATTCTGGCATGCATACTATTGCATACTCTTCCCTTCCCTGATCTTTTTGCCTGTACACCATTCACTCTGTCAATGTTACTTTGGAAAGGTATGGTAAACGCTTCTGCAAAGCTTGACACAAAGTGCTAGACTAACTCAGCATGTCAGGTAGCATCTCTAGAGAAAAAGGATAGGAGACTGAAGCAGACTGAAGCAGGGCCCCAATTCGAAAAGTCACCTATCCTTTTTCTCTAGGGATGCTGCCTGAGCTGCTGAGTTACTCCAGCACTACAGTATGTGTCTATCTTTGGTATAAGCCAGCATCTGCATTTCTTTGTTTCAACATCTCTAAAGCTGTTGGCCTTTTTGCACAAACTATGAAACCAATCAGCTGCCAGAAGCTCCTGCAGAAGTAGGACAAGAAACAAAGGTTATCTGAGGCTAGCAGCATGACAAAAGATGTCCAGCCAATGGGAAAAGGGCAATGTATGGTATTGCCAGTTACCAAACTTTGAGCATTTACCTGATCTCAACAAACACCCTCAAATTTATCTCCAACCTGCTCCTTTCTCTGCACAGGAATCATTTCAGATCTTGGTAAATCTCTTTTTCTGATGCTCACTTTTCTGGACATCTGAGTTCTCTGGATTCTTCAAATTCTGACTTGTCTCCAACCTAATGTTATTCATTTAATTATAGATTCTCGAGTTAATCAATTCAGCTTATAGTTCTTTTAAGCTCTTTAATAAATTAAATTTGGTCAATTGCATTAGTTAAGGTAGATTACATTAATTTTTACCCTTAATTCAAATTCTCCCGAGTGATCACACATTCCCCCACCTTCATTATTTTTGAAGACTTGCAGTCCTCATCGTCTATGCTATCTTTTTGGCTGCTGACACTCAGAGCATTTTTAGTTCATTCCTTTAATCAGGCAGCTATGATAGTGAATGGTATAAAATTGACTTTTTATCAAGCTGTATAAATGGAACCACAAGCATGAATCTTGCATGGCACCACCAAAAATGTAATTCAGTTCAGTCATGTAAACCTAGAATAGAAATGACAACCATTTCAGGTCTGTCACTAAAATACCCACCTGCAACGTTAAATGTTTGAGAAAAACTTTTTTTGAAGTATGATCTACATAGTAGTGGTACAGCAGCAGCACAGCAGGGCCCACTGGTAGAGCTGCTGCTTACAGTGCCAGAGAACCGGGTTTGATCCTGACTTCAGGTGCTGTCTGTGTGGAGTTTGCAAGTTCTCTCTGAGACTGCGTGGTTTTCCTCCAAGTGCTCCAATTTCATAGAAACATAGAAAATAGGTGCAGGAGTAGGCCATTCGGCCCTTCGAGCCTGCACTGCCATTCAATATGATCATGGCTGATCATCCAACTCAGTATCCTGCACCTGCCTTCTCTCCATACCCCCTGATCCCTTTAGCCACAAGGGTCACATCTAACTCCCTCTTAAATATAGCCAATGAACTGGCCTCAACTACCTTCTGTGGCAGAGAATTCCACAGATTTACCACTCTCTGCCATGGGGGTTTGTAGGTTAATTGTCTTCTGTATTTTGCCACCTAGTGCGTAAAAAGTGGTTGCAAAAGTGGGATACCATAGAGCTAGTGTGAATGGGTAATCGATGATCAGCATGGACTCGGTGGGCTGAAGAGCCCGTTTCCATGTGGTATCTTTAAAACTGAAACTAAAAGCTAGCACGAGAATAACACTGCAGCTTGAAATGCAGCTGGATCGGGATGTCTAAGTTCATGATTCATAAAAGACAAATAGGTAGTTTCAAGAAGTAAATAGCAAAGTTAGCATATTCCTAGAGGAACAGAGGTTCCTGGAAGTTATGTCTCAGTAATGTATTTTTATTTTCTCTTTATTTTAGGAAGTATTACCACACTTGTAACAGTAATTGGTGCATGGCCTGAAGCAGAGAGGTTGGACAGATGGACAGACTAAGTTTGTATTTATTTTCTTAGCTGAGAAGAGATTTTATTGACACATACAAGGCCATAAAGATGTCTTGGAATAGGTTCGGAAAAATGTTGCCTCTTGTGGGATATTCAAGAACTAAGCGTTATTGTTTAAAAAATATGGAATCACCAGTTAAGGCACAAGCGGTGATATCTTATCTTTGGAACAATCATCCACAAACAGAGTCTTTGAACATTTTTAAAGCAGAGTCAGTTTTTTTTTCATAAGCAAGTGGGTGAAAGATTGCTATGGATAGTTGGGAATGTAGAGTTGGTGTTACAGTCAGATTGGCAGAGCAGATTCAAGGTTCCAAATAGCTACTCATGCTACTAATTCACATGTTCACACATTCAAGGAAGAAATGTGTTGCCTTTCCCAGTCTGTGTTGGTCTAATTGTTACTCCTGACCACTACCATTTGCTTGAATCTGAAAGCCCCAAGAACAACAAATTCTGTATACAACAAGGGAAATAAAACCAAATAGACCACCCAGAACAGATCATGACACCAGATTCAGTGTGCACGTCCAAGTCAGCCCACCATAGTCTTCACTGTCGTCAGAGAAGAAACCTGGAATTCTCTCTAAACACTAGTGGGAATATTTTCTGCAGTCCAACAATTATTCTGACAGGGAGATTTTAAATACATATCTTTTCATCATGTGCTGTAGGATGTGATGAACAGCAGAAACATTTCAAGCTTGCCCCAAAGTAAAATAAGTTACAGTTTTAAGGCAGGAATGAAGTTGTCATTCTCAGTTGCTTATGAGAAAAAGAGTTCAAATTAATTTATGTCTGGAAATACAGAATTTGATGCAATCCCAGGATAGTTCAAACAAGATGCATAGGACCTAAATGTGGTTAAGAAAGAAATGTGCGGGTTGAAATAGTTTTATGTAAGGTGACCTTTATGCATCCTCATGTAAAAATGGAAAATACTGGTGAGTTTAAATGTATATTCCAGAGCAGAACTTCAAATTTAACTTCAATAATATTGCTGATGAGTCTGGCAAATCGACAAATCTCCTTAGCTTCCAAAATAATGGCACTCAAAGATAATTTCATAATTTTGAAACCAAGTTAGGCCTATTGTCCTCTCATATAGGTGCTGATTCCTGCTGGCTTTGTGAGTATTAAACAATGTGATGTACATCCTTTACATTAGCATTTTTCACATATAAAAATATCAGTGTTTGTTTATGGGTTGTCAGATACTAGCAGAGACAAGCTATCCAATGTTCATAAATGCCACTTTTTAGCCAGGCACCAGATGGTAATCAGGAACTGGAAAAGAGGCTGATTTACTGCATCTCAGCCAAGGAATAGTATAAATTAAATGTAGTATTCCAATGCCTCGATTTGTTTTGCCCACAAGCCCCTGTCCCACTTAGGAGACCTAAACAGCAACCTCTGGTGACCTTGCCTGCCACCCAAGGTTTCCATGAGGTCACCGGAGGTTTTGGTCACTCTCCCTAATGGTCGAAAGTGGTTTCCGCGTGGTCGAGGCTTCATCTAAGTTGCTGCTATTTTTTCATCATGTTTAAAGCCGGCCTCGACTAAAAATAGGTTGCTGTTATAAAAATCGGTAATTTTTTAGTCGCAGGTCTAGTCTAAGCTGGTCTTCTTCATAGTCGAGGAAGGTTTCAACATATGCTTGGGAGGTGGTAGGAGGTTGCAGGTCACCTCGACCTTGATTTTTTTTGGGTGGCGGGCAAGGTCACCAGAGGTTGCTGTTTAGGTCTAAGTGGGACAGGGGCTTTATTAGCAATTTTCCAAAATAATAGCAGTATTCTGAAATACGTAACTATGCATCATTTTGACCAAAATTGAATATTTTTAATAACGTTATTAAAAGAGTTAACTGTTAATTCATTATTTCCTCAAGACAAATTACAGTCACTTTTTCCACATTTTCAAACCTTGCACAGTTTTTCACAGTGTTGTGCTGATATCTCAATAATTGGAATGCAATGTATAACTTAACCACAATATACTCACTCTTTTGGTGGGTTTAAGTCCTCGGGTCTTGTTTCAAAAAACTGGAGGACTTCATCACACTGAGAGATGTGGGCCGGTAATCGGATCAGGGCCTGCAATTGATCAGAAAGCAAATAGAAGTGTTTTATTTTCAGATGCACACAGTGAAAGGGAACGACACTAACTTTAACTGTTTGAAACTAACTTGTCAAAATTCATATCTCTGCTTCTGCTTTAAGTAAATTTCCTTCTTGTAAGAAACAAAAATGTATTCCATCCCACCATAACACAAACATTATTATTCCATAAATTTCAAATCATTTATGTATTGAAAAGACACAAATGTTGCATAAACACACGTGTTTAAAATAATTACTGGAGAAACATGTTTACCAAGGAATATTGAGGACAAGTGTGTAGGACGGAACTACAGTTGCTGATTTACACCGAAGATAGACAGAAAATGTTGAATTAACTCAGCTGCACAGGCGGCATCTCTGGAGAGAAGGAATGGGTGACGTTTCGGGTCGAGACCCTCCTTCAGAAGGCATTATTCTGGCATAGCTGCCATTATTCAACTTCAATTGTAACTTGATCTCATTTACAACATCTAACATATTGGAACAACCCAAGACATTTCCCGGAAAGCAACTCCAAAAAAAATCTTGCTGAACCACAAGTTGATCTTCTGATCTGCACGACATTACAAATATCATTATTTTCTATTACCTAATCATCAGCTCATCTATTGCTAAAATGTGCATTTATTAAAGTTTACAAAGTCAATGATTCTGAAACTCATCTATTTATTCTACTGTTATGTGTACTCTATTAATTTTAATTCCTTCATGAATAGAGACAAATTGCTCAATCCATTCAGACCCACATTGGCTCCTGGTTTCAGACACAGCACAAAAACAGGCCATTCAGACCAACTCGCCTGTGCCACTCAAGATGTCCCATCTAAGTTAGTCCTATTTGCTTGCATTTGGCCCATAGGTTTTAAATGTCTGAGGTGTCAGAGGTTATGGGGGGAAGGCAGGAAAATGGGGCTAGGTGGGAGAAATAGATCAGCCATGAGTGAATAGCAGAGTAGATGTGATGCGCCAAATGACCTAACTCTATTCCTATCACTTACAATCTAAACCTTTCCTCTCCACGTACCTGTCCAAATGTATTTTAAGTGCTGTTAGAGTACTCGCCTCAACTACTTCTCTGGCAGCTCCTCCCATATACCCACCACCTTCTGAGTGAAAAAGTTGCCCAAGTCATCTGTTGTGAGTCATATACTGAGAATTGGTTAACAGAAAGAAATTAAAGAGTGGGAATGCAAAGCCTTTCTCAGGTTGACTATCTGTGATTTGTCAAGATCTGTACATAACCTCTATTCTTAACCTTATCAATAGTTGGAATAAGGAAACCAAAACTCATATTTCAAAGTTTGCAAATGAGACAAAACTATTTGGGATTATTAACAGGTAAAAAGGCTTCAAGCAGGTATGGACAAGCAAAATGAGTGAATGAGAACATGGCTGTTGTCGCAAAATGTGGAAAAATGTGAGATCATCCACACTAACAAAAAAGCAAAGCAAGACACAATGTGCTCAGTTGGTCAGAGAGCATCTATGGAGGGAATAGACAGGAGACGTTTCAGGTTAGGGCCCTTCTTCAGAAATGACCCGAAATGTCAGTTGTCCATTCCCTCCTCAGATAATGCCTGACCTACTGAATTACTTTAGCATTTTATATTTTCTCAAGATTCCATAATCTGCAGTCTCTTGTGTCTCTCCTAAACCAAAGCATTTAAAAAAAAATTAGTAATGGATTGGAAAGTGTTGTTGAAAAAATGGACTTGGAGTCTGGCAGTAAAGATGCCAAAAATTAATTATGTAGGTTCTTGGTGAGATCATACACATCTGAACTATTGTGCATAGTTTAAGACTCACCACCTAAAAAAGCATAAATGTCATCAAGGTCGTGTAACAAAGATTTATTAGACTGGTTCCTGGGGTGATGGATAACGCTATGGGGAGACACTGAGCAGGCTGGGTCTATATTCATATATAGTTATATATACAGTTCAAAAGAATAAAAGGTCTTATTGAAAGTGATGAATTTTCATAGGGTTTGATAGGGTGGATACAGGGAGGATGTTTCCCGTGGCTGAGGTGTCTAGAATCAAGAATCGCAGTCCCAGAATAAGGAATAAAGAGAAATTCATTCACTCACAAGGTGGTAAACCTTTGGAATCCTTTACAATAATGAGGAATTCACCGTTTCATTCCTAACTCTACCAAAACGCAAGCATTGGGATGCAGTTCAGAGATGTAGACACAGGTAATGATACATGCTGGTTTACAACAACAAAAAATCAGAGATGGCAGCAAATTGAGCCCCAGCTGGTTGAACATTCCCTTGGTGATTCCTCACTGAACCAAATATCAGATCAGTGATTCACTGCGTGGAGAACAGCCAAAACAGCCCCATCTCTCGTCCAGCTGTGAGCAGCTCATCGCAACACGCTCCAAAGCAGCACTGTAGCAAAATAAAGATTGGGAATGCTACACTTGTGAAAAATCTTTAAGGAATAAAAGAATAAATGATGAAAACTTAAGCTTCTCCAAATTGAAAACAACAGCTGTGTTTAATTCTTCTATATGCCTCACGGGCTCCTTCAGGCTCAAGAGACCACAGATTTACATCTGAGATAAAGGAAACTATCTGCTGGAAAATACCACACAGGCGTGTGGGCAGTTTCTGTTCAACTTGAAGGTGGTCTTATCTGTGACTGAGTGTTTTGTTCTTCCTGTCATTTTATTTCTCCCCTATGTATAGTGCTTTTCTTTACATTTCTGGTCTTTGTATAGTCAGTGGTTCCTGTGATACTAAGCAGCTGTGTCCCAGTCTTCACATTGATGTCTGGCACCTTCTTACAGATTACCTACGAAGATCTGTCGGTGGATCTCAATTAGCAATTTCCAATAAGCTAATTATCGCAGCAAACATCTTTGGAATTCCCCGACCATTCATCCGGTGACAATACTCATGTCTTTGAATGTGACATTGCCCATGCAGTGTATCCACGATTATCATCTTGGATATTCGAACTTCTGACTACATTTACGAGAAATATTCAGATTCTGTCATGGGCAGAGGATATGTAATGTTCAAGAAGGAACTGCAGATGCTGGAGAATCGAAGGTAGACAAGCGTCCACCTTCCGCACCCGCTGAGTTTCTCCAGCAAGTTTGTCTACCAGAGGATATGGAAAATGGTTTGTCTCCTCTCTTAATCAGAATACAAAGTTCAGGGCTCACTACTATAAAAGCAATGATAACAGAGGCTTTGTACACAATGATTTTTGAGTTGTCCGTCAGTTTGTTATTCTCTTTGTGTCAGTGTGAAAAAAGTAAATACAAAAATTATCCCCTGCAGATCTGGTGTTAAATCCAACTGGGATTGTTTGAATTTAAATCTCCTACTTCGGACATTTTCAATCTATCTCTTTCCAAAACAATGATAACATTTACTGACTTTAAGCAATCAGGTTCTTTATAAGAATAAATGTTTTGAATCAAACAATAAAATTGCTCAAGTGCTAATAGAATATTACAATTGTCTATGATATTAAGTTGCTATGTCTTGTTATGATATAAAATGATGTTATTTTGGCCCATTTGATCAATTTTGGCTTTTGGAGCAATCCCATTCCTCCAAGAATTTTCCAACTGCCCTCTCGTCCCCACCCAACTCATTTGCAGTTTTCTCAATGGAGCAGTTAGTAACGAACAGTTTCTAGTTACATTTGTCAGGGGTATTGACTTCACCTACTCCACCAAGGGTAGTTATTTCCCTGGGTTTTGTTGAGAGGAAAATCTGCTGGGTGTCACTGACATATCATTTTTCTTGTTGGAGCATGTGGAAGTATGCTTGCTTCAGCTGAATTACACATAGTTCCGTTGAGTTAAATAAGAGGTGGAGAGACATCCTCTGATCTCTACTCCAGCAGAGAAATCAATGCTCCAGAAGAAGAAAAATCATACAGAAAATTGGTCTTTTATTATAAAAATGTAAGATCTTCCTATTCCCTTGTCACACATTTAATACAGAACACCAGACCAGATCCACATCTGGCTATTCCATGCATCGTAATCATGTTGAATTTTCATTGTAACACGCAAAGGCTATTGAAATCCTAATCTATATAAAAGATGGGAGCCTATCAATAAAAGTTAGCAGACACAGTGTTGGCTAAACAGGTATGGGAATAACCTCCGTGTATGCTCACTTTCATCTCCAACTTTGACAACTTTTAAATCACTAATGAAACTTTGAGTCACCTCTGCTGCCAACTGCATTAGCTCAACTTCAAGTTTTGTTTGAGTGGACTTCTAAGCAATTCAGATTATTTTCTGTTATCGGCACCATACAGTTACTAGTTGTTGCTCTGGGGGTAATCAGAAAAGTAATTGCGGAACGAAAATTAAGTATGTGATGGGATGGAAGGTTAGCACACCTTAACTGAACTATAAATTGGAAATAGGCCAAGTACTTCAGTCATCTTAACCATGATTTTTTTTCCACTCTACAAGACGCAAAATAGTTTGTGTATTTTGAAACCAAGATTAGGGTACACAATTTATAAACACAAGACATGTTACTATGACAGTTAAGCACCACAAGAGGTGTATTTGTGTCTTTGAACAAATATTTTATACCCAGTTATGGAACAGAGAAAATATCAGAAGCTTAGTCCACCAAGAAACAAAGAAGAAGACCACTCATGTGTAGCAATTTTCAGAAGCTTAAATTTGCAGTCGCCACTGTTATGTAGAAAATGCAGGATCAATTTGACTCAATAAATTTATTCTAAAACACATACCAGGTAATAACCTATTTTTAGAAATGTTGAACTAGGAATAAATAATAGCCTGGTCTTGGGATCTTTGAAACCCTCTGAGAAGGCAAATGGAGTCTTGATTTAGCTTTTCATTAAAAACATGTCATCTTTGATGGTGGAGCACTCTTTCAGTATGAGCATGAGATTTTTGTGTTCCAGTCACTGGAGTGTAACATGTGAGAATCGTCTGCAAAATGAGTGCAAGATGAAACTCTGCGCTGTGATATCAAAAACAGCATCATAGAGTTATACAGTATGGAGAGGGACCCTTCAGCCCACTGAATCCATGCCAACTATCAAGCATCCAGCTATACTAATCCCATTTTATTCTCCCCACATTCTCCACAACGCACCCAAGATTATACTAATCATATAAACATTGTGGCAATTTATAGTGAGCAATTAACCTAACAAATCTCGTGTTCTTTAGTTTAGTTTAGTTTAGTTTAGTTTAGAGATACAGCATGGAAACAGGCCCTTCGTCCACCAAGTCCACGCCGACCATCAAATCACCCATTCATAATAGTCAGGTTTGAACCTGGATCATGGGAATTGTGAGGCAGCAGCTTTGCTCGCTGAATTACTGATGGGAGTCAACTCTATATAGTGAATATTTTCTAAAGGCATTAAACAAACTGCAACATCAGATGGGAAGGTCACAAGCACACAGTAATTTTTTATTTACACAAAGGGTGGTGTGTATAGAGATGGAGCTTCCGAAGGAGGTAGTTGATGGATAGCACAGGTTCAGAGGGTCATGGGGCCAAATGGGAGCAGGTGGGAATAGTACAGATGGGACATGTTGGTTGGCAAATGCAAGTTGAGCCGAAGGGCCTGCTTCCATGCTGCTTGACTCTAAATGCAACTTCAGAAATAAAATATCTTGACTTTTGCTCTGTACATTCAAAATTCTGCTGGATGAAGGAAGGAGTGCAAGCAACCGGGATTTGGGACAGAAGGATGAAATGCATTCATGTGGCTTGACTGTTATGATACAGTTAAAACAATGCATAAAATATTAAGAAATATTGCAGATTAATCCCTTGTGTTTTACTGACAGAGTTGGAGGGAAAAGACTTAAGTGCAACAAAATACAATGTCTCTGCTATTTGTGATAAATGTATCCTCCAAGAAGCAACCATAACCCATTCCTTTGCTTCCTGTACAAAATTACAAAACTTCTGGAGGGGAATTTTTGATATCTTTTCTAAAATACTTAAAATAAAATTGGACCCCGACATAAAATTGATCACACTAGGTATGTCAGAAGCCTGTTCTGAGCTTACACTATTTCAAAGACGTTTCCTTAACTATGGCCTGATAACGGCGAAAAAACTAATACTTACATTTTGGAAACAGACAACAGTCCCTACAATGAAGATGTGGATCACAAACATGTCCGAGACACTACATTTGGAAACCATTAGGCTTGTCTTGGCGGAAAAACCAGATCAATTTCTCAAGACATGGACACCCTTCACCGAATTCTTACAAGAATAGCATGGCGCAACACAAATTTAAATTTAAATCCGATCCCGGGCTGGGTAAGGTAGGCGGGGGGGACACGAGGGGCAGGTATATCTCCACCTTTCTTTTTCTCTTTCCTTATCTTTATATTTTTCAGCCACACTACTTTGATAGTTTAGGGGTCTTTCCTTTGTTCTTTTTCGAGCTATCTTTTCACTTTTCACTTTTCCCCTTTTTTATTCTCTTTTTCTTTTCTTTTTTCATTTTCAGGTTATAAGGTTAAAAATGAAGCTGTACAATAATTGTATAATCTTAGATGCCGAATATTTTATCTTTGTACAATTGCTTCTAATACAAATAAATAAATAAATAAAAATATCAAAAAATACTATGATGGATTTGTGGACCTTTTTAGAGTATTTCTGTGGTATTTATTATTTATTATCCTTATACAATCCTATGTAATTCATTGGAAATCAACGGCAGATAGTCTCAATTATTAGTACTGCCTTTCACAAGGTACAAAGCCTCATCAATATCTACCGCAACCGTAATCGATACAAATTCCAAGTACTATTCAACCTCGTCAAAATGTCCCCAATAGCAATTTCTTTCGAATGTCACTTATTAATGCTCACTACTGAAATGAACAATTAATCATGATAACTTCTTAATGCTATCTAGAGTCTGAAGAAGGGTCTCGACCCAAAATGTCACCCATTCCTTCTCTCCAGAGATGCTGCTTGTCCCGCTGAGTTACTCCAGCATTTTGTGTCTACCATCGATTTAAACCAGCATCTGCAGTTCTTTCCTACACTTGAAAGTTTCTCTTCTTCCTCCTCCATAGTGTATGGAGAGATTTTGGCCCATGGAGTGAACACATGGAATTGGTTTTGTGACACTGTAACAAGATTGATATGCATACGCCTTACAGACATAGGAGCAAGCACCAGTGGAAATAGAAAACCCTCAAAGCAGCAGAGATCAAAGACAACCAGATTTAAATGTCCATCTAAACTCGCTAAATGGACCACAAATCGCTCGCCGAAATAAATTTGAAAAAGTACGCATGATGTTTTTACCACAGTTGAATTTCATGTCACCCCACATAAAAAGTAGATTGCATCTTTAAAAATGTAACAGGAAGAAAGAGATCCCAAATAAACCGGGATTTGCTAAATGAACTGTAGCTAATTCATTAGTCACACTTCATTCAATTTCTGTTGTGTCAGACAGAGTTCATTCATCTGTTAAAAACATCAGAAAAAGTGTTGGCTACAAAGGCCAATAATTAATTCTCCTTCAGTGTGCTCACTTTCGTTTAATATTACTCAAGTCACAGAGTTTCCTCAATATCAACCAAAGGGATTTACCAGATTGAGATCTACAAATAAATCCATCAGATTTCATCCATTTACATTCTTGTACTTTAAAAAAAAAAGAAATAATACCTGCAATTTGTTGCTATGAGGAAAGTCTGTAACTTGCTGAATGCAGCTTGCACCTGAACTTATAAGAGAGAAGGCAGGTACAGGATACTGAGTTGGATGATCAGCCATGATCATATTGAATGGCGGTGCAGGCTCGAAGGGCCGAATGGCCTACTCCTGCACCTATTTTCTATGTTTCTATGTTTGTACAAGTCATAGGAGCAGAAGTAGGCCGGTCGGCCAATCAAGTCTACTCCACCAATCAATCATGGCTGATCTAGCTTTTCCCTCTCAACCCCATTCCCCTGCCTTCTTCCCATAACGCCCGACACCCTTACTAACCAAGGATCTGTCAATCTCTGCCTTAAAGAAATAACTTGCTCCTAAGTTTATTTCAGTTGAGATATACAGCATGGGAATAGGCCCTTTGGCTGTACACTTAAGAGAAACCTAGGGCGCCTGATTATTTCCATTCCTGTTGCAAGTAACTATCAACAGGGCACAATATACCATCAGCTATTTGAGACATGTTTGCCCTCACTCGGTCCGCATTTATAACCCGAGGGTAACCCTGTCCCAAAGTGATGCCTCTTGCCAGGAGATTGTGCCTTAAACTTTAGGGAAACAAACGGTTTCCACTTGATTGTGTGCACAAAGCACATGTATTTATTAATTCCATACATTGACATTGTGTGCAGAACAATATCATTGGCATCTGGCCTTGAATGAAACTGGTGCAGCTCAAATATGCAGAGCTATGTTTCTATGGGCATAAAATAGCACAGCACAGGAACAGGCCCTTCAACCCACAAGAACCATGATGCCAAATTAAATTAATTCCATCTTTCTTTACATGGTCTGCATCCCTCTATTCACTGCCTGCCAAAATGCTGCTGAAATATTGATATCATATCTAATGTATCGACTGGTACAATCCAAGCTACATACTCAGGAATGCACAAAACAATTTCTGGACCAGTGCTTTGAACAATATTTTGGTTCTTGTATTCAGTGCATATTAAGGAGGTGGGATGTTATGAACGCGCACAAGTGATTTTACACAGAGAAAACAAGGAACATTAAATGCCATCAGTGGCAAATTTAAAATTGGTGTTAACTGCAACGCATTGATCTTAATCACTTTCTGGCCAGTCTGAAGTACCCAAGATGACGAATTGCCTACAGAGAGACATCTGGCAGCACATGGAAACTATAAAAAATAGTTTGATCCACAAAAATTGTATGAACCCAAAACTGTATAAAATATTTCAAAACATTTCAATAGCGAGGTGACATGCATTATATTAACTCAAAAAAATTTGACATACCGGGCACAAGACCAATTCAAATAAAAACCTTGATAGGTTTTCAACATATCTCCATTTTCCTGCAAAGTCTAGAAACTGCAATATTTTTAGCACTTACTCAGACCTGCAGTAAATTTACACCCAGAAAATTACCAATACGTCTTACTGTTTGTATTGAATTTTATAAGCAGTTATTATATACTTTCCTGCAATGCTATATCTTTTAAAGTTTCAAACATGTTGTTACAGCATCAGAATGAAATGATGTTATGAGAATGATAATCTTTCAAGATTATCTTTCAAGTGGCACAGCGGTAGAGTAGCTGCCTTACAGCGTCAGAAATCCGGGTTCGATTTGACTACAGGTGGTGCCTGTACGGAGTTTGTACATTTTCCCTGTGACCTGTGTGGATTTTCTCTGATATCATCATCCCACACTTAAAAGATGTACAGGTTTGTAGGTTAATTGGCTTGGTTTGAATATAAATTGTCCCGAGTGTGTGTAAGATAGTGTTAGTGTGTGGGGATTGCTGGTTGGTACGGACTTGGTGGGCCAAAGGGCCTGTTTCCGCGCTGTATCTCTAAACTAAAAAATAACAATTCAATTCCTTGCACATCATGTGTCTAAAATGCATCAGGGCTGTGCCTAATATAGAGAATGGATGGTTGAAAACTTTACATTTTATTCATAAAGAAGTTCTAAAAGAAGAAGGACATACAAAATGTTTTAGGGGGGAAAAAAACTGCTGGTAGAACTCAGGCAATAACAGTTGAAGGATAAGGACCGAAGATGTTTCAGATTGTAACCCTTCCTCAAGGTTGTGAATTGAATACAAATACAGTCCATTTTAAAGGACGTTCACTCAAAGTTAACTGAGGGACATGCAGGCAGACTCTGTCTTGAAGATCCTGCTGACTGGCACACTCCAAATTGCATGCTAAGGAATGAACTGAAGCTTGGTGCATATACTGCATTTGACCGAAAGGGAAGATTTAGGTCTAAGAAATATCCTTTGGTATGTTCAGGGTGAAATAAACTAAATCAAAAAGATTAGGGTCTGCAGCCATGATATCCTTAAACTCAAATCCCTATAATTTGGATAACATTATTTAACATTGAAGGATTTTCCCCCAGATGATTTAGAAATACTTCAACTTGGCAGATTCCAAGATATGCAACTCTTGGTTCAGTTCCTTGCAATGAACACAGGTCTATCACTAAACACTGCCTATGCTATATCCTTCATCTGCCATTTATAACATTTATTTCTTAAGGAGGATTAGTTGGGCAGGCATAGAAAAAACACATACAGAGCACACATAGTCCGTGGGCCAGAGGGGCCTACCTTGCACCCCACCTGTGATCCTACTTCTTGTCATTTTGTTCATTGTTATCGCTTCTGTCAGAAAAATTATGTTCCCAAGGAAAAAAACTCATTTGGACTATGTTTTTTAACACCTTATTTCAATCTATGTCAAAATTGTGTTTTTTCACACGTTGCCATCTTTCTTGTGGCCCTCTTCCATCATCCTACGTCAACCGGAAAGCAAATCCAGATCAATCATCCCATGACGGAATTAATACAGTTCAAGAGTGTTTATGAGCTTCTGAAGAAACAAGTCATGAGGTTGGCCAAGTACATGTCATTACAACATTCGACTTGGGTATCTGCATGAAGGCATATCCTCTTGTGTCGGAGTCATGCTGCAAAGTACAAGAAACACATTGTGTTGATTGGCACATTTCATGTCATTTGTGCATACTTCAAAATGCTTAGAAAGAAAATGGAAGGATCCGGACTTCAGGATGTCCTCATGGAATCGGGACATGTCTACTGCTTCTATGAAAGGTGTTACGACAGGAAAGAACTACGACAGAAGTCTGCACTGCCACAAGACGATGGTGGAGTGCTTGGAGAGGCTCCTTCTTGATGAATTCCTGTCTATGGCTGGAAAAGATGCAGTGCTGTCCGGCATACCAGAGGAATCAAAGGGCATCTTTCAAGAGCTAATCCGATCGCCAACAAAGAAGGCTCTTGCTGAAGTCATGGCCAATGCAGATCTTAACACATTGATGGAATCGTATGAGAGCTTGAAAGCAGATGTTCGAAAAGGATCTCTCAGGAAGGTTGCACAATTTTGGCTGTCGTACATGGATTCTGTGTGGATTGCTCTCTCATTGATTAGGTCTGTGAAGGAGAACAACTTTCCGTTGTACTTGCACTGTCTGTTTCTTATGTCCAATCTCTTCACCTTTGGTGGTCACAATTACTCTCGCTATCTGACCTGCCTTGCAGTGTTCTTGGCAAACATCGAAGAATCACATCTTGAAAGAGATGCCAAAAGTGTCACTAGGTCGTTCATACCAGGAAACAGATGTGCTGTTGACAAAACGATTGAGGAGACGATCATGAAGCATGGCAAATCTCAAGGTGGTGGTACTGGTGTTGGGCTCTCTGGCATCTTGGAGAATCACAGTGCTTATCACAGATGGGCTCGAACTTCAACAGAAAGGGCACACTTTCTCTCTGCGACTCTCAGCCTCGCAGACATGACTTCTGGTACCAATCGCGGAAGCAAACACAGAGATCAACAACCAACTGAGATAAGGAAAAGTGAGGCATGTGTAAAGAAAGCCATTGATGCTATAAAGAGCTTCCCGAATCCTTTTGACGTAGATGACAAGACTGGGTTGAATGTACTCTCTTCTGGTGCACGTTTTCCGGCTGAAGTTGAGAACGATGTCATAAAGGTACTTACCACAGGGAAAGAACAGAAAGAGAAGTACATCGGAGAGCGATGAAAAAAGACAGCATTCTCCAAACCCATCAAGAATCTGAAGTTCAAAACCGTGACAGAAACAAAGAAAAGAGTGAAGCTGAAAATATCTGAATGAAAGGTTATAGAGTACAAGCAACAAGGAGATATTGCTTTTCAACTGATGGTCAAAGCACAAAGTTCTGGCAGTCAACTCGATCTACAGGAGATTATGAAGTACTCTCTGACCCCTGTATCCTATTCCATTGGTGCATCAGACAAGTTATTTGAAAAGACTGATGTCCAAGGGCCTACACTACCTATTGAAAGATGTAGACAACTCACAACCCCCTGCCAGTAACAAGACATTGATAGTGGAAGATGGCAATGCTGCATTCTACTATCTCAAAGAGATTGTCATCAAAATCTTCAATGCATTGTCATCTTATGATGTAGTCTTCAGTACCGATATGTACAAACCAGATTCAGTGAAGTCAAGTGAACAGACATGGTGTGGCTGTGCGGAGAAGAGAATAATCAAAGGAGGAAAGACCAAAAAACCAAGAGATCGGAAGCAGTTCTTGACCAATGATGAGAACAAGAAACAGCTCATTGAACTTATTTTTGATGTGTGGGGTGAGCATGACATGGCAAAGGGGCTACATGGAAGGAAGGCGATCTTCATTAAGGAAGGAGAGGCCACACATCTTACTTCTCAGAATGGGAAAGAGACACTGCAGTCTGAGATTCAATCCCTGGTCAAACCAAGAAGAAACACTCTCGAGTCATCCTATACTGCAACTATGGCAAAGAGCAAGGATATGACCACGTACAAGTCAAAAGCCCAGACAGCGATATCTTTTTCATATTGCTTCACTATGCAAACAGCATTCAAGACACCACAATGTTTTTGACACAGGGAGAGGCAACAGGCAAAGGCTAATAGATGTCACCCATTTTGCAAAGCAGTCCTCCTCAGAATACTGCTCAGCATTACTTGGACTGCATGCGTTCTCAGGCTGTGACTTAACATGTGCCTTCAAAGGACTCCGCAAAGTCAAGCCAATCAAACTGATGCAACAGTGTAACAAATTTGTGAAACCTCTGGAAGAGCTTGGTGATTTTCATAGAGTTGAAGATGATATGGTCCTAATTTAGTGGATTTTTAATGTATCTTTACTAAGAAACATACTCAATTGCAAGTACCAAATTTACAGACCCCAAGAAAGAGGACAAAGTGTGAAAAAAACACAATTTTGGCATATATTGAAATAAGGGTAAAAAAAAAACATAGTCTAAATTATTCTTGGGAACATCATTTTTCAGACAGAAAAGATACCAATGAACAAAATGACACCCAAGAAGTAGGATCAAGTAGGGGTGCACAGTAGGCCCCTCTGGCCCACGGACTAACAGGGATCATTAGTAGGATTATACGTCCAGTGCCCTCCATAATGTTTGGGACAAAGACCCATCATTTATTTATTTGCCTCTGTACTCCACAATTTGAGATTTGTAATAGAAAAAAATCACATGTGGTTAAAGTGCACATTTTCAGATTGTAATCAAGGCCATTGTTATATGTTTTGGCTTCACCACGTAGAAATGACAGCAGTGTTTATACATAGTCCTCCCATTTCAGGGCACCATAATGTTTGGGACACAGCAATGTCATGTAAATGAAAATAGTCATGTTTTGTATTTTGTTGCATATCCTTTGCATGCAATGACTGCTCGAAGTCTGTGATTCATGGACATCACCAGTTGCTGGGTGTCTTCTTTGGTGATGCTCTGCCAGGCCTGTATTGCAGCCATTTATAGCTAATGCTTGGTTTGGGGGCTAGCCCCCATCAGTTTTCTCTTCAGCATATAAAAGTCATGTTCAATTTGGTTCAGATCGGGTGATTGACTTGGCCACTCAAGAATTAACCATTTTTTTAAGCTTTGAAAAACTCCTTTGTTGCTTTAGCAGTATGTTTGAGATCATTGTCTTGCAGTAGAATGAACTGACGATCCAATGAGTTTTGAGGCATTTGTTTGAACTTGAGCAGATAGGATGTGTCTATACACTTCAGAATTCATTGTACTACTACCATCAGCAGTTGTATCATCAATGAAGCTAAGTGAGCCAGTACCTTCAGCAGCCATACATGCCCAGGCCATAAC